>NC_133364.1:13612146-13674208 GCF_049309525.1 Garra rufa | reverse complement strand
TGAAAATTAATTAATTGTTATAAATTATAATATAATTAAATACATGTGAACAGTATTGAGTATATGTAAATAAAATAAAATATAATTATAATAAAATGTAAATTAAATTGACTAAAATTTAAAGAATTATGAACTGCCACATCTAAAACAACAAGTAATTAGAGGAAAGAAAACCACTTGAAGAGAAACGACTTAACTACTTAAAGAGAAAATTATTGAAATGTAAAAATTATAGCAAATGCATTGTTGAAATATTTGCCATCATTACAATTTTTATTTACAATTATAATATATGTAAATAGAATAAAATATAATTAAATAAATGTAAACAATCTTGAATATATGTAAATAAAATAAAATGAAATAAAATATACAATTTCTGGCTTGTCACAGGTCAAATATTTTTGTATAGAGTGCTAAACTGAAGGATGTCTCATGCAGAAATACACAGTCTCAATCCTCTCAAATAATAATTTCATGCACTTTATGTACTTATTCAGTAAGTAGCCAGCCATTATACACCGCGTTCCAAATTATTATAAATTGTATGTAAGTGTCATAAACACACAGTTTTTTGTTTTTCAATTAAACTCATGGATGGTATTGTGTCTCATGGCTCTTTGGATCACTGAAATGAATCTCAGACACCTGTGATAAATAGTTTGCCAAATGAGCCCAATTAAAGGAAAAGTACTTAAGAAGGATGTTCCACATTATTAAGCAGGCCACAGGTTTCAAGCAATTATGGGAAAGAAAAAGGTCTCTCTGCTGCCGAAAAGCGTCAAATAGTGCAATGCTTTGGACAAGGTATGAAAACATTAGATATTTCACGAAAACGTAAGCGTGATCATTGTACTGTGAAGAGATTTGAGGCTGATTCAGAGCGCAGACTGGTTCGTGCAGGTAAAGGCAGAATGAGGAAGGTTTCTGCCAGACAAATTCATCAGATTAAGAGAGCAGCTACTAAAATGCCATTACAAAGTAGCAAATAGGTTTTTGAAGCTGCTGGTGCCTCTGGAGTCCCGCGAACATCAAGGTGTAGGATCCTCCAGAGGCTTGCAGTTGTGCATAAACCTACTATTCGGCCACTCCTAACTAATGCTCACAAGCAGAAACGGTTGCAGTGGGCCCAGACATACATGAAGACTCATTTTCAAACAGTTTTGTGTACTGATGAGTGTTGTGCATCTTTGGATGGTCCAGATAGATGGAGTAGTGGATGGAACATGTCCCAACAAGGCTGCGACCACAACAAGGAGGTGGCGTTTTTGGCCGGAATCATAGGGAGAGAGCTGGTTGGCCCCTTTAGGATCCCTAAAGGTATTAAAATGACCTCGGCAAAGTATGTCGAGTTTTTGACTTACCACTTTCTTTCATGGTACAAAAAGAAGAACTGTGCCTTCCGTAGCAAAATCATCTTCATGCGTGACAATGCACCATCTCATGCTGCAAATAATACCTCTGTGTCATTGGCTGCTATCTGCATAAAAGATGAGAAACTCATGGTGTGGCCACCATCCTCCCCTGACCTCAACCAGATTGAGAACCTTTGGAGCATCCTCAAGCAAAAGATCTATGAGGGTGGGAGGCAGTTCACATCAAAACAGCAGCTCTGGGAGGCTATTCTGGCATCCTGCAAACAAATTCAATCAGAAACTCTCCAAAAACTCACAAATTCAATGGATGCAAGAATTGTGATAGCGATATCAAAGAAGGGGTCCTATGGTAAGATGTAACTTGCCCAGTTAGGATGTTTTTGATTGAAATAGCCTTTGATTTCAGTAAATATGACCACCTAATGCTGCAAATTCAGCAAATGCCCATTTTCAGTTCTTTACAACCTATACAATGTTTTAACTCTGTTGTGCATAATAATGTGGAACAGTGCATTTTCAGTTTTTTATTTTTGAAATAAATACTGTTATCATTAGGAGGTTTGTTCAATAAAATTCGAATTATACCCTAATGGTTGATGACTTAAAAATTATACTGACTGTCATTTGCATTGACTAATTATGAAAACCAGAGAAAGATATCATTTGCATAATAATTTGGAACGCGGTGTATGTTAAATTGAAAATATTAAATTTACTGCAAATAAACTGAACTGAAACAGTCTTGAATAATCATAAATAATCAATTTAGTTAATTTTATAGCCTCCAAAGGGGATATATCTACAAGCATCCAGAGTTATTAAATATATAAACAATTGTGCTAATTACGATAAACGGTTTTGTTGTTTAATGCTGTGAATGTTATTATTTTAAAATGACCAGTTAGAGGATATTAACTTCTGCTCTTATATTACCTCCAAATTAATGTGTAACATTAATCTCTCTCTGCCACTTTCACATTGGTATATTTTGCAGAGAGACTAGGAGATAAACTTAATCCCATTTGCAATATTAAAACGCATCAGTGGTGACTTTGCATATACAGTACGTCAGTGCTATTATGACACACCACAAAACATTGATCTAGATTACATGTAATGAGGACACTGGACACATATCATTGATCCCAGGCCAAGTCAGAATCAGCCTATAGTATCTGTAATCTGTTACCTTATTGACATGCAGTCCTTCCTCAAATTATTGTCGATATAGGTTTTTCTTAGAAAGGTTTGCTCATTACCAGGCGAAAAAGTGAAACGAAGGGCTCATGAATTATTGACAAAGACATTGGAAAATGGCAAAGCGACATCCAGAGGAATTCAAAGATGAGGTTCAAGGGTGATTAATTTTGTGGCGGTGCCTTCGCGCCTCGGTTGGCAATGTGTGCAACGTGTCGCAAATGGATTATTTAAAATGCACTTATTTATTTATTTTGAAATTCGGCTGAGCAGACACATTAGCTGTGGATAATGGCAGTGATTAATCCTGGAGTAAACAGCTGAAAATGCCCTTGCGAGAGCAAAAAAAAAAAAAAAAAATCAAATTCAACCTTCAGGAAAGAGAAAAATGAAATATAAAATGTCCTTTCGCACTCTGTGATAGTTAAAGCAAAGTACGACAGGCTGGAGATTCATAAATAAGTAAGAGACTCTTCCAGTCTGCCAAATCCCTGTCTGCAGACTTTAGATTAGTACAATGAGCAGAAAAGCAGACAGGAGAGTCTGCCAAAGAAATAGTATTTGCTGAGTCCCTCATATATGTATATATATGGAGCCCTTTTGCCTTCAGAACCGTCTAAATCAGAGATTTCGCTCCATATTAACATTATAGCACAATACTCAGCTAGGCTTTAAAGGTATAGTTCACTCAAAAATGACAATTCTGTCATTAATTACTCACCCTCATGTCGTTCCAAACCTATAAGACCTCCGTTTATCTTCAGATGCGTAGACAGCAATGCAACTGACACGTTCAAGGTCCAGAAAGGTAGTAAGGACCTTGTTGAAATGGTCCATATGACATCAAGGGTTCAACCATAATTTTATGAAGCTGCAAGAAAACTTTTTTTTTACCCAAAGCACCAGCTCGGAACCAGGAAAAGTGGTTTTAGGGCTGAACATATTATTGAAAGCGATTTCCATGCGCACTTTGTTTAAGTCGGTTTTGTAACCAGCAATCCATCACGTGCTTTCAGATAGAGCAGCATTTACTACACTGAGCGTGGTTCACTGACAGGTTACGCCAAAAAAACAAAAACAATTATGAAATCAAAGAAATTGTTTGCGATAATAACAGCTGTTTGCATAGCTTCTCGGTGAACTATGCCTCTGTGTAGTAAATGCTGCTCTATCTGAAAGCTTGTGAAAATAACACATTATTTTAAGGTAATTGGACTTAATTTAGTTTTTCCTCTTTTAAGACACGCAGCAGCACAGCTTCAACCTTGCACACGAGCAGATTTGTTTCCTCTCTGGAGAAGCATTTAGTTTTTGCTTTAGTTTTCACCATGTAAATATTGCATGTTGTGTCCAAAACACACCCATGGCTCATTAAGTGCACCAGCCATGCACTTAGATTGTTAAAATAGGGCCCAAAGGCAAGATGGTTACATGCTTTCATGTTATTTACGCCAAATTCAAGCCCTACCATCTAAATGTCTCAGCAGAAACCGAGACTCATCAGACCAGGCAACCTTTTCCAATGTTCTGTTGTCCAATTTGTGTAAATTGCAGCCTCAGTTTCTTGTTCCTATCTGACAGGACTGGCATCTAGTGTGGACTTCTGTTGCTGTAGCCCATCTTCTTCAAGGTTTAATGTGCTGTGTGGTCAGAGATGCTCTTCTGCATGCCTCAGCTGTAACAAGTGGTTATTTGAGTTACTGCTGCCTTTCCATCCTTTTCAAAAGGTCTGTCCATTCTCCTCTGACCTCTGGCATCAACAAGGCATTTTCACCCACAGAAATGCCACTCACTGGATATTTACTCTTTTTCAGACCGTTCTCTGTAAACCCTAGAGATGGTTGCACATAAAAATCACAGCAGATCAGCAGTTTCTGAAATAGACAAGCCCATCTGGCATCAACAACCATGCTACATTTAAAGTCACTTAAGTCAGCTTTCATTGACATTTTGATGCTCAGTTTGAACTTCAGAAGATTGTCTTGAACATATCTACATGCCTAAACTATAAAACCAGTCGTAAGTAGCATGGATATATTTGTAGCAATAGCCAACAATAGACTGTATTGGTCAAAATGATCGATTTTTCTTTTTATGCCAAAAAGTCATTAGGATATTAAGTAGAAATTGTGTTCCATGAAAATATTTTCTAAATTTCCTACCGTAAATATATCAAAAATAAATTTCTGATTAGTAATGCATGCTAAGAACTTCATTTGGACAACTTTAAAGGCTATTTTCTCAATATTTAGATTTTTTTGCACCCTCATATTCCAGATTTTTAAATAGCTGTATCTCGGCCAAATATTGTCCTATGAAAAGCTTATTTATTCAGCTTTCAGATGATAGAATTATGTCTTATGGCTGGTCACTTTTATAATGTAAATAAAAACTTTTATTTTGGGTGTGATTAATCATGATTAATCTATTAAAAGAAATTGATACTCTGATATGCATGGAGGAAAAAATGAAATCAGTCAGGCTGTCAAAAATCTAAAAAAGTGTAAATAATAAAACTAACTCAATGCATCGAGGAAAGCCAAGTGACCTTTCATTGACTGGCTCATAGCAGGACTGCAGAGAACGCTGGGAGTGTAGCTTGGCAACATTAATGCAGATTGTTCTGTAAATAGACATTTTTATGCCAGTTAAGCCATATAAAAACAACTTGACACAAGCATTGCCATGTTAAATAGAGATGAAAGCTTACAAGTCGATGGCCCTAACTGAACTCCGTATAGCTGTGTATTTGAGTCACACATCCAAACGAAAGTAAGTGCCGTGGTCCCAGTGACACTTTAAAACCTGTGATGCCTTTAGCTTTCTTTGGCGTATTTAAAATCTATTCAACTCTCCCAGGCATTGCTGGCCATCAAAAAATCTATACCCGGGAACACTGCTGTCTGGTCAGCCTGGAAGAAAGATGGTTTTGGTTTACACTCGGTCGCTGACCCGATCAGCTTCTGCTCCGCAGGGACACACAGGGCCAAGAACAATCTGTCTTACAAGCCTGTGTAACGGGAGATGTTTACAGAGTTGCTCGCGAAACCCAGCGTAAGCTGTGTTTGTTGATGAAATTTGTCATTTTATTTTAATGTTGAAATAGAGGAAAGCTGGGTGATTTGTGCCAGGGGGGAAGTAGTTCCACCCCTTGTTTCTAGAAAACCATACACTTTTGAAGAGCAATCCGATTTACCCATCCCCCAAAGAAGAGAGACACATGGCATGAGGGCTAAGCACATTTTAGCTCCAAAAACTGTTTTTTGCCTTTCAAAGTAAAATTTGTATGATCAAGGTTTTTTTATTGTTGCGTCTGAACAATTATAGACACGTTTGGAAATATTTCACACACGTTTTAGTGCTTTAGTAGGCTACAGAGTGAGTCTATACAGTTAGCATAATGTTAGCTTTAAACTGTTGGATCATGCTAGTCTTTCAAAATTGTCGGTCTGGGGTAATTTGTGCCAAAGGGGGCAGGGTTAAGTTGTGCCAGTGGGATGTTAAGTAATAGTCCGGATCTAGACCAGGGTTGACCAACCCTGTTCCTGGAGATCTACCTACCAGCAGACTTTAGTTCCAGTCCTGCTCAAACACAGCTGTCTGTAATTATCACATGCTACCTAAGAGATTAATTAGCTGGTTCAAGGGTGTTTGATTAGGGTTGGAGCTGAACTTTGTAGGATGGTAGATCTCCAGGAACAGGGTTGGGCATCCCTGATCTAGACCCACATACCCACAGAGGATAATCTGTGTGAGGAGATGAGCATGCCTCATCACTGTTTGATTTACCTACCGTTTGTCCGTTTTTTAAGTGGCCTAAGTCACAATGGCATGTTCAGAAATGTTTATAAGAAAGTAACTTCTTTCCTATATGTTACATAATTGACAGACAGCGTTTTGTTGACAGATAGCGTTCTAATTATTCACAAATATCATATATTGTGTATTTGAATTTTTTTTGTGTTTTCCAAAAACGTAGAAAATATGACATGCCAATAGTTTAATAGGGTAACGATATCTAAATAAACCTTAAATGAGCAATTTTGTCTTGAATTGGGTCTTGATTTTATATAGCATTACAGTTCATGACATTAAAATGTTCTTTTTAACATAAATAATCACTGGCACAATTGACCCCAATGTGTTCTCCCCAAAGGCACAACTTACTCCGCACTGGGGGCAAGTTGTGCCGCGAGACCACTTTTTTTCTGAAAGCTATAATTCTGAATCAGTTTATTTCAGATCCGAAGTTATTGTTCCCAGGGATGCACCACACCCTGAAATATATGCACATGCTTAAGTTGGAGGGATTACTGTCATGGCTACACTATAAAGTCACATTGAGTAAAAACTGGCACAACTCACCCCACTTTCCCCTACCATCTTTATACAGCTCATTTCAGAATCTTCAAAATGTTAATTATTTTACCAAAATAAGAGAGATCATACAAAATGCACATTATTTTTTATTTAGTACTGACCTGAATAAGATATTTCACATAAAAGAGCTTTACATATAGTCCACAAGAGTAAAATAATAGTAATTTATAAAAATGACCCTGTTCGAAAGTTTACATACGCTTGATTCTTACTACTGTGCTGTTACCTGAATGATCCACAGCTGTGTTTTTTGTTTTGTTTAGTGATGGTTGTTCATGAGTCCTTTGTTTTGTCCTGAACAGTTAAACTGTCCATTGTTCTTGAGAAAAAGCCTTCAGGTCCCACAAATTCTTTAGTTTTTCTGCATTTTTGTGTATTTGAACCATTTCCAACAGTGACTATATGATTTTGAGGTCTATCTTTTTACACTGAGGACAACTAAGGTTCAAATGCTCACTGATGCCCCAGAAGGAAAAACTATGCAGAGCCAGGGGGTGAAAACTTTTGAACAGAATGAAGATGTAATAAAAAAAACTAACATGCATTTTGTACTTTTGACCTCAACTGTATATTGAGAGCATTTCAAAAGTAGACTGCTTTCCCCAAAAAGTGTAAATATTGTGGTACCACACATATGAAATGCTGCCATATTTGGTAAAATTAATGTATGTGAGTATTAGGGGTGGGCAATATGACCAAAATCTGTTGTACTAATGAAACAACGCTAACGGTATCTAGACAAATTTTTTTATTTTGTAAGATAAATCTGGTTACCAATGATACTAGTAGCAATCCATTGCTAGCGTATCCATTTTTAACTTGTGACACTAATGATTTGTTAATCAATCTGACACTAGACCTTTCCCTGCTAACACAACATAGATTTTAGCTGGTCTAGCGGTTCCTGGAAGAATGAGATAATGGAAGACGGAGTTGAGCATTGGGACTATAATTCTCTTTTCTGGATGATATAGGCTGCCATTTTCTATCTGCAGAGTTTCATAATCAACAGGAAATGATATCCTGAACAATAGTGCAAGCTGGAATGATTGTTGGCGTGTACGGTTAGGACACAGAAATATGTATCATTATCTTTGTCAGTCCTTTCTCACTGCTGATCAGTGAAGACACATGAGCACATCATTCCTGTCTGAAGGGGAGGATGTGTGCAGGCCTCGTTCTAAAGGCCATATCATTCACAAAAGCACTTCACAGTGCTCCCAAATTAAATCACTATGTGACATATCTCATTCTCAAAGCTTGAGAGATATGCTATACAAGTCGACCAGAAAGTTTCGTAACACACTGCAGAGGAGGGAGTTCAATTGTGACACAAGCTAGAGGAAACCAGCGTTTGATTAGAAACAAAGAGAAACAGAATCAGACGACTTTGTAAATGTTGAAAAAGCCTCCTGGGGTGCTAAAAAATGAGATCTGCACGTTCTCAAAGAGAAAGAAGGAAGAAAATCGAAGGTGTGAAAATTTGTATTCTGATCGTGCTAAATACAGTGAAATGAAAATCTCTAGCAGGGGTGTGTAGTGGAATATATGGCTAGAAAATGAAGACAGTGTATATAATCTCCATTTTATTCAAAACTGCTGTTCTACTTGTCAATGCAATACACTGACTGATGGTACATTCATTACATTGTTAGCATTATAGACATGATTCACTTAAAAGAATAGTTCACGCAAAAAGAAAAATTTGCTGACGCTCACCCTCAGGCTATTCAAGATGTAGATAAGTTTGTTTCTTCATCAGAACAGATTTGAAGAAATTTAGCATCACTTGCTCACCAATGGGTTCTCTGCAATGAATGGGTGCCGTCCGAATGAAAGTCCAAACCGCTAAAAACATCAGGTAACCCAAGTTATCCACATGATTCTAGTCCATCAATTTACGCTTTGTAAAGCGAAAAGCTGCATGTTTGTGATAAACAAATTAATCATTAAGGCATTTTCAACTTTAAACCATTGCTTGATATGAGTCCTCTATCCATAATATTGCTTTTTCCAGTGAAAAGGTTGCCTCATCTGAATAAATAGACACAGATTGAGCACTATTTATAAACAAAAACAGTCCAAAACAAATATATCAGTGGGTTTTGATGTGAGAGGAAAACAGGAAGTGATGAAGGAAGTGTTAATCTTGTATTTTGGCCAGAAGCAATGGTTTAAATGATGGATTTGTTTCTTTTAAACACTCAGCTTTTCACTTCATGAGATGAATTGATGGATCTAAGTCATGTTGATTATTTGTGGATTATTGTGTATTTATCAGCTGTTTGGACTCTCATTCTGAAGGCACCCATTCACTACAGTGGATCCATTGGTGAGCAAGTGATGCAATGCCAAATTTCAAATCTGTTTCGATGAAGAAACAAATCTAAAACTTAACCTTAACCTAAACTAAACTTAACCTAAAAAAAAAATTAAATTAAATTAAACTTAACCTGAGGATAAGTAAACTTATCCAAATTTTCAATTTTGGGTGAATTGTTCCTTTAAAGGTGACATATCATGAAATTATGACTTTATCCATGTTTAAGTGTTATAATTTATTCAGATCTGATTTATTGGTTTTATTTACTGTATATTGCATTGCTGCCACTCAAATCTACTATAAACATGCAATTTCTTTTCCACCTGTTTACCTTCACAGACATAACCGACTGTTTTTGTAACACCTGTGTGTTTTTAACATAAACTTGTGTGTATTTGATAGTTTAAGCGCAATAAGACATGAAAGAGTGCATGCTTTGGATGTTTAAAATAATATGGTTTAAAATGCATGATTTCAGCTTAATAGACCTGATAATCAAAACCAAACAGAGGTTTTTAGCAGAGTATCTGAGTTACAAGCTGTAAAGGCACAACCCTATTCTGGAAAAAGTGGCGGGGAGCAGCAGCTCATTTGCATTTAAAGAGACATAAAAATGATATAATAAATGATCTGTGGGGTATTTTGAGCTGAAACTTCACAGACACATTCTGGGAATACCAAAGACTATATTACATATTGTAAAAATGGTCATAATAGGTCTTTTCTAACATTTGATTATAAACACAATGGTTTGTATGTTCATACATTAACAAAAAAACATTTTAAATGTACTTCAACTATTTTTTTCCTTCTCTTCTTGCAGGGTCCATTGCACGATGCTCCTATATCAAGTACCACTACTCCTCGGCCACTATACCCAAGAATCTCTCTTACAACATCACCAAGACCATACGTCAGGATGAGTGGCATTCTCTGCGTGAGTAACATTCATTCATTATAAGTGGGACCTCAACATTCCTAAAGCATTAATATCTCAAACTGCCATACGTACACATCAGTGTATATTTTAACCTTCAGTGCTGAGACGAGCACTTTATAAAACTGTACAAACAGTAATCATCCCTGACCTAGTGATTTCATTTACTCAGACTTGCTAAGTAACTTGGCTAAGGTCAAAAGCCAGATACAGAAGTAGTGGGGAAACATGTTGTAATTTCATTAATTTATTTCAGGCAAGCTCTCGGTAGACCTAAAGATATAGATGAGGTGATTTGTTGTTGGCTTGTGGAAGGAGGAAGTAGGGTACATCTCTCAAAGTCAGATGTACCTTGTTGACCCACTTTTGCACAGTTCCCACTTTTCCCACATAAAAAGGAAATTATGAAGATGCTTATTATAGAGAAGTGGTGGAAAAAAATGCTAGAATACAGAGAATGGACCATTAGTGTGCAACCTGACCCTCAGAGAGCTTAGCAAAACTGTAAAGCACATTTTTCACACTTTTTTACACATGCATCCCCTTGAGATTTTGTTTATGAAATATATGCTATATCTACTTTTTATAAATCCATTTTGCTGGTAAAAATAAAATAAAATAATAGCAACAGCAATGTTAACAGAAAATTTTACCAACCCAGAAAATTTGAAAAAAGCACAACCCAGTAACATTTTTTTGGTACGCCTTTTTCTGCAAGCATAAAAACTAGAGCGTCAGATCAGATCAGATTATTGATTTATTTACTGTATATTACACTACTGCCACTCAGATCTATTATAAACATGCAATTTCTTTCCCGCCTGTTCACCATCACAGACATAACCGACTGTGTTTTTAACATAAACTTGTGTGTATTTGACAGTTTAAGCGCAATAAGACATAAAAGAGGACTCAGTTTAATAGTCACATGCCGAGTGACAGCCGTTTTCTGTGTGCGTGCTTAGGATGTGTGCGCTCAGCAAACTGTATATCAGAAGTTTAAACACATGATTTCACCTTGATAGACATGATAATCAAAGTAGTATCTGAGTTACAAGCTGTAAAGGCACAACCCTATTCTGG
Source organism: Garra rufa (assembly GCF_049309525.1). Taxonomy (NCBI): domain Eukaryota; kingdom Metazoa; phylum Chordata; class Actinopteri; order Cypriniformes; family Cyprinidae; genus Garra; species Garra rufa. Next base: position 13,662,912 of record NC_133364.1, on the reverse strand, counting down.
AAAAAGGGGCTGGAAAAAACATGTATTTAAAATATATTTAGATATTTTGTAACATTATAATGCTTTACTGACACTATTGATACATTTAATGCATCCTTGCTGAATAAAAGCAAATGAAAGATTAGCTTGGGGAACTAATTTTCATTAAAGACAGGACTGAGAAAACATACAATACAACAAGCTTGACTAAACATGGTTTTTCTGTGTAAAGCGCACAACAACAGCGCTTCTCCTTTCTGGCTGACGTCCACAGTTGTGACACTAGTTTTCACTACAGTTTACAAAATTTACACTGAGTAAGGGGAGTGTGTAAATCTACCCAAAAGGCCTTCTCCTTGGAGGGTATTGGCTTGTTTGAAACCCTCTTAAGGGATGAGATTGTGGTTTGTAGCTGCTGTGTATCACGGATAGAAGAAAGAGCAGAATACAGCATGCCCTCAAACTGTCATGTGGTCACACTCCAATGCGCTGCGGAGATCAGCCTCTGTCAGGTGACTGAAGAGACACCTCTCCTTTAACCCCCAAACCCACCAGTATCTACACCTCTATCTCTTCCTCGTTTTTCCAAAATCTCCAACATGGAGGGTTATGAAACTAGAGACGCATAAATGACACCGCTGGAAAGAGACGGAGCTCTCAGTGCAGTCGAGTGCAACAGATGAAAGATTTCAGTGGCGCCAAACATTTCTTACCGCTTCTATTTTGTGCTCGATATCTGGTTCGTGTGAACCTATAATCCTGTAAATGTATTTTTTGATATCAAATACTGACCCCAGATCCAGCAAGACTAATTTAAAATTTAAAAGATGGAGTTGGAGATCATGTTAAACGTTAAAATCTGGTTATCAGCCATAACATTACATAATATAACCAATAAATATAGCACATAATAGTTACACTTTTTAGTTTGGGGACTAATTTTCACTATTAACTAACTATTAACTGACTTCTGCCTCAATGAACTCCTAATTCGCTGCTTATTAATAGTCAGTAAGGTAGTTGTTTTAATTAATAACCAATATGCTAGTAATATGCATGCTAATTATACTGTAATCAATAAAAAATTGCATGCACAATTAGCTATCCAGTAAAGAGGCACCTAATATCGGCTGATAAGCAAAATACGATACAGATGTATTGTGCATCTCTAGTTAAAACACTTCTCATACACACTTGAGCTTAGATTACAATGTGTTCACATGGTATTTAGAGACACCCAGTGTGTCATTTGATCCAAGCGTTCTGACCTACACTATAAAGAAAGATGTGTAAGGGTCAATTTCTTGGTTAAGGTCAGGCTGAGATGTTTAATGTTCTTATTACGGCTTATACAGCTGCTCCAACAAATCAAACAGTCTGATGAAACCCTTTCCTGTGGTGAGAGATCCTTAAATGTAAAAAAAAAAGAATTAACAGAAGACATGGCCTTTAAGGCTTTGACTCCATTGAGCGCCATATTGATTTTAGGGATGCCAAGAGAGGTCAAGAGATCAAGAAGTCTCCATTAGTGGACATTGAGGAGTAAATTACTCTAGTACTGTCTGGGAAATGTGTCTGAGCCTTCCCCAAAGGAGTCCCTAGATTCTCAAGCGGCCGCTGGTGAGAGTGTGAGATCAAAGCTTGTGTTTTGATGTCTAGAATCAACAGAACAGGTAACGCTCAAGCGTCACGGCAGCTTGTGTTGTTTTTGCTTGTGTCTCGCTCGGATGAGAACCGAGACCTGACATTTCATAAAGTGTGTGAAATTGAACAAAGGGAGGTTAGAACATTTCCTGCGCTCTCATAATGCTTATCTGCTGGCGAGTGACATCAGCAAAACTTCAGAAGGCTGTGGGATATACACAGCACTCATTTGTACTTGTCAGTCAACACACCAGGAAACCGACTATACCAGCAAGAAAAGTCACAAAAGATGACACGACTGCTATTATATGCGATTTGAAAGCAAAAGATGAGACTCCACAGAAGCCAAAATCACTTGTTTTATAGCGACGGACGGCATATTCAGCTCAAAACTCCGAATGCTTTTGGCGTTTCGGCTTCAGATGAAGACGGCCTGGTTCAGTAACTTCAGCAGCTTAGGGATTTTGTAAGATCAAAAGGAAGCACCAAAAATGAGCAGCAGGAAGCTGTCAATGAACATGACAGGAAATAATCTGCCGTGATGCGTAAAGGTGCCCAAAGAGGCGAATTATGATCTCGCTTTCCCAAATCCTCCAGATCTCGGTGCACTCAACTCAGAAACTGCTTAGTGCTTCAGAGACCAAAGAGAGTCAAGCATTGGAGTTAAAAAGAAAGTGGAAAGAAGAAGAAGAAGAAGGAAAAGGAAAAAAAAGAAATCAAAAGGATTTTAAAAAGTCAGTCTTCTATTATTATTAGGGTCAATCAATTAAAAATGTACTTGCGTAATCCAATTAATCACATGATATACTGAATCAAATTAATTGCAATTAATCACAGTTGAGGTCAAAAGTTTATACCCCCCTTTCAGAATCTGCAAAATGTTAATAATTTTACCAAAATAAGAGGGATCATACAAAATGCATGTTATTGTTTATTTAGTACTGACCTGAATAAGATATTATGTTTACATAAATGTGACCCTGGACCACAAAACCAGTCTTAAGTCGCTGGGGTATATTTGTAGCAATAGCCAAAAATACATTGTATGGGTCAAAATTATTGATTTTTCTTTTATGCCAAAAATCATTAGGAAATTAAGTAAAGATCGTGTTCCATTAAGATTTTTTTGTAAAATTCCTACTATAAATATATCAAAAAATAATTTTTGATTATTAATATGCATTGTTAAGAACTGAATTTGGAGAACTTTAAAGGTGATTTTCTCAGTATTTAGATTTTTTGCACCCTCAGATTCCAGATTTTCAAATAGATGTATCTCGGCCAAATATTGTCCTATCCTAACAAACCATATATCAATAGAAAGCTTATTTATTGAGCTTTCATATGATGTATACATCTCAGTTTTGTAAAATTTAACCTTATGACTGGTTTTGTGGTCCAGGGTCACAAATGATGTTTACATGTAGTCCACAAGAGAAAATATTAGTTGAATTTATAAAAATGACCCTGTTCAAAAGTTTACATTCCCTTGATTCTTAATACTGTGCTTTTTGTTCAGTGATAGTTGTTCATAAGTCCCTTGTTTGTCCTGAACAGTTAAACTGCCTGCTGTTCTTCAGAAAACTCCTTCAGGTCCCATAAATTATTTGGTTTTCCAGCATTTTTGTGTATTTGAACCCTTTTCAACAATGACTGTATGATTCTGAGATCCATCTTTGCCTACTGAGGCCAACTGAGGGACTCATATGCAACTATTACAGAAGGATCAAACACCCATTGATGCTCCAGAAGGAAAAAACATCCATTAAGAGCTGTGGGGTGAAAACTTTTGAACAGAATGGAAATGTGTACATTTTTCTTATTTTGCCTAAATATCATATTTTTGTATTTTATTTAGCACTGCCCTTCAGAAGCTACAGAAGATACATGTTTCCCAAAAGACAAAATAAGTTCAATTTACCCTGATCTTTAAATTCAATATGCATGTTTTTTTTTTCCTTCTGGGGCATCAGTGAGCATTCAAACGTTCTGTAATAGTTGCATATGAGTCCCTCAGTTGTCCTCAGTGTGAATAGATGGATCTCAAAATCAAATGGTTGAAATACACAAAAATGCTGAAAAACCAACAAATTTGTGGGACCTGAAGGACTTTTCTAAAGAACAGCGGGCAGTTTAACTGTTCAGGACAAACAAGGCACAGAATTTTTTTTTTGGGTGAACTATTCCTTTAAAGCTACATACTTAAGTGAAGCTGCTTCTTATGCAAAACGTTCGTTTGATAGCTTGATGATTGTTGTCTTGGGACCTTGCTAAAAACAGGACCTGTAATGACATACTAACATCCTAAGTGGTAATTTAGTCTTTACCCCAGAGTGGGATACGCAGAGGAAATGAATTGTTAAGAGTAATTAACTGTCACTGCTGTAATCAGACACTATTAAGGTGGGATGGAGCACCATCTCTGTACTTACATTTAAACTGCTTGAGCATTAACCTTCATTGTATTTATTGTACTTTGAATGTGACCACAATACAGCATTCACTTCTCTGCACACTACTGATGTATTCTCTTCAAGACAAGACATTTCCATGTGTCTATGCAATGATAAATGGAAATTTGAAATGGTGTCATCATGCAAACCATCTGGGCCTGACATGAACAAGGACGCCATTACAGCGCACACCAGAGGAGCGGAGGGAGCAGTTGAGAAATCTCTCAACAGCCATTTGGCATTTTGACATCCATGATCATTATATTTTCTTTCACAAAGCTGAGAGACCTTTTCCTCCGTGCTAGGTGAACCATCAATAGCTATTTTGACAGTTAGAGACTCTGATCTTTTGTTGACCTCTTTCATTCAGCAGTCAAGAAGCTGAGATACACCAAATAACAGTATATGTAATTGCATGTTGACAGAGCAAAGGGTGAAGTCAACATGAAACAGAAATGTGACATATTTCATGGCTGTAATGTGTTGTAAACAAGATATTTAGTGGGGGGAAAAATGTGGGGCAGGACTTTTTGTCCATTAATTGGATTGTGAAGAGTGGTCTCAATATGACAAGAGGGCTTGAAATGCAAAAGGGTTTCAGATGGATTTTTTTACATTTCTGCAAAGTGACTTTACATTGCTTTTTGCGAATTTTGCGACAAAGTGAAATGTTCAGTGAATGGAAATGAGCAGTTTTATGCAAGATTTTCGATGACTGACACGGAAGAGAATGAAATGTTGAATAAAATCGTTTTTTTTTTTGTTTGTTTGTTTTCTTTTGTTTCTCATAGCTTCATAAAATTACGGTTGAACCACTGATGTCACATGGACTGTTTTAACAATGTTCTTACTACCTTTCTGGGCCTTGAATATGTCAGTTGCATTGCTGTCTAAGCAAGCTCAGAAAACTCTCAGATTTAATCAAAAATAAATGTGTTTTCAAGATGAACAAAGGTCTAAAAGGTTCGGAACGACATGAGAGTTTAAAAATAATGTACTACCCACACCAAACGCTACCTTAATCCTAACCTGTAGTGTTAAAAATAGTGAACTCGAGTTCAAATTCATTTTGTAGTCATGCCATTTTAGCTTGCTTGCAAGTCTTTTACCTCTTTCAATGTGACTTTGCACTACGCATCGCAGTTGCAATGCTGTACTGAGCGAGTTTACTATGTTAGAAATGTCATACATATGTATTAGTTTACAAGTTTGTATTAGTTTTACAGCTTCTAGTGTTTATTTGAGCTGGAAACTGCAGTGAATTGTATGTACAACCCCTGGCAAAAAATATGGAATTGCCACACTTAGACATTGTTCATCCATTTTTTTTTTTACTTCATAACAAATAAACAAATCACAGAAATGAAACAAAACTATTTTTGTTTATTAATTTAACATTCTGGTTATGTGAAACACACCTCAAACAAATTAGATTAAGCTCTTTTAATTAATGGAAAATTATTTTCCATATCAAGTACAGGAAAAAAGTATGGAATCATTCAGTGTTGAGGAAAAAATTATGGAATCATCAACCAAAAAACACAATTAGTACTTTGTTGCTCCTCCTCTGGCATTTATGATGGCCTGAATTCTTTAGGGCATGGACTTCACTAATGAAAAACAATATTCTTGATAAAGCTGGCTTCAACATTCTTGAATAGCGGTTGACAGATCAGCTTTGCAAGACTGAACCTTGTCATGGACCAGTTTTTCAATTTCCACCATACATTTTCAATCGGATTGAGATCCAGACTGTTTGTTGGCCTCGTCATTGAGTTGATGTGCCTTTCCTGAAGAAAAGCATTAACACTCTTTGCTCTGTGGCAAGGTCCATTATCATACTAAAATCATCACCAAACTTCTTTTCTATTGATGGAATGAGAAAAGTGTCCAAAGTTTCAATGTAAACCTGTGAATTGGCTGTTGAGGTAAAGATTGCCATTTCCCCTGATCTTTTACCTGACATGCAACCCCATATTATAAATGAGTTGGATAATTTGATTGTTTTCTTCAGGCAGTCATCTTTATATATTTCATTAGAATGGCACAAGACAAAAGATCCAGCATCATCTTCTTGTCCATTGCAGATTTGTGATTCATCACTGTATATCACTTTCATCCAATCATCCACACTCCATGACTTCTTCTCTTTAGCCCACTCTAATCTTGTTTTCTTTTGTTTATGTGTTAATGCTGGTTTTCATTTGCCCTTTCTATATGTAAATCTCATTTCATTCAGCCAGTTTCTTACAGTTATGTCACACATATCGACTCCTGTTTCTGCCGATTTGTTCATTTGTTTCGTGGTGCATTTTCTATTTTTAAGGCAATTTGCTTTGAGTTTTCTATCTTGACGCTTTGATGTCTTCCTTGATCTGATCTCCATTTTGTTTATACTTTATACACCAAATTTTAGAAACAATTTCCAACTTAGACCCAACTTCTTTTGCCACAATCTACTGTATGATGGATTTCCATCTTGAAGGAGTTTTATAATCCTTTCCATCATTTCAACTGACAGCTTTCTTGTTGGGGACATGTTTCCTTACAATTAGCCAAGTTCAACAGCTTGTTAACGTCTATGAGCACTCTCTTTTAGCTGCTGGCTAATTAGCATTTTAGATATGTTTAGATATTTATTTCAGAAATACAAAATACAAGATGATTTCATATTTTTTTCCTCAACATTGAATGATTCCATAATTTTCGCCCTACTTGATATGGAAAATAATTTTCCATTAATTAAAAGAGCTTAATCTCATTAGTTTGAGGTATGTTTCACATATACACAATGTTGAATTAATAAACAAAAATTCTTTTGTGTCGTATCTGTGATTTGTTTATTTGCAATGAAGTAAACAAAATGAGTGAACAACATCTAAGTGTGGTGATTCCATACTTTTTGCCAGGGGTTTTATATTGTAGGTATGTCTCTGGAGTTTGCAAAAATGTAGGTAGAGGCACGTATTTCCAGTGCATCTGGGTTGTAAACCTTACCGTAATTCTAAAAATACTGTTAACAAATACACACTTAAGATAAAAATGCTTTTGCTAAAGCAACCATGCCATTTTAGCTTGCTTGTACAAGTCTTTGAACTCTTTTATTACTTTGCATCGCAATTGCAATACTGTACCGGGTGAGCTTCTGAGCAAGTTTATTATGTTAGAAAAACCATACATATGGAACTGGTTATATGATGCACACATCAAATGCATTTGTTTACAAATCATGCACAAAAGTAAAAACATATTGAGGTCAGGACATGTTTTTTTCTAAGGAACTTTTTTTAGCTTGCTAATGCAAGTGTTTGAGGTCTTTTTATCCCTTTGCATCACAATTGCAATGTTGTACCAGGTGTGCTACTGAGCAAGTTTACTATGTACTATTTATGTGATGCAAACAACGAAATGCATTAGTTTAAAGATCATGCTTTATAGTAAAAGCATATAAAGATCGGGGCATGCTATTGTTCAAGGAATCATGTGAAAAAAGCCTTTCTTAATTGATAAACTGCCCTGTACTCACAATTTGTGTGAAAGGAATAAAAAATGCAGCCTGGAACTGCAGTGCAATATGTATACTTCAGTATGAGATTATTTTATTTTCGTACATGAAACAAAATTGTAATGGTTATAGAATGAGAATTAGCTGCCAGTTTTTGGAAACACTAATTCCACCTGAAACGAAATAATTTCTTAATAAGTTGATTAATATTACAAATGTGACCTTGCAAACTTGCTGTACGGATGAAAACTGACACAACGTGAGAAAGCGGTGAATAAATGTGCCATTATCAGGCACCAAACATCCTGTCATACTATTCACATTATTCAAATCCTTATTTACAAACATAATCCTCTCTGTACCAGATAACCTTGTCTGCATAAAACATGTATAAAGACCTTGGTCATTTTAGAGTCATTTATAGAAACCGTCACAATGCAGTTTATTTTTTATCACAAACAAGACAAAACTGTCTCCTAAAAATTAACATTTCAGCTGAGAAATCCACAAGCGCATTTACATAGCACGAGTTTGCTAATCCCTTTGCTATTAATTACAAACTGCGAGTTCTTTGTCCTGCCAGTTTTAGCGATTGCACAATTTTGACTCTCAATTATCCACACTCATGCACCACATCCTCAACAGACAACTGAACGGCAGAATGTACCGCATCGACACCTCCCATTTTTAGATGATTGATGGGTAATACAATGAACAGACTATAAATGAACAAGGAAAGATAGAATGATATAAGAGCAAAGCTTAGAGCTCTAGATCGATGGACTTTACACATATGCTCACGGGGCATTTCAGATTAGCCAGTGTTCCCTGTGGGTTTGGCTGTGACCGCCACGTCCAGAAGGGCTGTAATCTGTCAGACGGCCGCCTAGTGATTAGTCTGCGGATGGCCGAGTGGAAGTTGCCCAGTGGCCACGAATCAGCGGCTTACTTTGATCTCTGAGCTCGGATGGAGAGAAAACTGCCATACTATTGCAAGTGCTGTTCACACATGCAAAACCAAAATATGGAGCTGAATCAGATCAATAACACGGTTTATAAACAAAGAATAATCTCCATACTGAAGCATCGGCTTGTAATGCCTAAAAATTCAGAATTTCTAACACTAGTAAATAAATATTAGCATTGGAAAATGGCACAATTTACTATATGCAGTAAGCTTGCATGACATCTACAAAGGTTGAATGTTCCAGACGCACACAGCTACAGTCTATTCCAGTGAAAAATGTTGGCCAGATTACAGTGTTTTCAAATAAATTGAGCTCTTTCCCCCCACCTTCGGTCATACAGAGGCCGCTGAATCACTTTCTGGCTGCTCTAAGCTCTAGTGTTTAGTACTTGCAGATTAAATTAGGCCATGAATTCATCACGAAGGCCATTGGCACAAAAAACATGACGAGATAAAAACATAGTCACCCTGTAAGCCGCGTCTGTTTTTCTTCTGCTGAGTAGGAGTAGGCTGTCAAGGTCAAGAATTTGAACCCACGGTGTCTTGGTGGCCATGTGTTTCTTTTGCTCGTAACATCATGCTTTTCAACTCGAATGCGAACAAAAAAGATATCCTTGAGATTCTCATTCCTGCAACAATAGATAGCCATGGCGGGCTTACAAAAGTGGTCTAGATAGTGAAAATGATTTAGATGATGATTTTTAATTCTTGATAGACCAAGCATGAGATTTAGGATGTTTCTGTATAAGTCATACGTTAGTGTTTCAAGTCCCTATGAAATGGTTAGATGTGTTGTCTGTCGCTTAATTGTTTAATTGTCTATTGATAAAGTGCCCCTATTATGCCATTTTGAATATTGCTTATCATGTGAATGTAAACAATCTGCAGAGCTGTAAAGCCGAAAGTGCACGATAAACAAAGTTATGTCTCCAAAAAAGAAAGAATTGACTCTGAAGCAAAGAATCAGTAGGTAAAATTAATTTTTCCACTGTACCGCAGCAGTGCAACCCGTATCTCTTTTTTGCATTCCCGTCATTTTATTGATAACTGCTTCTCTAATCTCTCAAATTTAACATGGGATTCACAAAATGCTTGCTTTTGAAAGTTTGGTTCAGTATCAGCTGGCTCCACTGAATCACAACCTTTAAGTACAATAAATGATAGATGTTTATATTTTCTATTGAGTGTTCAAAATAAGGAACTATGGCAGTGGGTGTAATGTTTCGGATACACGCTGTACACGGTTGAGCAATCAGAGCAGAGTAGGCTCACGGAAAGGAGGGGTTTAGAGAAACTGAAACTTTGAAGTTCTTTGAACGAATTTTTTTTTTTTTTTTTGTTTTGTTTTGTCCTTGAATGGATGTAAGCCTATTGCAGGAGATTCCCAGAACATAACCTTAAAAATGGCATTTAAAGAACTAAAAATGTGACTCTGGATCATAAAATTAGTCATAAGAGTCATTTTAAAAAAAAGATTTATACATCAACTGAAAGCTGAATAAATAAGCTTTCCATTGATGTATGGTTTATTAGGATAGACAATATTTGGTCGAGATACAATTGTTTAAAAATCTGGAATCTATAATTGTATTTTTGGCTATTACTACAAAAATACCTGTGCTACTGAAAAAAAAACCATCACAAATATAAATTTTAAGTGTATACAGTATTTGCTAAAAGTATGTTTTGGATTACACTCCAATATTATTAACTGATTGTATATGCTTTTGTTGCACCCATCTGTTCATATCTGTTCATACTTTTAAAATAATCATGTTTAATAGTGGAATTTGTCGTGAAAACTATATTACCAATGATGCTGTACAGAAAATTCCACCAATCCGAGTTGCAGCAAGCAAACTGTGCCAGATGATGTTTAGATCTTTGAAGTACTGACGCACTTAAAATACTTTAATATTTCATATTTTACAATAAAATCAAAATTCTTTTTTTTTCTCTATAGGTTGATTGGCTTGGTTCATGGCTTACAGTTGTGGCCAAAAGTTTTGAGAATGACACAAATATTAGTTTTCACAAAGTTTGCTGCTAAACTGCTTTTAGATCTTTGTTTCAGTTGTTTCTGTGATGTACTGAAATATAATTACAAGCACTTCATACGTTTCAAAGGCTTTTATCGACAATTACATGACATTTATGCAAAGAGTCAGTATTTGCAGTGTTGGCCCTTCTTTTTCAGGACCTCTGCAATTCGACTGGGCATGCTCTCAATCAACTTCTGGGCCAAATCCTGACTGATAGCAACCCATTCTCTCATAATCACTTCTTGGAGTTTGTCAGAATTAGTGGGTTTTTGTTTGTCCACCCGCCTCTTGAGGATTGACCACAAGTTCTAATGGGATTAAGATCTGGGGAGTTTCCAGGCCATGGACCCAAAATTTCGACGTTTTGTTCCCCGAGCCACTTAGTTGTCACTTTTGCCTTATGGCACAGTGCTCCATCGTGCTGGAAAATGCATTGGTCTTCACCAAACTGTTGTTGGATTGTTGGAAGAAGTTGCTGTTGGAGGGTGTTTTGGTACCATTCTTTATTCATGGCTGTGTTTTTGGGCGAAATTGTGAGTGAGCCCACTCCCTTGGATGAGAAGCAACCCCACACATGAATGGTCTCAGGATGCTTTACTGTTGGCATGACACAGGACTGATGGTAGCGCTCACCTTTTCTTCTCCGGACAAGCCTTTTTGCAGATGCCCAAACAATCGGAAAGAGGCTTCATCGGAGAATATGATTTTGCCCCAGTCCTCAGCAGTCCATTCGCCTTACTTTTTGCAGAAGATCAATCTGACCCTGATGTTTTTTTTTTGGAGAGAAGTAACTTTTTTGCTGCCCTTCTTGATACCAGGCCATCTTCCAAAAGTCTTGGCCTCACTGTGTGTCCAGATGCGCTCACACCTGCCTGCTGCCATTCCTGAGCAAGCTCTGCACTGGTGGCACTCCGATCCCGCAGCTGAATCCTCTTTAGGAGACGATCCTGGCGCTTGCTGGACTTTCTTGGACGCCCTGAAGCCTTCTTAACAAGAATTTAACTTTCCTTGAAGTTCTTGATGATCCTATAAATTGTTGATTTAGGTGCAATCTTAGTAGCCACAATATCCTTGCCTGTGAAGCCATTTTTATGCAACGCAATGATGGCTGCACACGTTTCTTTGCAGATCGCCATGGTTAACAATGGAAGAACAATGATTTCAAGCATGATCCTCCTTTTAACATGTCAAGTCTGCCATTCTAACCCAATCAGCCTGACATAATGATCTCCAGCCTTGTGCTCGTCAACATTCTCACCTGAGTTAACAAGACGATTACTGAAATGATCTCAGCAGGTCCTTTAATGACAGCAATGAAATGCAGTGGAAAGTTTTTTTTGGGATTAAGATAATTTTCATGGCAAAGAAGGGCTATGCAATTCATCTGATCACTCTTCATAACATTTTGGAGTATATGCAAATTGCTATTATAAAAACTTAAGCAGCAACTTTTCCAATTTCCAATATTTATGTAATTCTCAAAACTTTTGGCCATGACTGTATAACACTATAACAAAGACTTTTTTAAATCCCTATGGGATAAATGAATCAACCAATGATCAACCAATTTGAAAAGTCACAGCATTGAGTAATGTAGTTGAATATGTTGACTACACTCTTAAAAATCTTGCATATTCATATCCTTTGAAATTAACTTCATTAAATGTATTGCATTATATGGTATATACTTGATTTTATTATATATATATAAGGCTAAAAAAAATTAATTTGATTTTCAATTATAATTCATTAGCTTATAAACGTTTTTTTTTCCTCCTCAGATTTGGAAATACTTTTTTGCTTTAAATTAAGTGCTGTAACATTGAGATTCATCTCACAGCTAGTTGGTTTAGTTATGGCACTCTTTTGATTTTTATATTAAATCCTAGTGGAATGAAAAAATGAATACATCCGGAAAAAATACCACTGTAAATTGGGTGGTAACTGTTAAACTCTACTGGCTCTACATCTGCTTAACTGATCCAGGAACTGTTTCTGAATCCCTCTAGTTCTATAGGGAGAACCTGCCGTCCTCTAGATTAGCACGTACAGGAGAACAGAGAAGCGTAGCCAATTAAAAAAGGGGGAGGGATGGGTGAGGACATTATAACCGAGCATGAATATGCCTGCTCTGTCCCACAAGAGAACAGCTTCTGGCTTTGTTGCTGTAGGTGATGGCATCCATAGAGACTTTCCTGGATTAGTTGAACTGCTGGACTGGAGCTGCGGCTCTGAGTTCATTAAGCGCTTCACTGGGAGAAGTTTAATGACAAACGCTCTAATGGTCCTTCCATAACTGACGCAGTGGAAAGCGAGGGATGTATCGAGCACTTCAGAGGCCTAAGAGAATATTTTCTCGCTTGAAGTCTGACCTAAAAATAGGTGCGCACGTACACAGCATTAACGGCTCGATTAAAACCCGTTCACATCATTCAGTGCATTTCAGCATTGTTATCCCGTATTCTTAACATGTGGTTGTAGCAACCTGATCTAATGACGAAAATGTACCAGTTGGGCCTTTTTCGCAAGATGCAAAATACGTACCGCCACCAAAAATGTACGTTTTATGTGACTTTGGTTTTGTATGTGTCACAGCGGTTCTGACTTAAAAATGTGAATTGAGTGGCACGATAACTCTAATGATCTGTGATGTTTTAAAATAACGTACCATCTGCGTACACCTGAACCTACCCGATAATATGAACTAAAGCGAATGTGATGTAAAAACATAATCGCAAGCATGCCATTTTAGTTTGTTTTTCAATCTCTAATCTTTTAGCGTGATTCATGTTTTTCACGGGATTCGTACCCAAGGATACCGCATCGGAAGTCCAAATCAATGCCGCCTTAGCTACCAAGCAAGCTTGTTATGTCTGGAAAGCAAAACACATGAAACTGTAATCGTAACTGTGGAAGAAAATGATTATAAGTGCTCACTGTTTTACTGCCTCTAGTGTTCATTTTTGTTAAAAAACTGCAGTCATATGCACTTATTGGTACATATTTAGCATCTTGCGAAAAAAGTTCTCACAGGTACGTTTTTTTGTCATGTAGGGTTGTTGAATTTGAGCACATTGCATTTTGCTAAAATTAGTTGAGAAAGTGAATCTTGTGAAAAACATATTATGTGAAAAGATGGATTAAGAAAACAGATATTTAAATGTAATTTCTTAATATTTGGACTAAAGTCCAACTTTTGCTTTAATGACAACCACATTTAAAATGAATTTTTGTCTTTGAAATTTTGGAGATCCTAAAACATCTTCAGGTTTATATTATTGAATCACAGATTTGAGTAAAAAATGTGTAGTATATTTAAAAAATATATATGTAAATATTTATAGCATATTTAAAAAAAAAAAAAATTATATATATATATATTATTTTTTATTTATTTTTTTAAATATGCTATAAATATTTACATATATTTTTTAAAATATACTACACATTTTTTTATATAATATTGTTATAAATTTATGATAATTTTTTTTTTAAATTGTCATCAAATTATTGATGTCCAGGTCATATTTCTATGTAAGACAATTTCTGCCAATAAAACAACAACAAAAAAAGGTAATTGAGACTTTTTATCTCACAATTATGACTTATTTACGTCTCACAATTCTGCCTTTTTGTCCATCAGAATTGTGATATAAGTTTGCAGAGAATTGTAAAATGTAAACTTGCAAATCTAGCTTTTTTCTCAGAGTTGTGAGATATAAACTTGCAAATCTGAAATTTACCTCTCTCACTATCCTCCTGGCCAGCACAGGTGTCACTTTTGGCTTCCGACCACAGCCTCTGAGATTTTTCACAGTGCGGAATGTCTTGCATTTTTTAATAATACTTTTCTCTGTAGCCACTGGAACTTTAAAACATTTAGATATGGTCTTATAGCCCTTTCCTGACTTGTGAGCAGCCACAATGCGCAGCCACAGGTCCTCAGTGAGCTCCTTTGTCTTAGCCATGACTGTCCACAAACCAACAGCAGAGAGCTTCTGTTTTTCACCTGCTGAGTTGATTAAAACAGCTGTTCCCAATGAATCAGGGTAATTAGGATGCTTTAGAACAGCTTGGACTATTTGGAATGGTATAGAACTTTGGATTTTCCCATAGACTGTGACAGTTTGCAAAGGGTATGAATAATTTTGGACATGCCACTTTTTATTCAAATGTAAATAAAAGCTGAGAAATATTTTTTTCCACAATGATGCCTCTTGTACATCGTCTTATTATTTTTTGGGAGAAGCCTGTTTTTTTTTTTATTAACAAAAAAACTTGCTGGTTGAATAAAAGTAACTTTAAATTAGATTTTGCCAGGGGTATGAATAATTCAGGGCTTGACTGTATATAAAAGTTTCAGTGTAATAAAAATGTTACTTTTCTCAAATACTGGACTTCAAAACTATCAAAACATGATCTATTTAATGCTTAATTATAATACAAATCAAATCACATCACAATGCAGAAAAAAAAAATTAATGGTTGATTCCAGTACAAATGTACTTTTCATGAGCTTCATTCTTCTCATTTTTGTAACCACTCCAAGGACCAAATCCATCAAGTAAACAAAGAGTCTGAAAATACAGAAGATTCAAAAGACTAAAAGAGAGCTGCTTGTTAAACAGAAAGCGCAGTGATTGAAAAACGTGTTTCACCAAATCAGCGTGCTTGGCAGCGCATTTTCAGCATAATCACGGTCGTTAATCCACCTGATACATCTCTATATTTGTCTGTATGGATAATCCGTCTTTTTGCTATGCGTGAACGTTCCTCTTTGCCTCGAAAATAGCTTCATTCTCTTCAGCTTTGCCTCGGAGGGGCTGAGAAAGAAACTTACATTTCTCCCAGCATGTAGTGACGATGATGACTAACTAGCCCTAGAATCCAATCTTTACAGATCCTTGCTGCAAACAGTTCCTTGGAAAGCCAAGCTGTACTTTACATCTCGACATTAGAATTACATGTTGACCCCCATTTTGCAAGGCAAAGTCACAATGGCTTACAGCGCTGCATTAAAGTAAAAGCTGTTCCCCCTGGAGCACCACTGTCTGTCACAATCAACATATTAGTAAGCATGAGTAAGTAACTATGGGGTGCCCAGTCACCTAAATTAATCATTCAGGACAGAACATGCCATAGAAGGGTCCAAATATCAAAAATAACTAGGAAAAACGCATCTATTTGCATTTTTTCCCAATTTATTCACTGTTTGAATAACCTTGGAAATAAAAGCTTTACAATTAATAACTGGATTTAACTGGATACAATTAATAATCTGGAATTTCTTAGTCCTGTTATGTCATAATTTTTCTTAATAGCAATTTTGGAAATCCTAAAACATCTCCAGGTGTATGTGTGTGTGTATATATATATATATATAAATAAAGAAATAATTATATTTTATACTATTTTATATATTTTATATTTAATAGTGAACTTTTAAATACATTTAATTACAAAACATTACTATAATTTATGCAGTTAAAGATAAATAAAAATAATATAAATAAAATAATGTAATTATAGTTAAATAATATAGTAATAAAAAACCAAATGAACCCAAATAAAATTATAATAAATTAAGAGTTATATTATATATAAAAATATATATGGTAATTATTTTATATTAAATTATTACTGAATCCATGCATTAATAAGTAAATAAAAATAATTAATTAGATATATACAGTATACTTAAAATTATAATGAATTAAAAGTATAAATATAGAAATAAAAAACAAGTATCTATTTAAATGAATGAATGAATGAATGAATGAATAAATAGTAAGATAATTATTTCATAATAAATTATTACTAAATCCATGCATTAAGAATTAAATAAAAATAATTAATTTGACTTAGTGTAATTAATATTATAATAAATTAAGAGTATAAATATATAAATAAATAAATAAATGTAATATATTTAAAAGGATTATTTAAAATAAATAAATAAATGAATGCATGAATAAATAGTAAGCTAATTGTTTCTAAATAAATTATTACTGAATCCATGCATTAAAAAATAGATGTATAGTATATTTAAAAATATAATAAATCAAGAGTATAAATATAACTACATAAAAATATACTAAACACTGTATGCATATAAAAAGTATTTTTTTCAATAATTATATTTATAGTATATTTAAAATATGAATAAACTTTAAAATTACAGTTTAAAGTATTTAAAATTATAATAACTTAAGAGTATAAATATAAATACATGAAACAATATACTACTGCACACATGTAAATAAAGTATTTTTATAGTATGTTTAAAATAAAAGTAAAATAATAGTAAAGAAATAAAGAAATTAAATTATTTCATTACACAAAGTATAAAGGGGAAAAAAAACTATTTCACAGTAAATAAATAAATAGTCAGAAAAATATTTGTATAATGTAGTGCATAAAGTAAACCAATAAATTAAATACTTATAATCATGGTGCTCAAATAACTTTGAGCACATTAGCAACAGCCCTATCCTCATTATTTAACATCGGTTGGTTATGGAGTTTAAACAGCATATTTAATGCAAACAAATCAGGTGGTTTATAGTCTAGCATCATGTCCCCTTATTCACCTTGGAGCCTGGCATTGATCAAGTATAGCTCTGACACATGGAAGGTTGTGTTAAGACATGAAGACAAAGCAGGATAAATCAAAATCCATTACATGTGACACATAATAGAGCTTTCTGCCCTCCTGAGAGGACCTGACTGCTAAATAACTCCATCCCAGAATGCCCTAGTGTATTTTGACATGCATCAATTCATGTATTAATTGAGTTTAAAAATGTAAAACAGAATTTAATCTGAATATTTCAGAGCTGCACATTTCCATTCCTTTAGTAAGAAAGCAGCATACAGCTTTGAATGTTCCTGGGAAAGGCTGTGTGTGTATGTGTGTGTACATTGCCTGAAACTGTCTGAGTAAGAGAAGGAAGCTGGAGGTGTGCCATGTGTTGGCTCAGCAACCCCCACACTGCTTGTTCTCTTAAAGCACTGAAGAGAGCGAGAGAGAAGATATACAAACATTACTGTACTCGCCAAGCAACACACACACAGCACAGAGATGTCTGCAGGCCAATGAATACTAATGCCATTTTTTAATAGACAGCATTAATCAACTTTAATGCTTTATGTTAAAACTCTATCTTCTTGCATGACCTGTGATGCTAATAGCCACAATGTGTTAAGTTATTAAATATTATTTGTAATTATCCTAACTTTGTAATAATAACTTTCTTTCAGGGATTTGGTTCTGATTATGGTTTTAAATAAAAGAACAATAACCAAAACCTAAATAAAAATCTCTTAAACATTACTTGTAAGAAATATGAATTCTTTATAATACGATTCATTAGTTAACATTAGTTAAGTACATTAGTTAACATCAACTAAGAATGAACAGTACTTCTACAGCATTTATTAATCTTAGTTAATGTTAATTTCAACATTTACTATATAACGCATTATTAAAATCACAAGTTGTGCTCGTTAACATTAGTTAAAAATATTAATGTTGATAATTTAAAATGGGGTTTTAAACATCTCCTAAAACATTTCCAGGTGTAAATTTGTTTATGAAATTGTGTGGTTTGGTCTTTTAAATCACACTGTATTTATGCATAAAAAGAAAAAAAAAAAAGTAATCAAATTATTAACAAAATAATTACAAAATATTATAATTCACAATTTTTTTTTATAAATGCATAAAAAGTCAATAAAAATGAAACTAAGATATTATATAATATATTATATTTAAAAGAAGTATCTATTTAAATAAATTAATTAATTAATAGTACACAATAAATAAATATTATTGAATCCATGCATTAAAAAATAAAATAAGTTAATTTGATTAAAAGTATATATATATATATATATATATATATATATATATATATATATATATATATATATATATATATATTTTATTCACAAAATAACATTTTATATATGCATATAAAGTAAATAAAAATAAAATAAAGGAATTATATAATTACAGTGTATTTAAAAAAATATCTATTTAAATATAAATAAATAGTAAGCAAATTATTTCATAATAAATTATTACTGAATCCATGCATTAAAACGTACATAAAAATAATTAATTAGATTTATAGTATATTTAAAATTATAAGAGTATAAACATATAAATAAATAAATGTAAAAATATAATAAACAACACTGTATGCATGTTAATATTTAATAAAGAATCACAAAATTACACTATATGTATCCATAAAAAGTAAAAAAAAGAAAAAAAAGAAATTATATAATTAGAGTATATTTAAAAGTATCAATTTAAATAAATAAATAAATAAATAAATAGTAATCAAATATTTCATAATAAATTATTACTGAATTTGAAGTTAATAAAATAATAATTTATTAGATTTATAGTATATTCAAAATGATAATAAATTAAAACTACAAATATATGAATAAATACATAAAAAAATAAAATAAGCAACACTGTATGCATATAAAAAGTTTATTTTTTCATAATATTTGTGTTTATAGTATATTTAAAAGAAATAAACCAAGGCCATCAAATTGTTTCATAATTACACTGAGTATAAAAAGGAAATAAAAAATAAATAATTATTTTATAAATAATTAGTTTATATTCATATTTTGAATTAGTTTTTATTTATTCAGTTTTTTTTAATATGTCAATATAGTTAGTAATAATTCATTTTTTATTTCATTTTTATTTCATTTTTAGTGCTGCATATTTAAATACTGTAAGATAAACTGAAAAGTAGTTACATTTTTATTTTCTATTCTGTACAAACCCACAAGCCTAAATATTAAACTTTGGCATATAACCTATCCATTATGACCTTAAATAATTTTTCTAAATTATTTAAAATTTCATACCCGGCAGGTGATAAAAGAAGGGTCCAAACCATATCAAAATACCATAATATCAAGTACTTGGGTTGGTAAGAAGTCACTAAAAACCATTATAAAAAAAACACATGCCAACATCCTGGAAGCCACTCACAACATCCTACCAGAGTAATCACCACTTATGTTTTCTTCATAAAATAAAAACCATTTTCTTATTTTAATATAACGGTTAAAAACGATCTCAAAATGTCCTTGTTGTGGATGAAAAACAAATTGAGTATTCAATGCACCATCAGCAGGGTTAATAGAAATGCTTTTGAGCGCTGTAGTTCATTGATGCTATGAATGTAAATGTATGTAAAGCAAACAGTGCTCTCATGGCTGGGCATTATCTCTAATGGCATACCAAGAGTTCATGCACTCTTCTCACAGCTCACAGGAACGTGTCCTTTCTAGAAATGAGATGTGTGTTTGCACAAGAGCAGTAGTGTGTACTATAAAGGGGTTTTAATTGATAATATCTGAATTTTGATTATGACGGGGTTGTGCACCGAAACGCTGTGGGTAAAGCATCACAGAAATAGGTGCTAATGATGCGTTTCAGCTCTGCCACTGAGGCTGATTATAGTATATGGGAATATATTATAAATTGAGCATAGATGAGGGCCATTACGCTGTCATGGTAATTATGAGAATCAGCCCCAACTCTCAAAATGTGACCGTTTCTCTCGCTGAACTTCATGACTTTCATTCAGGAGATGAATATGGCTGGCAGAACACAATGTGCAGTGATGTGAAGGAGCTCTTTGGACAAATTTTACACTGAGTGAGAGATATTTTGATGGCAATTGTTGTGATCCAGCTGTGGACATCTCCGCTTATTGATCATCTTCATCAATAAACGTGTCACACTTGTCTGTAAGTCCTTCTAAATGACCTTAGTTCTTTCTACCTGCATTGGGTATTAAAAAGTCTTGATTTTAAACATTTATATATTCAAAAAAGATACTTATTTGGATATTTAAGATTTAAACTCAACCGTGCCAAACAGGATATATGTAGAATTAAATCAGAACATATTTTTTATAAATCTGAATATATAAATGTAAATCAGAATATAGTTGTAATTCTGAATATATAGAAGTAAATCAAAATATATATTTGTAAATCTGAATACATACATGTAAATTGTAAATATATAGAAGTAAATCGGAATATATTTTTTATAAATTTGAAAACATAAATGTAAATCAGAATATATATTTGAAAGACTGAATATACAGATGTAAATCAGAAAATATTTTTATGAATCTGAATATATAAATTTAAATTGTGAACATATATAAGAAAATCAGATTTAAAAAAAAAATCTGAATATATACATGTACATCGGGAATTAGTAAATCTGAATATATTTTTTTATAAATCTGAATATATAAATGTAAATCAGAATATATAGATGTAAGACTGAATATATAGAAGTAAATCAGAATATATTTTTATAAATCTTAATATATATAAATGTAAATCAGAATATATAGTTGTAAGACTGAATATATAGAAGTAAATTAGAATATATATTAACGTAAATCTGAATATATAAATGTAAATTGTGAATATATAGAAGTAAATCAGAATATATTTTATAAATCGGAATATATAAATGTAAATCAGAAAATATAGTTGTAAGACTGAATATATAAAAGTAAATGAACAAACTTATATATATATATATATAAAATGTAAATTGTGACTATACAGAAGTAAATCTGAATATTTTTAATAAATCTGAATATATAAATCAGAATAAATAGTTGTAAGTCTGAACATATAGAAGTATTTTATATATTTTTTTAATTTTAAAAATGTACTTTTTAATATATAAATGCAAATCTGAATATAAAGTCTTAATATAGATATATCTATTATTAGACATGTCAATAGGCATACGTACTTATTACTTTTCTATGAAAAGCAGTATTCTGATTTACTTCAATATATTCAAAATTTACATGAATATATTTCGAAGTCTTTATATTTATTTATTATTTATACATAATTAGTATATACACACATACAAACACACAATTACAATTTTATAACAGTAAAAAATAAATTGAGTGATATAGGAGATGATAATGATAAAATGATAAAAGTCTAATGTCAACTGATAAAGAAAAAAGAACATGATACCGATTTTTGCATCCCTTAGACGCAGATTTCTATAAAAACTACAGACTTTCACTTTATTTACTTTTAATAGAAGCAATATAAATGTATAAGCTCTCCAACTGGAGAATAGCAAGAATCACAGGGAACTTTGTGTCTCGAATAGGTGGTTAAAAATAAGAAAAATAAACATCTTTCACAAACATGATCCTTGGCTTCAAGGATTCATTGACTGAGTAGACTAACAAGTCCCAGGAATGCCTAATAAAGGTTGGTTTCTTTCCCAAAAGTGAACATAAATTCCCTTCCTGCCTCATTATGACCCAACTCTCAATACCGACTCTCACTTAATGCTTTCTCCAGCAATACCAGCGCCATACCCGCGGCTCCATCTTCCCCCGTAAAGTGCAGCGGTAATCTGGTTAGTCACATTGCACAGACTCTCTGTCCACTGCCTGGCAAATCCCAAAGTAATTTAGACTTAAAAGAAGAGGTGGTGGTTTACGTCGCCGTGACTGGCTGCCACATAGAATTTCACACCAGTGTGTTTTGTAATGCTCCACTGTTTACTGTCATTAGATCAAATCCCATTGCTAGCTCGCGCCTGCCGGAGAGACTCGCCACGGTGTTGAAAGGTTTAAACGGGGTGCAAAACACCCACTTCAACACCCTACTTAATCTGACATTAATTCTCATTAAAATTCAACAACCTTTAGCCTAGGAGCAAAGTCTGTCATAATCATATGATGCAATGAATATTTAGATGAAAAGCTTTGTTAAAAGCGAATACTCAGAGTTGGTTTACAAAGATTTTTTCATGTTGTATTTAACTAAACTACATTGTTCAAGTGTCTGCTGTGGCTTTCTTCATTTGAGAAATATCTGCTGTGAAGACTATGGTGGGAACAAGATTTTTAATTAAAATATAAAACAAGCAAGAGTTCTGCTGTTCTGAATATCAGCAAATGACTCATTTTTATCTCTATCACTGAAAATACACATGCTCATTGAGAGGCATAAATGAGGAAAGAAAGAAATGCACACAAAATTGACTTTGTACCACTCACATACTCTGGTCTGGAACAACGATCCAACGAGTTTAGGTTGCAAGTTTAGAGAAAAAAAAATGTAGAATTGTGAGACGTAAACTCAGAATTTCAAGAAAGTCAGAATTTATATCTCACAAATCAGATTTTTTTTTTCTTAAAATTGTTGGTTTAGGTTTCAAGTTTAGAGGCAAAAAGTCTGACTTTTTTCTTAGTTTAGACTGCAAGTTTAGAGAAAAAAAAGAATTTTGTGACAAACTCAGAATTGCAAGAAAGTCTGAGTTTATATCTGGCAAATCAGATTTTTTTTCTTAGAATTGCAAGTTTAGAGAAAAAAAGTTAGAATTCTGAGATGTGAACTTTTTATATATTGCAAACCAAGCCTTTTTTCTTTGAATTGCAAGTTTAGGTTGCAAGTTTAGAGAAAAAAGTTAGAATTTAACTCAAAATTGCAAGAAAGTCAGAATTTATATCTTGCAAGTCTGACTTTTTTCTTCGAATTTCAAGTTTAGGCTGCAAGTTTAGAGAAAAAAGTTAGAATTTAACTCAAAATTGCAAGAAAGTCAGAATTTATATCTTGCAAGTCTGACTTTTTTCTTCGAATTTCAAGTTTAGGTTGCAAGTTTAGAGAAAAAAGTTAGAATTTAACTCAAAATTGCAAGAAAGTCAGAATTTATATCTTGCAAGTCTGACTTTTTTCTTCGAATTTCAAGTTTAGGTTGCAAGTTTAGAGAAAAAAGTTAAGAATTGTGAGACGTAAACTCAGAATTGCAAGAAAGTCAGAATTTATGTCTCGCAAATCAGAATATTTTCTTAAAATTGCAAGTTTAGAGAAAAAAGCATGAATTGCGAGGCATAAATTCAGAATCGCAAGAAAGTCAGAATTTATATCTGGCAAATCTGACTTTTTTTTCATAGAATTGCAAGTTTAGAGAAAAAAAGTTTTAACTGTGAGACGTCAACTCAAAATTGCAAGAATGTCTCAAAAATCTTACTTTTTTCTTTGTATTTCAAGTTTTAGAGAAAAAAGTTAGAATTGTGAGACAAAAACTCAGAATCGCAAGAAAGTCAGAATTTATATCTGGCAAATCAGATTTTTTTTTCTTAGAATTGTAAGTTTAAAGAAAAAAAGTTAGAATTCTGAGATGTGAACTTTTTATATATTGCAAACCAAGCCTTTTTTCTTAGAATTGCAAGTTTAGGTTGCAAGTTTAGAAAAAAAAGTTAGAATTTAACTCAAAATTGCAAGAAAAGTCAGAATTTATATCTTGCAAGTCTGACTTTTTTCTTCGAATTTCAAGTTTAGGCTGCAAATTTAGAGAAAAAAGTTAGAATTTAACTCAAAATTGCAAAAAAAGTCAGAATTTATATCTTGCAAGTCTGACTTTTTTCTTTGTATTTCAAGTTTTAGAGAAAAAAGTTAGAATTGTGAGACAAAAACTCAGAATCGCAAGAAAGTCAGAATTTATATCTGGCAAATCTGACTTTTTTTCTTAGAATTGCAATTTTAGAGGAAAAAAAAGTTAGAATTGTGAGATAAAAATGTTGAATTGTGAGAAAAAAAAAATTGGAATTGTGAGATGAAAAGTGCCTTTTTTATCCTGTGGTGGAAACAAGCATTCCATAAGCAGCTTAAAAAAGCCTATTCAGCTTAACACTCTCCAGGCTTGGAAATATTGTCACGGTAGCTGATTTCTACCACCTTTTCCCACTTGTCAAAGGTCATTGTGTGAAACCACCTTCTGGCCCCCTGCCACTAAAAGCTTGTTACAGGAACTCACAGCGGCCACTGGGGTGAGACCACAGCAGACTGGCTCAGTAAAGAGCTGAAAAGAGAGAGGATTTACCACAACAGTTATCCCAAAAATGCTTGCTTTGATATCTCACACCCCTCCCCACGTCATCTGTCTATTGAACAGCATTGAAAAAGAAATGGGTCACTAAGCGAAATGGGTCACTAAGCATTCGTCAGACAAATCCAATTTGACGTGAGCTTGTGTCTGCAAATCTGCACACAAGCATTTTACAAAGACAAACCATTTAGTAGACAAATATCATGATGCAGTTTCAAAAATAAATACACACCTAAATCCCAAGACACTTCTGTTAGAACTGAGCATCAGTGTTTAAACTTCAGTTCTTTGGCATTTCAAAACACCCAATGCAGTACAGACACAACAATATCCTCAAACAAACTAAAACAAAAATTGTTTTACATTCACAAAAGATGTATTCGATGGTCTGTGTAAACATGCAAGACTGATGCCTTTGATGATACTTTGCATCGTCTTGAGTGCACCGCGTGTTGTTTTTGAGGCTGGCTCTGTTTGAACAGCCCCTAACAGACAAAACATGGCTAATGTGCAAACAAAAACACAAACAAAAGACTATGTTTCACTTTGGAGTGCTAAGCATGGTGCTCGTGTTGTGTATTTAGCGTTTGTCCTCTGTTGACCACATGAGTCATCAAACCCCCTCCCTCTTGCTTTGCTATTATATATGAAGCCATTGTTTGTCCATATAGCTGGCAGAAAGCGATCTGTGGATTAGGGATTATGATTGCTTGATTTAGGCCACAGAGACTCAAGATTATACACAAAGCATCCATGTTTTGCACTGGTGTAGTAGATACAGACTTGTTGTTTTAATCAGATTATGTTCGGTAGATGATGAGGATTTCTGAGGCTATAGGAGACAATAATAAAGACACATCTCCATACTACAGGTTCATCCCTCCTGGTAATCAGTATATTGTAAAGCCCCAGTCTTTATTAGACTTAAGCTTGGAGAGTACAGCTACGGAAACACAGATGCTGCAGACGACAAACCCTGCAGTCTTTCTGACCTACATGTCATTCCCAGATGAATTCAGCAAGGAACACATTTGGACAACTGAAAAAAAATTCTTTCCTTCCCCCAACAAAAACAACAGAAATCTAATCACAGATATTATTAAATGTCCTGATCAACAGGTTAAGCTTAGCATGCCACAGTTAACCCCTGCTGGTACTATAGATATGGTAACTACGTCACTCTGCTTCCATCTTTCTCCATTAACATCCATTTCAAAGTAAAGTTGCATAATCTTGATGAAAATAATTTGTGCAAGGAAATAGGGAGTAAAATGCTAACGATTATTTAGGTACTCAAGTAACCGGTTGATTATTCTGGTGATTAATCGATTAATCTAATAATTATAATGAATATTTTTGTGACAAAAAAAGACCTTAGAGAACAAAAGCCTTTAAAGTTACTTTAAATACATATATAATAGCAATAATAAATGAGGCAATAAGAATAAAGAATCAAAAGCAAGTAAACAAAACTGTTAAAATACATTATACAGTATTATAAACAATAGAACTAAAATACATTATGCAGTATAACCAATAACTGCAGAGGGCGTCAATGATGGGATGATTGTTTTTACACTTTAAAGCATGATCTAATCCTTGTTTAATATTGACTAAACAACATTTAATTCAAATGCCCACTTAATCTTTAATATTTGGCTATTTACGACAGAAATGCTACAGCCACTGTCATTTCTTAAATGTGTGGACATGAAAACATGTCTCAGAACTCAGAACGAGGGTTTAAGTTTTTATTTTGAAATTGCGACGATGAGTTAGCATATTTAGAAAGATACTGATGTATTCTCATGTGTTTGTGTAGGTTTATAAATGATTTACCTTACAAATCTGATGACATAGCATTAATATAATAAACCTAAACTCACAGCAATATGCAGAGATAGTTTCATGAGACTCTCTGCACATGTAAATGATTACTGTTTGTTCGGAGCAGCATTTACTGTGAACGGAGACGCTCTAAAACATACATATAAAAACTACATTGCATATATTTATTTAATTTAATCTTAGTGTTTGTGAATTCACAATGGTATTATGCTTTATTATGATTTTAAATGGGTTAATATATCTCGCAGCCATGGTAAAAACGGTCTAATAACGCGTTTCACTGATTCTTTTGCCGATTATTTGAAACTGGTCGAGGATTTTTTAAAATCGAGTACTCAAATTGAATCGAGGAATCATGACAGCCCTAATGGGAACGTTAACAGATGTCTTTCAACAGGTATTATAGACCTCCTAGATCCTGACAAATGTAGTTTCAAGAATAAAGTTTCGGTAGCAAGCCCAAGATAAGAAACAGTTTCCTAGTTAAAACAGCAAGACACCAAACAAAGTCATTTCGGCTGGACACGGCTGTCTGGCCACCACTGGCATCTCGTTGAGAAGTCTTACAGCTTCATCATCTCTCTCTTGCCTTTTCCTTCTGAGATGGAAATATCCTCACTCTGCCGGAGCTTGCGGCTGGTGTTTGGAGGCACAAGCGTCAGCGGTTGGCGTCTTATCAGCTCAGTGCATGCAGTCGAGGGACAGTCTGGAACGCCCAAGGTCACCGCTGACTCGCATCTCAGAAAGAACAGAAAACGGTGTTTTGGATGCTTCTTTTCTTTTATTGATAGTGCCGCTGCCGCTAGGGGAATGCGTTTTAAGTTTTTGTTTAAAATTCAACCCAAGATTCTTTTGCATTGCTTGAGTGTTTATGAACGGAAATGTGTTTCAGACTAGATGCGAACTGAATGTGTCAGTTTATGCGAAACATAATACTCCCTACGCTTAAGTCACTACCTTATATAAACACTCATGCATGATGTCATTAATTGTGGGTGGAATCATGTGAATAGGCTCCGCCCACACATATAAAATAATGAGTTTAGTCTTATTGTGTGGAATTCAGAGCTGTTCGACTACAGGGTTGAGGGACGTTTTGGCACACAGCTCTTGTCGTGGGACGCTGGTGGGTTTTCACACCCGCGCAGCCGGTGACAAATTTTTCGCACCGGTGTCAGTGTCTCTCACCTCTGTTTTGACATATGACAAGTGGAGTGACACTGCCCCCTGCACTCTTCCCACAGCTCCTCTCTCTGCTTCAGACGACAGCATAATAGCAACCCACAGATCCTCAGCACTGCCTTTTGCTTGTGTGGTTCAGCCAATCAGGAGATGCAGTGCCAAAGGCAAATGTGGTTAGATATGGCACAGGCAAGTTCAAATAATACAAAAATAAGGAATAAGAAGGAATCCTGGGTATTAAGACTTGTGTAATATGCATCTTTTTATGCATATTTTGGACTATGGGGCGCCATTTTTTGAGGACATGAAATGGTTGCACTCTGTGAGATACTGACGCTACCTGTTGCTATTTTTACCACAATGCAAATCGGAATACAAAATACTGATATGATGCAACATTGTGCGGCTTTTATAAGTCTTTACTGTTTTCTTAGAGATAAGAAGAGGAGAAAAGAATGGGAAGATTTGAAGTAATAAACCTTCCTAAAGACCCAAGTTTTTGACCTCTCCACTTTAGTTCTGATGCATTTGAGGCCTTTAATAGACCACAGCTACTGAAAGAGCTTACAAATGGCAGAGACAAGAAACTCTAGATGCCATCCTGGCAGGATGTAAACATGCCAATGCTTGTAATGATGGCGCAGTCACTGAAGGAGTGGGTTTCACTCAATATCAAGGGGCATTTAGACTCCTTGTGGGGAAAATCAATGGTATGGCATTTGGTATAAGCCTACGCTTATGTTCATAGCCACCTACAGAATACATTCTTTCAGTAACTGTGGTCATCGTATCAGTATTTTATTTTCCAAATTGTGTTGAGGTAAAAATAGAAACAGTTAGCACCAGTAGCTCACCAAGTGCAACCATTTCAAATTATCGAAATAATGGTGCCCCCCATAGTCCAAAATATGTATCAAACAATGTGGATTTTTTAAATAAGGTAAATCTTTCATGGGTTTTCTACTACATATTTCAGTAAGAGACATCATTTAAGTTATACTAAGCCATACAAGTCTACCCTGGGTTCCCTTTAAAGGGAATTAAACAAGCAAACTTAAAGGATTATTCCAGATATAACACAAATGTGTAAATGTGTCCCCCAAGACAATAGTCAAAATAATTTTCTCAACATACTCCTTCCAGACCATTAAATAAAACTTTTCCAACTCCCCACATAAAATTCTATTTGCATTTAATAATGTTTATTAGCACTTGTAATTTATCATCGAATATGTGGGAGGCAGATACTGAGCCACAACAGGATGTTAATCATTTCTTTTAATGACTATCGAAACCACTAACTCATATAGTCTGACAATTTTTTTGTACACATCTAGACCGCATGAATGCTGCGAGATGAATTCATCAACTTTAGTCCCATTAATCTCTTTTATAAAACTTAAGACGTAATTACCTTCTCTCTTTCTCTGTCTCGGGTTTCTTTTTATCTGTCATGACCTGAATCAATTTGCAAAGCCTAGTCAGCTAATAAAATGGTATCAAAGACCTCAATGGACACTCAGGCCTTTTGAAGTCTAACTAAAGGTGAATAGTCGACTAAGTCAAGTGGTCATCAGAGACGGTTTAGAGTAAGAGTTAAGAGAAGAGAGGCGTGACAAAAAGGTTCCCATGTAAGGAAGCGTCCGTTAATGAAACATCCAAGTCATTTTTTCAGAAGAATTTGCATGTGTTTTAAACTTCTCATTTTTGGGGCTGAAACTGAGGCGCCGTACTAATTCATGCAAGAGTTTGAATGTAAAAGCTCCTCTGTCTCTCTGAATTGGCCATCCCTCCCTCTCATCTCCCTACTTTCGTGTCTGTCGGTCCTGTGGGTTTTGGCCATCCCGCTCCAAAGATGTGCTGTGATGTGTACGGAGCCAGACTGCACTATGGGGGACGCCAACTGAGAGAAGAGGTGACAGTTTAGCACACAGACAGGAGAGGGACAAAGCGATCCAAGCACACCGCAGGGCAGATCGTCCTTTGGGCTTTTAGCTCATTTATGGTGTGAGCGTGTGCGTGTTCATCTGCCATTTGCCTGAATGACAGATAAAGCCTATCTAGTTTCAAAGCGGTGCGTTGTTTGTATCTAAAAATTGTTTTTGAGCTTTCTGCATTGACGGCTTGACACATTGCGTTAAAAGTCACACTGTGCGATTGAATATCTCAGATCTTTACCAAACAATTACTCTGAAATGATTAGCAAACAGATATAGAGTCAGGTTTTCACATTCGAATGCTGCAGAGCTTTAGTGCACACAAGACAAGATCTGCGAGCTAAACGGGCATTTAGCATGATAGTACAGTAAATGCCTACAACAGGATTTAAATCTAAGCATGATGCTTAGCCCATTCATATCTACATAGGCCAAGAAATATCACAGATGGTGAACACAGAGTCTACTGTCCCACATCATGACTTTAAACCGCACGGATCAGACTAGATGACCTGTAAAAGCTTAATGTATATTTCTCTAACTTTAATTCTGGCCTCTTTTAAAAGGTTTAACCCTCTATTGCATGGATGTTTTTTTTTCTTTTTTGTGTGTGTGTTATTCCAGTGTTATTTAAGGAAGCCCATTTCTTTTTTTCTGAAAAAAAGTTAATTGTGATTTTTTCCTCAGAATTGCGTGATACAAACTGGAAATTCTGTCTTTTTTTTAGAATTGCGTGACACAAACTCGGAATTCTGATTTTTTTTCTCATAATTGCGTAACTTAGAATTCAGTCTTTTTTTTGTGTGATAGAAACTTGGAATTCTGACCTTTTTCTCAGAATTGCTTAATACAAACTCGGAATTCTGACTTTTTTTCTCAGAATTGCTTAATACAAACTCGGAATTCTGACTTTTTTCCCCTGAGAACTGCGTGATAGCAACTTGGAATTCTGACTTTGTTTCTAAGAACTGTGAGATACAAACTCAGAATTCAGATTTTTTTTCTCAAAATTGCAGGATACAAACTCGGAATTCTGACTTTTTTCTCAAAATTGCAGGATACAAATTCGGAATTCTGACTTTTTTTTTTTAGAATTGCGTAATACAAACTCATAATTATGACTTTTTTCTAAGAATTGTGAAATACAAACTTGGAATTCTGATTTTTTTTCTCAGAATTGTGTGATACAAATTCGGAATTCTAACTTTTTTTCTTAGAATTGTGTAATACAAACTCGGAATTCTGTCTTTTTTTAAAAAATTGCGTAATACAAACTCAGAATTTTGACTTTTTTCTCAAAATTGTGTGATACAAACTCAGAATTCTGACTTTTTTCCTCAGAATTGCATGACACACACTCGGAATTACCCTTTTTATGGTTTATTCAGTGGTGGAAACGGGTTTCTGTAGTTATTCTATTTTTTAGAAAATTACCACAGTAAAATATTCAATAATTTATAATATTTGAAATATATTATAATACAGTAAAATACAATATATTTTTTACATAACATATGACTTTCACCTTTATCTATTTTATTGAACTAATTACTACATTTAAAAAAAGACAATAATATTCTATAAGACTTCTTATATGAATAGTCAATAATGGATAAATGAAAAATTATTAATAAATATCATGGCTGTGCATATTATCCATTCCAGTAATTTTGTGTATAGGAAACCTGTATAAAAACAATAATGTATGCAATTCCAGTGTTGATGGATGCACAGAAATCAGTTCACCATTACATTTAAGCAAGCAAGTTCAGTTGCAGTTTTGCTCAGTTTATTATAAAGTTGTATATTTTATCATGATTTGGAACATTGCCTGTGCGTACTATAAAATTACACCACTAGACTATAATGAATCACAGTCTTATGAAGAAGTGTCAGAACAGTCACTGGTGTAGTCTCTAAAAAAACTAGGTGGTTGTTATAGATAACAGATAACATTGGCACTATAGGGTTAAATGTATTTGATCCATTTTTAGCCCTAGAAGCAGTGCAGATATTAGCAATCTTTCTGTCGCCAGAATTTTCTCCCTCCCATCATTTCTTTCGGCTTAGTCTGATGCTCAGTATGCAAATCCACTGGCGTGTGCAAGCGCTCACGTGTCCGTCCAGTTGACAGCAGCATGCAAATGCGTCGTCCCTTAATCCCAACATGAAACAAAGAGGACGCAGCTCCCTCACGGGAGACAAACGGGAATGAGTGGCAGTAAAGAGGAGGAGAGGTGACTGACCAGGATGCATTTGCCTTTAAGCCCCTAGCGGCAAATACGTTTGTGGTTGCGAGAGCGTCGCAGCACGTAGCCTTGCTCACGCGAGCGCGGCAGAGCTTTCATATCTGCATAAACAATGTCAAACGGCTGTCACATCAAATAGCTGCGCGTTTGCCTGTTATGTCCCCTGCTGCTGATTTTGTGATGACTGTGTGGAAAAAGCACATGAGGGACGGATGCCGTGATTGACAGCTGGCAGAGGCTTCTCTGTTCCACTCAGCATTTTCCATAGCTGTGCCATTCTGCTGTCAGACTCACCCATGACAGGGTTAGGATGATTAAGCAATATCACATAAGCAAGAGTGCTGTTGTACTGAATACCAGCATGGCTGCGGATCTGCCATATAGGTAAAATATATGGCAGTTCTATTATAAAAGCTCTCAGAAGATTTTGGCATGGTAATGCATATGACAATGATAATGTTTTTGGTCTTGGCGGAATAGATCTGCTATGCTGCTGAATTGCTGCTGCAGACCAAGTAAGGGTAATTGTTACTGCTAATACATACACAGATACGGTATTGTGAGTATTTAAGACATGCTGCTGCTGCACAAATAGCATATATAATAACCTGTGGCAGATCTATACAGGTGGAGCTGGGGAGGAGGAGGGTTTCAGAGGAACTCCAAAAGTGCCCTGCGAGACACTTTAGTGAATGCTAACCAGCCATTGAATAGTATTATTATTATAATATGTAACATTAGCTACGTATGCAACATGAACCAATGAGCTTGTGCCAAGTAGTTTACCTCTGTGTTGACGCAGTGTGCATTAACATCCCATCAGCCTGTGCAACCTAGAGTTTCATGACAGAACTTGGCATTTAAGATGAACATTTAGAAGAACATCACAATTATGAGCAATTGTGTTATTATTGTGAATGAAAACTAAAACCTGAAAATTTTGTTGCCTAAGCAAAAATATCTAACATCATTTGGAATAAATTAACCTAAACAAAAATGCTTTATGCTGTTTTTATAGTCCAAAATGAAGGTTTTACATTTTACTATGAGAAACTTGCTGTAAATGCTTCAGGAAAGAGAGAAAAATTACATGAAGTTTGCCAATATTTGTCAGTCTATCAATGTAAATCATTCCAAAAAAGATTAAAACAGTCAGGCTTTGTGTTTGACCAACATTAATTGGTCTCAATTACTGTATATACCCATTTTGCTTCAAGCTCCAATCCATATTTTACATTTTACCATGGGAAATCTGCTGTAAGTGCTTCAGGAAGGAGAGAAAAATGACATTAAGTTGCTTTTATGGCTAAATGTGGTAGTCTATCATTGAAAATCATTCCAAAACATTAGGCTTGGTGTTTGACCAACATTGGCTGGTCTCAATTACTGTATGAACCCATTCTGCTTTAGCTTCAGTTCAGGTTTTACATTTTACCATGAGAAACCTGCTATAAATGCTTCAGGAAAGAGAGAAAAATTACAGATTTGGAAAAACCAGCACCAGGTTCCAAAATTTGGTTCCATCATCTGGTCTGGAACACCACGAAAAAGTTGCTTTTTTGGCAAAATGTGGCAGTCTATCAATGAAAATCATTCCAAAACATAGGGCTTTGTGTTTGACCAACATTAGCTGGTCTCAATTACTGTATTAACCCATTCTGCTTTAGCTTTAGTCCAAGTTTTACATGAGAAACCTGCTGTAAGTGCTTCAGGAAGAGGAGAAAAAAAAACAGATTTGGAAATACCAGCACCAGGCAAAATTTGGTTCCATCATCTGGTCTGGAAAACCACCAAAAAGTAACTTTTTTGGCAAAATGTGGCAGTCTATCAATGAAGATCATTCCAAAACATCAGGCTTTGTGTTTGACCAACATTAGCTGGTCTCAATTACTGTATGAACCCATTCTGCTCCAATTGACCAACATTAGCTGGTCTTAATTACTGTATGAACCCATTCTGCTTAAGCTTTAGTCCAGGTTTTACATTTTACCATGAGAAACCTGCTGTAAAAAAAACAGGCTGTGTGTTTGACCAACATTAGCTGGTCTCAATTACTGTATGAACCCATTCTGCTTCAATTGACCAACATTAGCTGGTCTTAATTACTGTATGAACCCATTCTGCTTAAGCTTCAGTCCAAGTTTTACATTTTACCATTTTACCATTAAACCGGCTGCAAATGCTTCAGAAAAGAGAAAAAAAGAAATGACAGATTTGGAAAAACCAGCACCAGACAAAATTTGGTTCCACCTTCTGGTCTGGAACACCAGAAAAAAAAAGTCCCAGTGCAGTTGCACTCTTAGAAGCGGCACTACCTATTGCGTAATTAAAAATAGAGTATGTTTGCGCATTGGACTGTGAGCATCACAAATCATGCTGTGTGACAGGAGTAAAAACTTGATGCTCCAGATGTTGCTTTTAAACCAGTCGTGCACGATTTATGAAGCGGCATCCTTAATCAGATTGAAATTCAAGCTATGTTGAAAGCAGCCAGAGCATAAAAAAACCCACAGTGCGTCTTCTGAGTTATTCAAAGCATAGGAAATGAAATCAAAAGGCCTGCTGCAAAAGTGCTGAGTTACATGCCTCTCCTCATGTTCGATGCCCGTCAGCACCCGTGCCGCTTCCTCACCAGAGCCTTCATGCGGCGTCACGCAAATCGACACTTTATTGATGTAATGCACAGGACTGCGGCGCAGCCTGAACGATAGGCTGTCATCGAGCACCCGCCATCAGCACTGCTACAGATACGAACGACTCCATAAAACCGCTCAACCTTGACACTTCATTAAAAAACATTTTTATTTTTTCATCTCCGCTAGTCTCGCTTTCAATACTCTCTATTCTCTGCGAACGGCGGTCGGCGGGAGGCTAGTTTCAACAGACGGCTCATCTAATCATTCATCCATGTCCTTTTTATCTGCCCTATAATGCATTTCCTGCATTATCACGTCCTGAGGTCAGAAAGGACGTTAAGTCCAGACAGAATTTTTACGCCTACTTATTTCAGCGGTGACCGTATGTGCACGCTTTATGATGGCGGAGATATGGATTTCGATAGATCATTTTACAGCGCTCCCAGAACGGCTTGTTTGTGGTTGTTGCAGTTTAACCTTCTGGTCTGTAAGATTTGACCCCTTGATTTATCAAAGTACACCGCCAGCATGCATAAATTCAGATGCTGCTTTCTTCTCTGAAACAAGCTGATCTTATTTGCTGATAGCATCTTTATCTCCGAGCCAAACAGAAGGAGATTATAAAGCATACTGGAGCATAAACTTAACTAACCTTGTTTTCTAGCCTGGAAATTGACTCAAAACAATGTTTTGCTATTCATGTTGATTCACTGGGCAGATGTGTTTATCTAAAGTTATTTAGAGTGCAATTCATATTTTTTAGTATGTGCTAAAAAACTAAAAACACTAAACTTCAGTGTAATTCTGTGGAAGCTTGTTTAAAAAAAATAGGCCTTAAAGGATTAGTTTATAAGAATTTCCTGATAATTTACTCACCCCTATATGGTAGCCTGTTTCCGCCACTGAATAAAGGTAACTGCGACTTTTTTTCTTGCAATTGTGAGTTTACATCTCACAATTCTGACTTTTTTCTCAGAGCTGTAAGAAATAAAATTTACAATTGCGAGTTATAAAGTCAGAATTGCTGGATATAAAGGGATATAAACTTGGAATTGTGAGAAAAGAAGTCAGAATTGCGAGTTTATATCCAGCAATTCTGACGTTATAACTTGCAACTGTGAGTTTTGTATCTCGCAATTCTGACTTTTTTTTCCCCTGCATTTGATAGTTTGTCACGCAATTCTGACTTTATTTCTCAGAATTGCGAGTTTATATCTGACAATTCTAAGAAAAATGTCAGAATTGTGAGATAAGTCGCAATAACCTTTTTTTTTATTCAGTGGCGGAAACGGGCTTCCATACCCCCATGTCATCCAAGATGTTTATGTCTTGTTTCTTCAGTTGAAAAGAAATTAAGGTTTTTGAGGAAAACATTGCAGTATTTTTCTCCATATAGTGGATTTCAATGGGGATCAACAGTTTGAAGTTGCGGTTTCAATGCAGCTTCAAAGGGCTCTACACGATCCCAACCCAGGAATAAGGGTCTTATCTAGCGAAACGATTGGCCGTTTTCTAAAAAAATAAAAATTTCTGTACTTTTTAACCACAAATGCTCATCTTGCACTAGCTCTGCGATGTACGTCTGTGACTTAACGCATTACGCAATAATATTTGAAAGGTCACGTGTGGTTAGTTCTTCGACTGTGTCAGTGTTCATTTTGATTAAATTTTGAGTCTTAGTCATAGTCTTTTGACTAAAATGCCATTTAGTTTTAGTCATATTTTAGTCATTTGAATTGTTTTAGTTTCAGTCTAATTTTATTCGACCAAATATCATAAGATTTTAGTCAACTAAATCTTTCTCTTAAATTACCAAACTCACTGTATAAGTTTGATATTAAGGTTTAATCATGATAGATTTAGCTGCTGTGACACGCAACATGTCTTTATATAAAAACTAAATTAAACTACTTCTCATAAAGTATCATCTTGTTTTTGTTAGTGGAAAAATTACGTTGACAAATCATTTTTACACTGGTCTGGATACTTTGGTTCAAAAAGGTAGGGTAGGGTGAAAAAAAAATCAAATTTTCTCCTTCAATGCCAAAAACGTCCGCCATCGTTGTTTTACCTTTTTTTTGTAAAGTGCGTTTGCACTTTCTTTGCACGTTCACTTTGTAAACACTGGGTCGGTACTTCCACATACGTCACACGTGACCTTTCCAATGTGACTTCATAATGCATTCTGAAAATCTGAAAATGATTAGGACATGGATTCGAACCTGAAATTCTCATATGAGCACCATGGCTTAATGGTTAGCGCAAGCTACTAAACCAAAGCACCGTCTCTGATTTTCTTTTCTCCTTCAGTAGCTTATTAGAAATAGCTAAAACTATCATTTTTTGCTTTACAATAACATCAAATACATCTTTGTTTTTATCTGTTTTTGTACCTCATCTTTCTGGACAGGATTTCCTCTTTAGTATGTATTGGAAATAAACCTCTGTTATTCTCAAAAGTGGTTGTATTTCACTGAATCTAACTTCAAACTGATTCCTAAAGTTTTATATCTGACAATTCTAAGAAAAATGTCAGAATTGTGAGATAAGTCGCAATAACCTTTTTTTTTATTCAGTGGCGGAAACGGGCTTCCATACCCCCATGTCATCCAAGATGTTTATGTCTTGTTTCTTCAGTTGAAAAGAAATTAAGGTTTTTGAGGAAAACATTGCAGTATTTTTCTCCATATAGTGGATTTCAATGGGGATCAACAGTTTGAAGTTGCGGTTTCAATGCAGCTTCAAAGGGCTCTACACGATCCCAACCCAGCAATAAGGGTCTTATCTAGCGAAACGATTGGCCGTTTTCTAAAAAAATAAAAATTTCTGTACTTTTTAACCACAAATGCTCATCTTGCACTAGCTCTGCGATGTACGTCTGTGACTTAACGCATTACGCAATAATATTTGAAAGGTCACGTGTGGTTAGTTCTTCGACTGTGTCAGTGTTCATTTTGATTAAATTTTGAGTCTTAGTCATAGTCTTTTGACTAAAATGCCATTTAGTTTTAGTCATATTTTAGTCATTTGAATTGTTTTAGTTTCAGTCTAATTTTATTCGACCAAATATCATAAGATTTTAGTCAACTAAATCTTTCTCTTAAATTACCAAACTCACTGTATAAGTTTGATATTAAGGTTTAATCATGATAGATTTAGCTGCTGTGACACGCAACATGTCTTTATATAAAAACTAAATTAAACTACTTCTCATAAAGTATCATCTTGTTTTTGTTAGTGGAAAAATTACGTTGACAAATCATTTTTACACTGGTCTGGATACTTTGGTTCAAAAAGGTAGGGTAGGGTGAAAAAAAAATCAAATTTTCTCCTTCAATGCCAAAAACGTCCGCCATCGTTGTTTTACCTTTTTTTTGTAAAGTGCGTTTGCACTTTCTTTGCACGTTCACTTTGTAAACACTGGGTCGGTACTTCCACATACGTCACACGTGACCTTTCCAATGTGACTTCATAATGCATTCTGAAAATCTGAAAATGATTAG
This sequence comes from Garra rufa, assembly GCF_049309525.1. Classification (NCBI taxonomy): domain Eukaryota; kingdom Metazoa; phylum Chordata; class Actinopteri; order Cypriniformes; family Cyprinidae; genus Garra; species Garra rufa. The sequence goes on along the minus strand of NC_133364.1, from coordinate 13,625,031 downwards.
GACATGGATTCGAACCTGAAATTCTCATATGAGCACCATGGCTTAATGGTTAGCGCAAGCTACTAAACCAAAGCACCGTCTCTGATTTTCTTTTCTCCTTCAGTAGCTTATTAGAAATAGCTAAAACTATCATTTTTTGCTTTACAATAACATCAAATACATCTTTGTTTTTATCTGTTTTTGTACCTCATCTTTCTGGACAGGATTTCCTCTTTAGTATGTATTGGAAATAAACCTCTGTTATTCTCAAAAGTGGTTGTATTTCACTGAATCTAACTTCAAACTGATTCCTAAAGTCTATAAAAGCATGTCACGTTGTTCACTGAAATGAGTCAGCAGGTGCAAGATGAGCATTTGTGGGTTTTTTCATTATTCCTAGGCTGGGATCGTGTAGAGCCCTTTGAAGCTGCATTGAAACTACAAATTAGACTTTCAACCTGCTGATTCCCATTGAAATCCACTATATGGAGAAACATCCTGGACAGTTTTCCTCAAAAACCTTAATTTCTTTTCGACTGAGGAAAGAAAGGCATGAACATCTTGTATAAAATTTTTTACATTTAAATAATAAATGGTACTTAAACTTTGCCAAAGTATTTTAAGGCAAGTCAGTGCACTTGGCAGCCATATTTGTAACACTACTGAGCAGCTGCTGTCTACTTTATTTATCGAAAATGCATTTCAGTAACAGCAGAAATAAAGTCTGACAACATTATCATCATAAATTGTATAAAACATTCTCAAGCTGGTGCATCTAAATGCCAGTTGGCTCCTATAACTGTAAGGCAGGACTATGGATTGCATATCAAGAATAACAGATTCTTCAGCCTTACACAGTCTCTGGCCTTGGAAACACTGAGCTAAAGCAGCAGGAAGCATTAGCGTATCATTAAATGTAGAAGTTGCCCTCAGCTGGAATTGATAATCTGTCATAATGGTGCACTGCTAATGGTTCTGATGCATTTCTACTTCAGGAAATACACACATTATTAGAAACACATGAAAACTCTGCACTTAATGTAAAAAATGATGCCTGCTACCTGAAAACGTCAACATTTGCCTTCAGTGTCAACTATGTGGATATTGATAGTGAGCATCTTATCTGACACCAGAACACACAGGGGCGAATCATCATCTGCAAGGACATGTTGGCTTGCGCTTGGCACGGCAATGCTGCCGATGGCCAGTCGATAGCGTCACGTCAGCGCAGTGCTTGACTGAAGTGCCAGCTGTCCGTCACTCAACAATTCCCTCAGTGGGTCACTAAGTGAGCTCTTATTGACATTGCCATGTCCAGCAGTAACCTCCTTCAACCCACAGCCTCAGTCCATCCCCTATCACCGACACTATCACTTTACACAGGCGGATTGACACATCCCACAGGATTGACAGCGACTCGGACCACTGCGGAGCAGAACGACAGCGTCAGTCAGCTCTTTGTAACTGCACTTTTTTTTTACAAAAAAGTTGTACAGTTGAGCTTTAAATAAAAGTTTTAGGGAAAAATTTTATTTGTTTTCTTCTAATTGTTTAATTCGCAATTCAGATTTTTTTCTTAGAATTGCATGATGTAAACTCACAATTGCGAGTTATAAAGTCAAAATAGTGGGATACAAACTCGCAATTTTTTTTCTCACCCATGGAAGTTTGTAATTTGTAATTCTGACTTTTTTTGCAATTCCGAGTCTATATTTCTTTCTGAGTTTCTATTTTCCGAGTTTATATTTGACTTGACTTTTTTTTCCCTCAGATTTGTGAGATATAAACTCACGATGGCAAGAGATTAGGTAAGAATTGCGAGATAAAAACAGTTCTGACTTTTTTTTTCTTGCAAATGGAAATTTGTATCTTTTTCTCTTTACAATTCACAGTTTACATCTCGCAATTCGTTATTCTTGCAATTCTGACTTTTTTTTGTATCTTGTAATTGTCTTTCTTTCTTTGCAATTCCGAGTTTGTATCTTGCAATTTATACTTTTTAATATAAATATAAACTTGTGATGACAAGAAATTAAGTCAGAAAAACTATTCTGACAATCTTGCAAATGGAAGTTTGTATCTTGTAACTCAGAATTTTTTTCCTCGCAATTCCATGTTTTCTTCTTGCCATCGCGAGTTTATATTTATATTAAAAAGTATAAATTGCAAGTTCTCGGAATTGCCAGGAAAAAAGTCAGAATTACAAGATACAAAAAAAAAAAGTCAGAATTGCAAGAAAAAAAGTCAGAATTACAAGATGAAAACTCGGAATTGTAAGGAGAAAAAGATACAAACTTCCATTTACAAGAAAAAAGTCAGAATTGTTTCGCATCTCGCAAGAATCTCGCAATTCTGACTTAATTTCTTGCTATCGCGAGTTTATTGTAAGATTGTAAATTGTAAGATATAGATACAGAAATAAAGTCAGAATTGAGAGATAAAAACAATTTAGACTTTTTTTTTTCCTGCAAATGGAAGTTTGTATCTCATAATTTAGGCTTTTTCCTCACAATTCCACGTTATATCTCACAATTCAGATTTTTTTTTTTCTCCCAATTGACTTTTTCTCAGAATTATGGGATATAAACTCGCAATTGCGAGAAATAAAGCCAAAATTGACTGTCTGGCTTTTTTTTTGCAAATGGAAGTTTGTATCTTGTAGTTCTGACTTTTTTTCCTTGCAATTCTTACTTTTTTCTTAGAATTGTGAGATATAAACTTGCAATTGCGAGTTATTAAGTCCGATTCGGAGGGGGAAAAGGACTAATATGTTCTCAAAATAATGAGTTTTATATATCACAATTTTGACTTAACTCTTAAGATGCAATATCCCAGTGCAAAATGTGTATAGTGCTTATTTTAAATTTGCTACTGCTTGCAGTGCACATACTGCAGAAATAGCACATATGGTGCATGCTATTCCCAACATAGCCCAAAACTCATAAGTCGTGCCAACTACATGCAGTGTTACATCACCTTTACCTTGTCAGCAGTCACACACATGCTTCTTTCAAGCATACAAGTACTGTATGATGTTCCTCCAGCTACTCCCATCGCGTCTTGTGTAATCTAATTTTAGTTTGCAATTGTTTTCTCCCCAGTGGTGGTTGACACGGGCTAATGAAATTAAGCTCTATTACCTTCAGGGACCATTCCACACAGAGAGGGAAAAAAGAGAAACAGAAACAAACAAAACAAAACAAAAAAAAACTGTCATCTTCTCCCAAAGCCAGGGGAGAAAAACGACCACATGCTGCACTAAAACCTGCTGACTCATTTCAGTGAAGAACGTGACATGCTTTTATAGACTTTAGGAACCAGTTTGAAGTTAGATTCAGTGAAACACAACCACTTTAGAGGATGAGAAATGTTTTTTTCCAATACATCCTAGAGAGGAAATCCTATCCAGAAAGATACAAAAACAAAGCCACAAAGACTGCAGCTGACAACAAACTTGATTACTTTTTTTGTTATTGTAAAATTCAACATAGGGAACAATGTCTTGGTGTCGTTCTATGCAAAAATGGATAGTTTTAGCCATTTCTAATAAGCTACTAAAGGAGAAAAGAAAATCAGAGACGGTGCTTTGGCTTAGTAGCTCGCGCTAAGCATTAAGCCATGGTGCTCATAAGAATTTCAGGTTCGAATCCATGTCCTAATCATTTTCAGATTTTAACTTTCACTAGATGATTCTCTAAACTAATAAATGCCACCACGATCTACTCTGACTCACATACTGCTTTTCTCATTCTAGGAATAAAAATGGCAACTGTCAAAGCAGTGCAAATAAAGCTGATGCGCATTATTCCTCAAGCAATATCACTTCATTTGTTCCTCAGCGCTCGAATTTGCATGTGCTCCCTTGTAACACATCTCATTTTCAGACAAAGGCCTTCCTTTAACAATGATGCAACTCTCTAAAGCACCGTCTTGAAAAGGTCAGAGATGAAAAGAGGCTTGTGTTTCCCGCTCTGATTCGATTGCCTGTAAACAACAACGTTGCTGTATGACTCGAGACACGTTTGGCATCATCCGACAAGAGCCTAGATTGGGTACGACGAAACACAGATTCACCCTTTCAGTCACGTGGGATGCTAGAGATGGTTGGCATGCAAATCAGTTTCTTCTGAGCAGGTGCGGCCATTAGTTTCCTGTCAGGAGGGAACACATGGCCATTTTCTACTCGACCTCCTGTTCATAAGGTGGACCTTCATTTACTATCATTCAGTTAGCATATGTTTGTTAGACTCCAGGTTTGTACAATACCGGACTACAAGGCTTAGAGTGCTGCATAATCCTAACTTGATTATATCAGAATTTGATTCCAGTGTCATCCACCATAAAGCGTCCTGCATCAATCACGCTTCCCATTAGATTTCGATGGTATGGCTATTATGTGGTTAGATCATGCGGTTAGTCTATATTTACTTCTGTTAGTGGGATTATAAAGTTGAAGTCAAGACGGCTATGTGATTTATCACAGGATGTTTACAGGCAGCACGGGAGTCTGATGTGGATGTCGGAACGGATGTGCAATTATGCATGAGGTCTGTGGATCATCCAGGGAAAAGTGTACAAATTTGAACAAGAATCTCACTGCTAACAGAGCTTAAATTGGCAAGGGTGGGGGGGTAGAGAAAGAAACTTAATTTTCAAGGTGATCCCAAGTGGAATATTTGGGTTGAAAAATTAGCTCAGCAATATTTGAATCATAAATTAAGGCTTAAATTTGACATTAAATCATAATCGACCCTATTTACCTTTTTTTATGCGGTGCCTTAGTCTTTATATGCGCTATTCATCAATGCACAGTAGTACGAATAAGGAAAAAAAATGCTTGTTTTAATAATCTTTCATTAAAAAGTAATAACTCTGAAACAATTCCTAGCTTCATATTGCTGATATGAAACTTTTCACAATATCATTTGCCAACGGATCCCTCCTTTTATTGTTTAATTTCAATCTGTTTTGCTCAAATCATGTCACATTATGAAAATAAAGTGGTGCAAATGCCATTTCATGTTGACTGTAATGGCATTTTGGTGATTTGGTATGATTTAAAGGGGTGCACTCAAAAATGTCATGATTTATTGTTTCCAAACAAAATTACATTCTTTCAGTGAAACACAAAGGAAAATATGGAAAAAATGTCTCAGACTACATCCAAAATTGCATACTTCCCTGCTAACAGTATCTGAGTAGTATGTCCAAATTCGTAGTATTCATAAAAGTAGACAAAAAGTCCCTAGACAATCTACTATTTCTGGTGAGATTCACATCTAATGGACACTTTACTATCCCATAAGGCCATGGGAGAATATTTATGACTGGCAGTGAAGCAACGCAACTGATTCTGGTAGTTCACATAACAATAACCCCTTTCAAATACCAGTAATCTGCCGTAAAAAATTACCGGAATAGCTTTTCTGATACACTCGTCTTTTTACTGGTAAAGTGCCATTCACACATCACTTTCAAAATACCGGTAAATTCTGTGACATCATTTGGTGTTTCTAAACATGGAGGGGTATATTCAGTCAATGTTTTTGCTGATGTTTTCATTTGCTTTTAGCCCAGAGACATGGTATTAGACGACTTCTAACCAAACTAGTGGATGATCACATGGAACAGTTTAAAACCCTGACTATACTGCCCTCCAAAAGCAAAGCGCAGTAACTACACATTTGGTCAAAATTGAGTTAAGGCTTAAAATGGACTTTGTGACAACTGTTTTGTCTTGTGGCAAAGTCTCCTGGTTCAGTTCTGCCCCAGAGAAACGAGAGTGTTTCAGAGAAACAAGAGTGTCAACATGTTTAAAGGCATTTTTCTCAGTTTCAGTGTTGGCGTAGTTACTGCACTTTGCCTTTGCATAATCTCGTCAGGTCCAGGTCCAGACCTAAGGGAGGAGTCTATCATTTCAGACATTCATGGCATATTCCAGAGTGGAAAAACTGCATTTTAAAGATCTGACATTTTAGGTCATGAATTCAGAGAAATCAAGCTTTGCTATAGTCTATATATTTCCCTCTCTTTGATTAAAAAGTATCTAATTGGTGAAGATCCTGTGCCACACATAATTATACACCCTTCCCTTTAGAGACTTTGAAAGCACACATTTGCTTGCAGTACAGCATTTACGGTCTGCTTTTTCATTCAGCGCTCGATAGCGAGGGGAACAAAGATCTGGCAGAACCTGACACATCTGGAAGCCCAGCAGGTTACGAAACACAGAGATACAAAAACGACAAGAATATCAAACAAAAGGAGAGGACCAACTACAGAGACTTTTGCTGGCCTGTTTCCAGAAGATCTGCCTGTCTAGTGTTCTGCGCTCTTGTACTCTGGTTGACGTCCTTTTCTATTTAACATACATTTTGAACAATGCTGACAGGCTGGTTTAGCATCAGCCTGCAGATTGCATAAGAATCTATAAGAAACCCTTCCACAGTCTCGACACAACCACTCATTCTTTCACATCTGCTAGGTAGATAAAAAAAAAATTCAGAAAAAGCACAATGGAAAGTTACAATCAGTATGCGAAACAGAGAACCACACACATTTGAAGCAATTTAAAAATGACAGGCCATAGATAAAATAAAATAATAATAAAAAAATACAATACAATAAAAATACTTACAAAAGTCAAAGCATACATGTATACTTATTCCAGAGTGAAACTGTGCAACACTCAAGAAAAAAAAAATGCATAAACATGATTTTTTTATATTCAGTGGCTCACTAAAAACGTGAAAGAAATTCAATACTTTGTTCTCTGAGGCATAACGTGTTTCTCTCAACATGAGAGACCAAAGCTGTCATTCAGGTAGCAAACAGCGTTTTATAATTTGCACATAACTGAGAAAGGCTTCATGTAAACCACTTTCTCTCTTGACAGATGAAGTCATTGATGTTGCATGCTGCCTGCTATAGAAATAACTCTTGTATACTCTATAACAATTTGTATGGCTATACTTGAGCACCTATTGTTTCAGAATGCATGCGATTGCCTACATGCTAACCGACGCTACTCCATTTCAACAACAACAGAGTCTATATTATTATGTAACAGCAATTATGTGAGCTCCAACGTAAGAAACTAAAATGAGGCCGTTGCCAAGTAAGCTTTCCATAAGATGTGTGGTAAAGTGTTTGTAGTCTGACTCAATGTTTAAATAACACTATTGTGAGCTCTTTTAAACCACAGTGTGTTTGATAGTACATGACTTGGCTAACTTCTTTAAACTATTTTAAGAAAGAACCAATTTATAATGTAACCTTGCTCATTTCACACCAGCTGTTCCAGTGTTGTGAAGGCTCTGCTCTGTTTTATTGAAGCAATATTGCAGTAAACAATATCCAAGGGCCATAACTGAGCTCTCTCAAAGGGCAGAAAAGTAAAACAACCAAGACAACTTATAAGGGAGAGAAATACAACCATACAACATGAAAGCTCAGAAGACACTGGTCTATCAAACACACCATGAAGCGTTTTATGAGACACAAAATAGAACTACTATGGTTGTTTCCACCTCAGAGTAAAACACAATGGTAATTGTAAGAAAGTAAAAGAAAATATTGTGAGATATAAAGGCACAGTGACATATAAAGCTGCAATTTGGAGAAATAAAGTAAATACTACAAAGTCATATTCTCAGGAAATCACAATTACCTAAAATAGTTTAATTGCAAGTCACAGTGTAAGATTAAGTTGCAGTTACAAGAAAACAAAGCTGTAACTACAAGAAACAAAGTTGCATTATGAAAATTTAAAGTAGGGCTGCACGATTAATCGCACGATGTTGTGAGGCGCGTTTTGTCAATGAAGCCGGTACTTTGATTAGTAGTAAATCTCCATCACGTGCGTTCAGCTGGAGCGGCAAGTAATACACAGAGACGTTCGATTTTGAGCACGATTTGGCGTAGCTTGTCAGTGATTTACGCCTCTGTGTATTAATTGCCGAATGCTGAACACACGTGATGGAAATTTACTGCTAATCAAAGTACCGGCTTCATTGACAAAACACGCCTCACAACATTGTGCGATTAATCGTGCAGCCCTAATTTAAAGTAGCAAATATTACAAAGTCACATTGTGAGATGCAAAGTTGCAATTACCCAAAATAGTGTTTAATTGCGAGTCAGATTGTAAGAATAAGTTGCAGTTACAAGAAAAAAGTTGCAACTACAAGAAATAAAGTTGCATTGTGAAAAATAAAGTAGCAAATACTAGAAAGTCAGATTTTGAGATGTAAAGTCTCATTTTCACCAACATTTGTTTAATTGTGAGTCACAGTTACAAGAAACAAAGTTAGACTTACAAGAAACAAAGTTGCATTGTGAGAAATTAAAGTAACAGACACTACGAAGTCACACTGTGAGATGTAAAGTTGCAATTACCGAAGAAAAGTGTTTGATTGTGAGTCACAGTGTAAGATTAAGTTGCAGTTACAAGAAAAAGGTTGAAAAAACAAAAAAAGTTGCATTGTGAAAAATGAAGTAGCAAAAACTATAAAGTAAACTAGAAAGAGGCAAAGTTGCAATTACCCAAAAAATGTTCAACTCCACAAGTAACAGTGTAAGATTAACTAGCAGTTACAAGAAACAAAGTTGCAACTACAAGAAATAAAGTTGCTTTGTGAAAAAGTAGCAAATAATAGACAGTAACATTGTGAGATGTAAAGTAAAAATGACCCAAAATAGTGTTTAATTGCAAGAGTCACAGTGTTAGATTAAGTTGCAGTTGCAGGAAACAAAGTTGTATCTTCAGAAAATAAAGTTGTACTGTGAAAAATAAAAGTAACAGATACTACAGAGTCACATTTTGAGATGTAAAGTCTCATTTTAACCATAATTTGTTTAATTGTGAGTCACAGTTACAAGAAACAAAGAACTACAAGAAATAAAGTAACATTGTGAAAACTAAAGTTAAAAATACTAGAAATAACATTGTGAAATGTAAAATCGCAAAGTCACAGTTACAAGAAACATTTGGAACTAAAATAAATAAAGTTGCATTGCAAAAACGGAAGTTAGAAATACTATAAAGTAGCATTGTAAAATGTAAACTCGCAAGTACCCAAAACTGCTTTACTGTGAGAGTCATGGTGTAAAATCAAGTCGCAGTCACAAAAAACAAGTAGCAACTACAAGAAACAAAGTTGCATTGTGAAAAATTAAATTAACAAATACTACAAAGTCACATTGCGAGAGGAAAAGTCGCAATTACCCAAAAGATTTCAACCGCAAAAGTCACAGTGTAAGATTAACTAGCAGTTACAAGAAACAAAGTTGCAACTACAAGAAATAAAGTTTCTTTGTGAAAAATAAAAGTAGCGAATACTAGAGTCACATTTTGAAATGTAAAGTCTCATTTTCACCAACATTTGTTTAATTGTGAGTCACAGTTACAAGAAACATTTGGAACTACAAGAAATAGTTGCATTGCAAAAACTTAAGTTGGAAATACCAGAAAGTCACATCGTAAAATGTAAACTCACCCAAAACTGTTTTACTGCGAGAGTCAGTGTAAAATCAAGTTGCAGTTACAAGAAACATGTCACAACTACAAGAAATAAAGTTGCATAGTGAAAAATAAAGTTGCAAATATTACAAAATCACATTGTGAAATGTAAAGAAATGTAAATTTTTAATTGTGAGTCTGTGTAAAATTAATTCGCAGTTACAAGAAACAAGTCACAACTACAAGAAAAGTTGCACAGCAAAAAATAAAGTTGTAGTATTAGAAAATCACAGTTTGAGATATAAAGTCGCAATGACCCCAAAACAGTTGTAAATGCAAGAAAGCCCCATTATGAGATTAAGTTGCAGTTATGAAAAATAAATGTGCAACTACAGGAAAAAAGTTGGATCGTAAGAAATAAAGCTGCAAATATGAGATATAGTCACAATTACAGAAATTAGTTGAAATTGCAAGAAATGAAGTTGCACTGTAAGATAAAGAAGCAACTGAAAGAAATAGTTGTGCTGTGAGAAAGTTGCAAATACAAGGAAGTTACATTTTGAAGTCACAAGTACTGCAAACAGTTGCAATTGTGAGAAGTTAAGTCACATTGTGAGAAATAATGTTTTTAAAACTACAAAAAGACATAACAGAAATGGTTGCAAAAGCTTTAAAGTTGCTAATTATTTAAGTGCGAAAAGCAAACATCACAATTACTTAAGATGAGTACAGTTTTCTTAGATAAAGAAACAGGCTTCCATACACTCATGAAACCTGGCACTTTTAATTTAAGTAATACCAAACAAGCATCTGCTGAATATCCTGTCAGATATATGGGAATGATGAATTGCTGTTTCATAAACTTCTGACATTTTCATTTTGATGTGACTTTGACGGAAAAAAAAGCTTTTAACACCTCATCTCTATTAGAAAGTAATAAAAGCTCTCTTACAGCATGCTCATCTAGTGGTGTGTCTGCCCTAGAGGTGAACTCTCTGACCCTTTCACAGTTGGTTGGCATAAGCCACCGTGCCCAGTGTTTTGGGCTTGCCACCTCTCCAGCGCTGTGAGAATTCAACTGTGAGATTAAAAAGAGCTAACGAACACAAATGTTGTGACCTACCCTCTAGCTAACACTGAGTCAACCCTATCGCACACTCTGCGTGTGGCCGCACACTCAAACACTCACAGCAGGGCAAGTGCAGTGCATTGTTTTTTTTTTAAGTTTTGGAACTTTGTATATGCAGTTATACTCTTTCTATTTCAGATTTAATTCTCCTACAACAAACTACTAGACTAGATGCTAGATTGTCAAAAGAAGAGATCCCAGCATACACAAGAACTATTTTAATAGTATAAAAAGCAAGCTGGTTGAAAAATACTGCAATAATATAGAACATAGCACAGTGCTCATTGAAATGCCTCATTTTGCAGAGCGTCCATGCCGTGCCCTTATCAGCTCTGAGTCATGTGTTTGACTTGCCTTATTTCTCACCGCCCACAGATCTGCGGAGGATGACGGCAGGATTTATGGGAATGGCTGTGGCCATCATCCTCTTCGGCTGGATCATTGGGATGCTGGGATGCTGCTGGGACCGTGGCCTCATGCAGTATGTGGCAGGGCTGCTCTTCCTCATGGGCGGTAAGTCAAATTGAAAACAAACAGACAAGGACAATATAGGCTGTTTACAGTGAGCACACAGATGAATCATAATGAGAAGTATTTCAAAAATGTAGAAACTTACTGTGTGTATGTTATAAATTATACAATTATGCTTCATTAATGAATGCAATTTAGTCAAAATGCAACTTATTTTGGCAGAATTTATAGAACCTAAATAGAAAATAAAATAATTAAATTTTTGACCTTGAAAAAACTCCTGTATCACTTGTGTCTCTTGCTCCATCAAACTGGAAGAAGATTTGAAAACTACAAGTGATTGTCTAAAAAAAATAAAAAAAAGACAAATTTTGAGATAATAAATTAATGTTTACATACATTTGGTATTATTATTATAATCATTATGAGAATAATTATTATTATTACAAATTCTGTATTCATTGATTTGATACATTACATTTTTATCTATAAAAAAAAAAAAAGTATGAAATGTGCTTTACACTGCTTGGTTTCCCAACCCTGTTCCTGAAAGCATACATTTTGCATGTCTGGCTTATCTGACCCATTCACTTTAGGAATTGGAGTCTCTACTAACAAGCTGCTAATAAGTGATGAGTTGAATCAGGTGTGTTTGATTAGGAAGATTTTTGGAGAAAAAAAAAGTAGTGTAGTGTTGATGTGTCTTCAGAAAAAGGGTTGGGAAACTTGCTAATTTACCTGAATACCTGAAAACTTCTCTCAAATGTGTCCATCTGGGCTATTTTGAAAAAGAAAAAACAAACAAACAAACAAACAAAAAAAGGATCCTGTATAGTAAATAAAATATCAAATCATGCAAAGTTTTTGGAATACTTCAAGGACGAATCCTACATTAATATATTGTTAATATAAAATCATTTAATAATCAAATCACATATATAAATATATAAACAATATTATACATGCACACATATGTATAGTAATCACATGTATAAATATTACATAAAATCTCACATATATACACAAACACATACACAAACACATTAGTGCTGTCAAATCGATTAATCGTGATTAATCGCATCCAGAAAAAAAAAGGTATATGTGTGTGTACTGTGTATGATTATATTAATGCTGGGCAATGATTAATCACGATTAATCGCATCCAAAATAAAAGTTTTTGTGTACTTAATATATGTGTGTGTACTGTGTGTATTTATATTAGCGCTGGGCAACGATTAATCGTGATTAATCTCATCCAATATAAAAGTATTTGTATACATTATGTGTGTGTACTGTGTGTATTTATATTAGCGCTGGGCAACGATTAATCGTGATTAATCTCATCCAATATAAAAGTATTTGTATACATTATGTGTGTGTACTGTGTGTATTTATATTAGCGCTGGGCAACGATTAATCGTGATTAATCTCATCCAAAATAAAAGTATTTGTATACATTATGTGTGTGTACATTTATTGTATAAATACATATATAAAGACACATACAGTATATATTTAGAAAACATTTACATGTATTTATATATATAAATTTGTATATATTATTTGTATAAATAAGTATATTTAACATATAAACAATGTTTTTCTTAAATTTTTACATGCATGTGTGTGTATTTATATATACATAATAAATACACAGTACACACATATATAATGTACACAAAAACTTTCATTTTGGATGCAATTATTCATATTTTTTCTTATAAACATATATTTTTCTTAGAAATGTTACGTTTTTGGAATCAATCATGATTAATTGTTTGACACATGTATTTGTATGTACATATAAATATACACAGCACACACACATGTATTATGTAAACAAACT
>NC_133364.1:13496736-13611646 GCF_049309525.1 Garra rufa | reverse complement strand
CTATAACTCTCTCTCTCTCTCTATATATATATATATATATATATATATATGTACTGCCATTCAAAAGTTTGAGATTTTTAATGTTTTTTAAAAAAAACTTTTCTGCTCATCAAGGCTGTTTTTATTTGATTAAAAATACAGAAAAAAACTGTAGTATTGTGAAATATTATCGCAATTTAAAGTAATGGTTTTCTATTTTAATATAGTATAAACTAGAATTTATTCTTGTGATGCAAAGCTGAATTTTTTGCATCATTACTGAAATCATTCTAATATGCTGATTTATTATCAATGTTGGAAACCGTTGAGCTGCTTAATATTTTGTTGGAACCTGTGATACTTTTTTTCCAGGATTGTTTAATAAATAAAAAGATAAAAATAACAGCATTTATGCTTTAAATTGATAAAAAGTGACTTAAATTGTTAGAAAATATTTCTGTTTTAAATAAATGCTGTTCTTTTTAACTTTTTATTCACAGGTTCCAAAAAAGCAGCACAATTGTTTCATACATTATTAATAAAAGCAATAAATCAGCATATTAGAATAATTTCTGAAGGATCACGTGACACTGAAGAGTGGAATAATGGCTGATTGAAAATTCAGCTTTGCATCACAGGACTACATTATATTTTAAAATATATTAAAATATGTAAAATGTAATAATATTTTTATTTAGTGTTTCAGAGATCACCAATGAAAATATTATTTTATATATTTTACTATCATTTTAATATGATTTTAAAGTAATTACAAATTCTATTATTAACATTTCAATTTGAGTCTGTTAGCATACATATATAGCAGTACTGAAATTTTCTGGCAACACTTTACAATAAGGTTCATCAGTTAAATTCAGCATTAATTAATGCATTATTAAAATCACAAGTTGTGTTGGTTGAAATAAGTTAACACACTGTGAACTAACATGAACAAACACATGACTATATTTTTATTAACTAACATTAACAAAGGTTAATAAATAGTGCAATACATATATTGTTCATTGTTTGTTCATGTTAGTTAATACATTAATGTTAACAAATGACACCTTATTGTAAAGTGTTACCAACTTTCTTTATCCAATGTTTTCTCACTCTAATAAACTTCATTCCCATCTTTAAATTATATTTATATCCCCAGATTTTCAGTGTGGCCCTAGACCTTAGTACATACACATGTGCTTGTAAGTGCACGATGTCCCTTATGTCTTATTCTCTGAGTGTGTCTTATCCTAGACCTTGTGATTGGCCGGCGGCTCGTAAGAAAGCTGATTAGAGGTGTGTGTGTGAATTAAAGGGGGTGTGCTTTCTACTGAAGCAGATGCAGGGCGCAGCCAGAGAGGTGAGAGACACCTTCCCTTTAAGAGTGTATTTTTAGCCAGGCAGTTATTAGTGCTCATTGGGAGGGAAAACGGGGTGTTAAGGGAGGAATTAGACACATGCGATCTTTCTAAGAAGGATGTGGAGATCAGGGCGACTAATATACCACAAATGAAACGTCGTCCCCAGGGAACAAAGTGCACGAGGAGCTGTCCACTCTCGAGTACTACAGCCAACAGACAGTCATTTTGTAGTGCAGGTATGTGACCCTTTGCTCTTTTCTGGATCCAATTTTGAATCTGTTTGTCACTCTTTTCTCACTTCCTTTGGCAGCTCAGCCGCACTTATAACTCTTAGTAAACTCTAGTTGTTTTTGTTTGTGTTAGTGACTACAGTATAAACTTGCACAGTCACTGGACAGAAATTGTATTATGTTTACAGGTTGAAATTATTGTCCCAGTCTCTGTCAAATCTACCACACTGCCCTGTTTTGGAGACTAGTCATTGTTCATATGAAGCTCCCACAGCCTGTGTGTAACTTTTATTAACAATGTTTTATCTCCCTTACATTCATCTGAAGGGTCATGCCAGCCATATTTTCTGTATTGAAGCCCATATTCAACTTTAATGAGCAACGCACTGTGTGTGCGATTAGGTTTCAGGCTTCAGTTACACTTCTCTGCTTCTCCGTGCGCTGTAAGTCACCCATATACACCGGCATACATACAATTCATGTCGCACAGCAACACACACACATGCACTCACTGACACATTGTACAGCATTATTAATGCACACAATGTGTGTATATGAGTGTTTATGTGTATTCATTAGAGAGGCAAGCTGGTGTAGAAAGTCAGGTGAACATATATGGCTATAGAATATATAGGATATACACTACCGCTTTTTTTTTTAAAGGAAATTAATACTTTTCTCCAGCAAGGAAGTATTGTATTGATCAAAAGTGACAGTAAAGACATTTATATTGTTTCAGAAGATTTTATTTCAAATTTCTATTCATCAAATAATCCTGAAAAAATTTATTAGTTTCCACCAAGCAAGCAAAATAGTTTTCAACATTGATAATTATCTGAAATATTGAAGTAAGCACCAAAATAAGCATATTAGAATGATTTCTGAAGGATCATGTGACACTGTAGACCATCACAGGAATAAATAGGATAAATTACATTTTAAAATACACTAAGTTTTGGACAATAAAATTTAGTATTTTGTAAAATTTAGTTTTTTAAAAAAGGCTGCATTTATTTGATCTAAAATACAGCAAAATCAGTCATATTGTGAAATATTTTTTCTATTTAAAATAACTGCTTTCTATATGAATATATTTTAAAAAATAATTAATTTTTGTGATCAAAGCTAAATTTTCAGATTCATTACTCCAGTCTTCAGTGTCGCATGATCCTTCAGAAATCATTGTAATATGCTGATTTGCTGTTCAAGAAACAATTTTTATTATTATTAATATTTAATTTATTCTTTGATGAATTGAAAGATCCAAAGATCTTATAGAAAGTATAGAAATTATAAAGTCATTTAAATGCTGTTCTTTTGAACTTTCTATTCATCAAACAAATGAAAAAAAAAAAAAAATCTACTCAGCTGTTTTTAACATTATTATTATTTTTATTTTTTTTTATTTTATTTTTTTTATTTTATTTTTTTTTTTTTTTTTGAGCAGCCAATCAGAATATTAGAATGATTTCTGAATGATCACATGACTGGAGTAATTATGCTAAAAATTCAGCTTTGAAATCACAGGAATAAATACCACAGGTAGAAACGTACTGTTTTTGCTGTACTTTGGATCAAATAAATGCAGGCTTGTTGAGCAGAAGAGACCTTTAAAAACATTTAAAAAAATCTTAATACCCTCAAACTGTAGAAAATGGCACTGTAAAAACAGTTTGACAAGGTTTCATAGCTATATTAACAGTGGTGTGTGTGTGTCACATTGTATATGTGTGTGTACTTCCGCTTCAGAGCATTAAGGTCATTAGTGTTCGCTCCAGTGGTCAACCCTGTGTGGGAAAGGCTATCTGTTCTGGGCCGCCGTTCATCACTGTAGATGAGAGGGAGAGAAAAAGAGAGAATAAGGGCAGGACAACCCCCTAACAACAATCACAATCTTTGACTCTCCTGTCATTGTATTTATCCTGATTGTGGTGCCAACAGCAGATAGTCACGATAGAGGGCTTAACTTACTGCTAATGCTGTTTGATCTCGTTAATTGATGTGTGGAGATCATTAGAGCATCTGTGGATCTTGATAGGAGTCCATCTACTCGATATATCTCAGGGACAACAGCTGGTCACACGGAGGACAAATTCCCCCTGGAGCTGTGGACTAGGCTGAATAAGCCTCCACTGTCACATCATACAGCCGTCATGCTGATGTTAAGCAGGGTAGAGAGGATAACACGTAATAGTTAAGAAGAAGCAGAAAACAGCATTAGAGGAATCTGATATCCTTATAGGAATGCGCTGCATGCAGTATACTGATTTTGTGTCTGAGCATTGAATGAAAAGGCCAAATCTTGTAGAAGTGTGTTGCCTTATTGGCATCATTAGTGATGGACATGGAAGACGACTACAATTGCTATATATAGTTCAGTCATGAAACTCTAAATGGGTCGTTAACGCAAACTGATGATGTTCACAGCATTAAACTACTTGGCACAAGCTGATTGGTTTATGTTGCATACACAGCCAGTGAACATGCTGCTTTACATTTAGCATTCACTAGAGCATTTTGCCTCCACCTCCCCAGCTCCACCTGTATAAATCTGCTACTGGTTATTATATATGCTATTTGTGCAGCAGTATGTCTTGATCGATACTCACAGCACCACATCTGCGCTTGGATTATTAAAATACAATGTATCTATGAAATAAGCACATATCTTTTCATGCAAAATTCACGCAATTTAATAAAAAAAATCATACTTTTTTGGATTATTCCAGTTAATGTCATAAAACTAGCAAGCTAAACCAGTAGTTGTACTGACAATTATCTGAGTAAATGGTAAAACACTTTTGCTGAAGACTCGAAAAGAGGAACAGATGAACCAAATCAATTGAGTCATTTATGCTGGAAGCACTTTGATTGATTCAAATGCTTCAATTCAGACTTCTATTATTCATTTCAAGCTATTTACTAGCAAAAGCCACATCAAATTAAAAGTTCATTTTTCGAATAACTCTTAATTTTTCAACTTTGCTTTGTAATGATTTTAAAAAGCACAGAATGATGGGTGAAACAGAAATTCTGGGCTTTTCGAAATTCTGAATTAGTTAAACCAATGCGTTGCAAAATCATTACATTTTTCAAAGCGCCCCAAGCATCTCACAAATCATTTGTTTCAGATCGGGACTTCAAATCATGTATCACAAATCATTTGATTTAGAATGGGACTTCGGAGCGGTTTCAAAAATGATTTGACTTAGATCAGGACTTCAAATTACATGTGAATACATGTGAATCATTTGATTTAGATCGGGACTTCTGAGCGGGTTCACAAATGATTTGACTGAGATCGTGACTTCAAATCACATATCGCGAATAATTTGATTTAGATGGGGACTTCTAAGCGATATGCATTTTGAAGTCCCGATCTGAATCAAATTATTTGCGACACGCAAAGGTCCACGATCCACGCTCCGAGTCCTGATCTGAATTGATGGTTCGCGAATCATTATTCAGATTGGGACTTCAGAGCATGGATGGAGTAATCCTTTGATTTAGATTGTGACTTTCTAACCAGGTTTGTGAATCATTTGATTTAGATTGGGACTTAAAATCACGTATCACAAATCATTTGATTTGGATCGTGACTTTGGAGTGTGTATTGCAAATCAGTTGATTTAGATTGAAATGGGATTGTGAATCATTTCACCAATTGAATGATTCAAATCAAATGTTTTGTGTTATGCAATTTGAAGTCCTTATAGGCGATACACATAGGTCCAATCTATGCGATCCACTCTCCAAGTCCTGATCCGACTTCAGAGCGTGAATCACAAATCATTTGTTTCAGATCGGGACTTCGGTGTGGGTTCACAAATCATTTGATTCAGTTCGGGACTTCAGGATTTCAGGGCAGTTTCGAAAAAAAAATTCAGATTTGTTTTTCTTAAACAGTAGAAAACATCAAGCAATTAAGGTAGTACAGTTGTAAAAACAAAACAAAGAAAGAAGAAAGTATGCGCAAATACAAAAAGACAAATCCCTTCAAAATCAAAAAAGTAGTACATGAAAATTCTGGAACTTTATTTTACACTATCTGTACGAACCCTGTAGAAATATATTTAAAACATGAAAAATATGCAAAATAATACCTCAATAATTCAAAATATTACTCAATATTATACTTTAATAGTTTAAACGAATACTAAACACTGTGGGATAGAGTCAGTGATTAAGCATTTGGGTTGGTGTAACCTTATAATCCAGATTTTTACAGTAAGTGTTTATTTTCTTTCCCTAATCTGTTTCTGGCATGGAGATGTTGTATTGTTAAAACCATAGCTGAAGATAAAGCGGATGCTCAATCTTGCTCCTGGAGATCTTCCTTCCTGCCGTGTTTGGTTCCAACCCTGCTGTTACACACCTGTCTGTGATTTTCAAGAGATCCGGAAGACTTTAATTAGCATGGTTAAGGTTTTTCCCTGTGGCCTTTTCTGCTATTTTTTATTGATGGAACACTATAGAAAGCACTTAAAATGATTGGGAGAAGAGGGGACAACAGGATCAGGAAATCACCATGGCTCAAAATGTCAGATGCATGTGTGCTAACTGATAGGCTATGTTTTTATTTATTTATTTATTTTTTTAGATTAAGCGCCTCTGGTTTCAGAAGTGATTCAAGCATTATCACATCTCCATTTCAGATTAAGCTATGAAAATGGACACTTCCTGTAAAATCAGATCTGTTTTGGTCTATTCACAGGGTTCTATGTTCAGAATGACTCACTTAATGTGTTTTAGCATTTAATTTGCCAACTGTTTAAGAACTTTAGGAAATGTATGCAGCCCTGGCTAACACATTTTATCCCATATGTTTTGTTCAGAACTGGCTCGGTGATGTGTTGATCTGGTTACTCTGGTGAGAGTGATCCTGCAGTCAGCTTCATCTCTGTACAAAAGTGGGAATCAATAAAGGTTGCTAATGGAGACAGGATTTTCTTCCGTCACTCCTCAAGGCTGCTCAGACATAGTTATATTAAGTTGCACGTCTGGGGCTTTCTGACTTTCAGTTCATAGAACATGCTATTGTTGGAGCAAAATGAAAATCCGACAGATTCATACCTGCAATGTTGTTTCTCTGTGAAACCAACAGGTTTTATGTCCTTTGATGTTTGATTTTAAGGACAAATAGCACTGTCAGAACAGACAGGGAATGTGTCCCTGCAAATTCTCCCTCTGACTCTGTAGAAGTCATTGGTGACAAACTCCTTCGGTGTCGCCTTCTGTCTCCTGCCCCTTGGCATAGCTATGAGCCAAGGACATATTGATGACTTATGGACATATTGATGCAGTGACTCATGATTCCTATTCAGCAGGAGATCTGTGAGCAGGATGACTGAGTCTGTGAATGAACGTGTTCGTTATGCAGTGGTTGCATGACTAAACCTTACGGCAAGTAATTCACTCTTGTACACCAAAGCAGACAACTAATGGAAGGTACAGCACTGTTTCAGTTTCGACCATTATATCTTCCTCAAAGCTGCTTGAAAAGGGTGCAAATATCACCAAAGTAACAGAGCAGAGTGCTAAAAATAAATTTGAGTACTAAGAGCTGAGGGAACACTTAGAATAATGGCACAATATGTAATACAGTGCTGATAATGTGGAAGCGAGAGTAGCCTAAAGTAAGGACTAATCATTTTTTTAGACCATAAAATGTTACCCCCTGGTGTTTCGATCTGATTGCTTACACTGTGTTCAGCTGCAAAGGCTGTAGTTTTATTTTTTTTCTGTAGAATTTTTCTTCAATACAACTTATGAAACTGCTTAAACATTTTTAGTTTAGTAATAAACTTGAAAGAACTTTAATGTTTTGAAGAAGACTTTTCTGCTCACTAAGCCTGTTTTTATTTGATCCAAAGTACAGCAAAACAGTACATTTTTGAAAACTGTTTTCTATTTGAATATATTTTAAAATGCAATTCATCCTGTGATTAAAACATTTAAAGCTGATTTTTTTAGCATCATTACTCCAGTCACATGATCCTTCAGAAATCATTCTAATATTTCGATTTACTGCTCAAAAAAGATTTAGTATTATTATTTTGAAAACAGCTGAGCAGATTTTTTTCAGGTTTCTTTGATGAATCGAATGTTCAGAAAAACAGCATTTATCTTAAGTAGAAATCTTTTGTAACATTATGAATGTCTTTATCATCACTTTTGATCAATTTAAAGCATCCTTGCTGAATAAAAGTATTAATTTCTATAATTTATTTCCCCAAAAAATAAAAAATATATACTTACTCCCAGCTTTTGAAAGTTATAGTGTATAATGTTACAAAAGATTTTTATTTCAGATAAATGCTGATCTTTCGATATTTCTATTCATCAAAAAATCCTGAAAAAATGTACTTAACTCTTAAATATTGATAATAATAATAAAAAATGTTTCTTGCACAGCATATTAGAATGATTTCTGAAGGATCAGGTGACACTGGAGTAATGAGTAATGATGCTAAAAATGTAGATTTGATCACAGGAATAAATAATATTTATTTAACAATATATGTAACAATATGCTGTCTGTCACTGCTCTTGCTGTCTTTTGGATCAAATAAATGCAGGCTTGGTGAGCAGAAGAGACTTCTTTAAAAAAAAAAAAAAATAAGTAAATAAACATTTAAAATCTTACTGTTCAAAAACTTTTGACTGGTAGTGTAGTTTTCCTAAAAATGAAAAATTGCTCAAAATGTACTCAGCCTAAAGCCACGCAAGATCAGTTAATGTCTTGTAAAGCGATTAGCTCTTGGATGGCTTGAAAGTGAGTACATTTTAGGCCATTTTTTATTTTTTATTTTTGGGTGAACTATTCCTTTAAATGTACAATATCTTGCTTTTACAACAACTAGCCCAGGTTTTTCCTTTCTATAAATTAACAAAAAATCTTATTATTGAGAAAAACGCCTATGTGTAACATGCAAAGTGTTCCCATGTCTTGTTACTAAAAAACCAGCTGCTCTCCACCAAATCATTTCGCTAATTAGGGAATTATTGGCTCGGCTTGAAAGCAAAATAAACAGGGTAATTATGAGAAGATTTGTTAATTCTAAGGCGCTTTGTCCCTTTAATTCCGTTTTTCCAACGGCGACGTCTTGTGATCACCTGTGAGGGGCGGGACATGCGCGTTGGATGGATGAAGGAGGGAGGCGCACAACTCTAGACCTACACCCGCACGGAGAGGCTCTGCTCTCGGGATGCGCGTTATCGCCACAGAGACCCTCGACTGAAATGGGGAAATAAAACGCCATGCATCCAAAACAACCGACGCTGTCGCCTTATTCCGGACATTGAGAGCCGTATCGCCGCGTAATTAGCTGGAGGGAGGGGGATCGAAAGGGAAAGGGGGTCGATCATGGGGAACGAAGCGAGCCTGGAAGGCGGCGAAGGGGCGCTCGCTGGATTACCAGCGGGACTCGCACCTGACGGGAAGGGTGGCTTCATCCAGATGCCCGCAGGGGTGGAGGCAGACCTCAGTAATCTGTCTGAGGAGGAAAGAAAGCAGCTTGTGGCCGCTATGGCCAAAGCGCAGTCCAGGCAAGTTGAAGTGTCTATAAATGTATGCCGTAATCATCATCATGATGATGTCCATCCCTCCAGTGTCCGAGCGCTTGTGTTGGAAGCATCTATGATGTGCTTGTGTTTTGATCAGGGTACTGCAGGTTGGCACATCACGACAGCAGCACCGATGCAAAACATGATCACACCCATTCACGCGATTGCTGCATGTTTACGGCCGTTTTATAGCGAGATATTTAATCCAGCCCATTTTTTCAGTCATTCATGTGATTGAAATTCAGTACCTCCTTAGTGCACTTCTGTTTTATAGCTATACGTGTAGGTAAAATCACCGCTGATTTGCACGAAATCTTTTTTTATAATTAGTGTCATCATCGTTAATATGGTGGGTCACTGTATGTGCACTGTGGGTGTGCATAGTGTTTTAATGAATGTAGTTGTCTTTAAAACGCCATATTCAGTCCATACAAGACACCAGGGTTATAGCTTGAATTAAAAATAAGCATTTCCTTGAAAAATATGAATCCATACTGACAAATATCCGTCCTCTGTGTATCCAGATATCCGCTGCGTTCTCCATGCACACTCCATCTTCCTCCTATGGGCTGTGTAGGTGATGTCATGAGCTGCTTTGGAAAACACTGCCCGAGAATAACACAAGTCTATGAAAATTCGATCACTTGAAAGCACGCCATCGACATTCCCTTTGACATGATCTCATTCGTAAGCTAATTGAATTGCGTCCTAAAGTTGCTTAGGCGTAAATGTGTTATTTTTGCCCAAGCGCAAATGGGGGGGAGGGGGTATAAATATTAATATGACTAAATATAGCACCGCAAGCACAAATGCCATCATGCTCATTGATCGCTTTGCTTATTTTTTGGGAGCGTGCGTGTTGTATTACACCAGAAAACAAGGACCGTGTTGCAGTTTAAGCCATTATTGTATATTGTTCGCTGTCCGTGGTGCTGAAACGCTCGCAGTGAAGAGCGCCACTCGATCAGAAACAATACGAGTCTTGGACTTGGCGTGATGATCTTTTATGGGTGGATGAATGACAGAACACTTAAATATATGTATAATAACGCCCATGAGAACCAGCAACAGTTTAAGAAGCTGTGCTGAACAGTCATTAAGCAAACAATAGTGATGCACTTAAATTAAATTATAGTGACAATGGGCCAAAAAGTAAAATATGTTATTTTAAATTTGCCTTTGTTTGAAATTAATAAGTTCTCTTAAAATAACACTTCTTTTTTTCTTCAGTTGGCATTGGTAGAATTTCATACAGACTAGATAAACTTTTACAATTTTAAAATTTTGAGGGAGTGTGCGTGTTGATGTTTGTTGTGAGGAAGAAGTCTTGAAACTTTACAGATGTAAAAACTGACATCTGGCTTTTGTAACTAAATGTGTACATTGTTAGGAATGAAGGAGAAAGGACAAAATGCAGATTTTTCATTGATAAAAAAGGTGGCAGCTTGCCTTGTGACAGAAGCTTCTCTGTTATCTTGCATGAAAGGCGGTTTCTCTCTGTATTGAAATGCACTAAATAGCCTCATAGCCCAAACACAGGAAAACTATGTTATCTATTTATTAATGCATTAATAATCAAGAGAGCAGCCTACCTGGGAAATCAAAGATGTTTGTTAAAATTTTTACCACAACCTGAAGGTTATAGGTAACCATTGGTACAAAGCTTTAGGCCTATTGTGGGCTGAAATTCTGGTGCATACTTAGTTTGCAGTGGCATTTCTATTCTGTCACATTAAAATTGTGACAAAAATATTGACAGTTAACTTTGTTTTTGACTAATGTTGTTAATTTTGTTGCTGCAGTCTGTTAGAATAAATGAGCTAGTCAAATATTATTCACTGCAACAGTAATAAAACTGCATATGTTTTGTGGATATGTCTCATTCTTGTTTAGACAATGTTTTAGCCCATTTTAGATTACATTTTTCTGCTGCATGAATTTTGCTATTGCTTGATTGATTGTCTGAATAATTTGCAGTGCCGTTTGAAATGTATTTTTGGAATTTATCCAGAATAGCTATTAGTAAATAAAGAACAAATCAGTTAATCACAGATTTAAAAAAAAAAAATATCTTGAGTCTAACGAATGTGAAGTTGACCTTATGTCTGTTCACTCCACAGGCCACCAGAGACTCAAGCTGGTGGCACCAGAGTCCCAGCAGGTCTCAGTAAAAGTCGGACTGTAGATGCATTTGGAGAGGGGCCGCCTCCCAAGCCAAAGCCTGGACGGAGCCCCTCCTCCCTCAGCCTCCTTGAGTCACGTTTCCGGCAGGAGCCCAAAGACTCAGAACAACCACGGTCTGGCATGTTCTCGTCTGGTTTCTTGAGTGGGGCCAACCCCCTGAGTGCGGTCTCTTCTGCTGTCTCCTCTGCCAGCATCCCAAAGTTTAGTTTGTTTGGTGATGATGAGGAAGAGGTGTCTGGAAAGCCTCCGCAACAAGGGGGTAAGCCACCTCAGCAAGGTCCACCTAAAGGACAGGGGCCTGAAGGTAAGCCTGGAGGTCCTGGTCCCCAACAACAAGGATCCAAACCTGGTGGACCAGGACCTCAACAAGGACCCAAACCTGGGGGACCAGCTGCCCAACAGCAGGGACCTAAACCTGGAGGACCAGGACCCCAACAGCAGGGACCTAAACCTGGTGGACCAGGACCTCAACAGCAGGGACCTAAACCTGGTGGACCAGGACCTCAACAGCAAGGGCCTAAACCTGGAGGACCAGGACCCCAACAGCAAGGGCCTAAACCTGGAGGACCAGGACCTCAACAGCAAGGACCTAAACCTGGAGGACCGGGACCTCAACAGCAAGGACCCAAACCTGGAGGACCAGGCCCTCAGCAACAAGGGCCTGGGAAACCTGGTCCAGGGGTTGCAGCAAAACCCAGTGGACCTCAACAGCAGGGTAAACCTCAGTCAGAAGGGCCTGGTAAAGCTGGGAAAGCAATGTGTCCTCTTTGTAATTCTACAGAGCTGAATGTGCAGGCCAAAGACCAGCCACCTAACTACAACACCTGCACTCAGTGTAAACAGCAGGTGTGCAGCCTTTGTGGCTTCAGTCCACCAGACTCAGCGGTAAGAGGCATATCTGCTGCCTTCACAACATCATTCACATAGATCTCATAGATATACACTTAAAAATAAAGGTTCTTTATTGGCGTTGATGGTTCCATGAAGAATCTTGAACATTCATGGAACCTCTCAAATGCAGAAAAGTTTTTTTAGAAATGGTTCAAAATGGTTCTTTTAAGAACTGATCACTGAAAGGCTTTGTAGGGAACCAAAAATGGTACTTCTGTGGTATCACTGCAAAAACAACACTTTGGAGCCTTTATTTTTAAGAGTGTAGATAAGACTGGCATGTACTTTCAGCTTTTCATACACAATGCTCTATTTTTTAGTCTTTCTTTGAAGACACCAACAAAATCTGTTAATATTTGGTAATTAAATCTGTGGGTTTTGTTTCAATAACCCTTATTTGGTTCTGTCTAAGATGCAGCTTGCACTAATTCCTCTCATCCCAGAGTTTAGAAAGAAAAATATTGGCACAGAAGGTGGAAGATTATCAAGGTCACTTACATCACCCAGACAGGAAGTGGAGGAAGTTGTTTTTCAGTGTGTTTAGAAACTACATTCATGAGTTATAAAGGCAGCGATTATACAGACGTTTGGCATTATTCCTGGTCCATGTTAGAGAGAATAACAATATTACTCACACAGCGATGAGTGTACAGTGTTATTCATGTTTTTTTTAAGGATTTTAAAGTGTGCATTACAATAAATGACTCAACCAAACCAACAATAAAAGTCAATTAAATGTTATTCATGTAATTAAATCATAAAGTCATGGCTTTCAGAGCTTACTTATCAATCAGATAAGAATAAATGATGCTATTAAGGAAATGGTATTTGCTACATCTGTGCTCATGTGCCTTGTCTTTCTGCATGTTTCCACAGGGTAAGGAATGGTTGTGTCTGAACTGTCAGATGCAGCGGGCGGTGGGTGGCATGGAGCCTCCTGGACCTCCAATGATGAAACAGCCCCCCAAGCAGGCTTCTGCACCTCCCTCCCCACAAAGGAAAGAGCCACCGTCTGGGTCTCCCTCTAAGGGTGAGCCAGGGAAGAAGCCCCCAATGCTGACCAAACAGCAAAGTATCGCTGATACAGGGAAAGGAAGTACACCTCCAGCGACACCAAAATCTGGACCACAGCAGGGACCCCAGCCTGGACAACTAGGGGCCAAACGTGGACAGCCTCCACCTCTTCAAAAACCTTCACAGAGCCCGAAAGGTAGTCCTCAGCCTTCTCCCTCAAAAACTACTCCGAAACAGGATGGAGGAGGCTTTTTTGGGGGATTTGGTCTGGGAGGATTGACAGAGGTGACAAAACCATCTGCAGGTGCACAGGCTACCGAATCGGTCACAGGGAAACTCTTTGGTGGTTTTGGCGGGTCGTCCAAACCGCAGGCCAGCTCTGCTGCTCAGGCGGAGTCGGTCACTGGAAAACTCTTCAGTGGGTTCAGCGGGCTCACGGAGTCAGCTAAACCTACACCAGCAAGTTCTCAGCCTGCTGAGAGCGTGTCTGGAAAGATGTTTGGTTTTGGCTCCTCCATCCTGAGCTCTGCCTCCAATCTCATTTCTGGGGAGGAATCAAAATCTCCCCCAGAATCTCCTCCAGGATCACCCCCTGATTCCCCCGTTGGGTCTGAAGCAGACTCCCCTTCTGGATCCCCTCCTGACTCAGGCTCAGAGTCGCCTCCTGACACACCACCTGTTTATTCCAAAGACACAGCATCTCCCAAACCTAAGGGAAAAACATCAGCGGATGTACCAACTCCAAAATCGAAAGAAGTAAAAGAGCCTCCAACTCAAGTTTCAGGGTCTGAGGCCCAGTCATGCTGTCCACTCTGTAAAGTGAAGCTGAACGTGGGTTCAGGCGAGCCACCCAACTATAGCACCTGTACAGAGTGCCAGAAGACTGTGTGCAACCTGTGTGGATTCAACCCCACTCCACATCTCTCAGAGGTAAGAGTTCTGCAACTATTGAAACAGGAAGTTGGGACGAAACACCTCAAATGGTTTCTTCTGTTTTTAGTTGCCTGTAGCTTTTAGTTTTTCATCATGGTCGACAACACTAAAAGACTACTTATGCTACTTGCATTTGCTTGTCGTAGGCAGGTGGTATTTATAATTTAGGAGGATGGGACATTCTTATTCTAGAGGGAATTTTATTGGACAAGAATTTGTATATGTGCCTGTGAACAAGATGAGTCATCAGTTTTTTTGGTCCAGTTTCAAGAAAGAGAGGATATTGTGTATATATTCTACTTTTTTAGTAAGCTAGAATATAGACTGCATCAAAACTAACAGGTTACGCATAGGTGTGATTTACAATGGGTTTGGTGATTTACAGTTCAAGCGCTCTCTGGAGAATGGCCTTTTGCTGTCGCTCTTTGAAGTTTTGATTGTTCTGTTGCATTATACATAAGTCTCATCATTCCTGCCCCTGTGTACTTAAAAAGCTTGACACTTCACTGTGTAATCCAATGCACTCTGAGCCTCTTCGAGTGAGTGTGTTTAAGAATGTGTGTGCACTAAAGACAGAGAGAGTCGTGGTCTGATCCCATCTCAGATGACTCACCTCACTTCCTGTTGAAAATTAGCCTTTGCTTTTAAGTGAACAGAAAATATGAACAGAACAGAATATTTACAGGTGTAGTTCACCCAAAAATGAAAATTCTGTCATTAATTACTCACCCTCGTGTCATTGCAAACCTGTTAGACCTTTGTTTATCTTCGAAACACAAATTAAGATATTTTTGATGTAATCCAAGAGCCTTCTGATCTTCTGATTTCCTCTCTTCCTTGCCAGTCTTCTAGATGTGTTCAAGACAGTACCACAACAAAAGAAGAAATAGTTGAATAAAGTGGTTATTTTTGTTTCTTTGTGACTGGTGACTGGTCTTATTTTTTGTTTGCAGCTTCATAAAATTCAGGTTGAACCACTGATGTCACATGGACTGTTTTAACAATGGTCCTTACTAGTGTTCTCACAATACCAAAATTTTGACTCCGATACTATATCTGACTAATCTGTGCGGGATTCATGGGCAAAATTTGTGATATTATAGTTATACAGTAGTAAATTCTGTTTTTATGACTGGATCCTGTGATTGCGTCCATGTTTTCCGCTTCGCTTTAACCATAGGTCCCTAAATAAACAGTGTTAATATGTCTCTTATAAAAAAAATACAGTTTTCTTAAAACAGGGTATCGCAGTACCTTTTTAGTAGTGCATTGCTGTCTATGCAGGGTCAGAAAACTGATTTGATCAAAAATATCTTAATTTGTGTTCAATAAAGGTCTTACGGGATTGGAACAACAAGAGAGAGAGTAATTAATGACAGAAATTAATTTTGTACACTAACCCTCGTTTTGAATAAATTTTCATTTTAAGTGAACTATATCTTTAATATGATCACTATAATGTGTTTTTAAATTACATACAAGTTTGCTGTTTCATATTAACATCAGTTGCCTAGATAAAGGATCTATACCTCGAGGACTTTGTTGATGAGTAGGTTCTATAATTAGCTACTATATGTTCTATAATTATAATATTTAGTAGCTAATTATAGTAGCTAATTACAGGGCTTCCATACTCAAGATATGCCTGGAAATATCAGGCATG
Source organism: Garra rufa (assembly GCF_049309525.1). NCBI lineage: Eukaryota > Metazoa > Chordata > Actinopteri > Cypriniformes > Cyprinidae > Garra > Garra rufa. The sequence goes on along the minus strand of NC_133364.1, from coordinate 13,595,822 downwards.
TGATTTATTTTTTATTTTTTCCTTTTTTTTATAGCGATGTGGTTGTGTAGAGTAACACTTGCATGCGAACCGCTGTGTCTACATCAGTTTGTCCGGAGAGGGTAACTACCTGTGTGACTCAGAGCTAATAATTGTCTCCTATGGGACACATAGTTGTCTTCCCGGAGCCGTATCAAATTTCACATCGCTTTATTTTAATGTAAGTGCATTTTACACTTACATTAACTTGACTATGATCATTTAAATGTGTTTGTTCGAAGGATTGTTCTCTGACATACAAACCAGCAATGTTTTTCATATAAAGAAGCCACTTATTTAATCTGCTAAGTTAACCAAATCAGTTGCTGTAAAATAAGCTTCTCAGGTATATTCTGGTACATTTTGTGGTAGTTGTGTTTATTATTATCATCATTATTACACTTAATGCAATAAGTTAGAGAGCATCTTTAAACACATTATAAGATTCCTCACATGTTCTTCCATCCATATGAACAGGTTATGCTAAGCTGGCGTGCTTTGACCTGCGCACTGTAGTCTTTGATGGCTCTCACGTGTAAACCACCCCTTGTGTTTGATCATGGTTTTTTACGCCAGGTTGCTCATTCTCTCTGTAATCCCGTGAGTCTATTTCAGGTTTTCCAAGCAGATTAGCTTGAACATGTGCGTCTGGTTTTACCTCACATGGTACGGCCAATGACTTCACTTATTATACTGTCAGGAGTACCCTTCCAAGATGGCTGACAACACTGATCCCCATTTGGCTTAGACCAGAACTGAAAACAAAGACAGTCCTGTCGTTTTTAACTGTAGACAGGCCTTATTGTAGTAGACGTTAATGCATGAGACTGCATGCCTTTGCAGTGTGTTGTTTATTCATCAGATCGGCCTGATCAAAAAGGCTCAAGGCCGTACAAAATTGCGTTATCAGGATCAGTGCTGAAGTGCTTCCATTTGAAGAACATCCTCACTTGAGATTAGATTTAGTCTGTATCTCTCTCTCTCTCTCCCTTCCTGTAGATTTCAACACTACTTGTGCTACTGTGACAATGTGGGGTGAGTGTGCATGTGAGAGTTTGTGTAGTAATCTGTTTTCGCTAACAGGATTTAAAGGGCAACAGTTGAGTTTTTCTAAAGGCCACTTAAGAGCCACATTTTAAAATCTTTCAGTGTGTACAAGGTTTTAGTACGACACACTTTGGCTTTCAAAGATTATCTCCTTTTCTCTTCATTATTTCTCTTACCTCTTACACACCTTCCCCATTGGGTTTTTCACTTATTCATGTGACGTGACTGTTCATCCTTGTGGCGCTGCTCCTCTGCCTCATTCCATCCTCCTCCATGGATTTATATGACTTGAATTAGAATATCCCATTTTGTCTCAATTCTTTCTTCATTCTCATTCTTGGCATTTTTCACTGGATGTTTTGAACAAAGTTGGAAATGTTCCCTAGACATCACAGTCGATGTATAATATAAAACACTAGTCATTTAAGAATCTGCCCAGAATCTAACATGCTTTATTCATTTAAATGAAAAATTTTGACTCAATGTCTTGAGTCATAAATATTATGGATTTAATACAAGGTGAGCTCAACCGACAACACTTGTCATAATGTTAGTATAATGTAATTTCAACTTATTTTCTACATCTGTCAGGAAAAAAAAATCAAGAAATCAAGTATCTGTGTTACATTGAGAAGTCAATTCAGCCAATCCATTCACATTAATTTTTAAAATTAACTGTTGCAATATTATAACCACAAAACATACACAAAATGCATGTTAGCATAATATATATAAAAAAAATCTCCAAAAAATGGCATTTGGCCCAATTTACTTCCATTGTTAGTCCTTCAACATAACTTCGATTTTTGCTTTTTTTAAGAAAATTAGAAACTTTTCTAAATTAAATTTTGTGGAAATCAACTTATACCACAAATGATGTTGATTTTAAACTTGTTCTGAACCTGAAATACTCCTTTAACTTGTAAGTATTTACCTCGGGACATTTCATTAAAGGATTAGTTAACTCCAGAAAAAAAAAACCTTTCTGATAATTTACTCACCCCTATGTCATCCAAGATGTCTTTCTTTTTTCAGTGGAAAAGCAATTAAGGTTTTTGAGAAAACACTCCAGGATTCTTCTCCATATAGTGGACTCCAATGGGAACCAATGTGTTGAAGGTCCAAATTCCAGTTTCTATGCCACTTAAAGGGCTCTACACGATCCTAGCCAAGGAATAAGGGTCTTATGTAGCGAAACAATCTGCCATTTTTATATTGTTATACAAAAATTATATACTCGTTAACCACAAATCTTGTACTAGCTTGACTTCATACATTATGGAATAAAAAAAAAAAAAACATGTATTTGTTTGTTTAGCTAGATAAGACCCTTATTCCTCTGCTGGGATCGTGTAGAGCTGCATTAAATCTGCAATTTGGACCTTCAACCTGTTGGTTCTCATTGAAGTCCACTATATGAAGAAAAATCCGGTAATGTTTTCCTCAAAAAACTTTAACCTTCAGGCCCTGGCCAATTGTGCTTAGTTGCATGTCCTCTTAGTTAATAAGAAATGTAACATTGTCCGTTTATGGCTAATGAGGTAGGCAATGTTGGACAAATCAGGTGTGACTCTTTTTCCATGTGGCACAGTGTTGACAGTTTCACAACAGTCCCACAGAGAACTGGATCAGGGAATAGATTTCACACTCTTGGGTGTGTTTTTTTTTTTTTGGTTGGCCATCTGCCTTTGGCTTTGAGTCACTTGCCAGCCACCTGATGTGTCATCCCTCCCCACAGTGCGCCCCCACCTCAAAGATGACCCATTCATTCCTTGCATACAGTCAGAGACAGCCCAAGTGTAACGTGAAATCAAGCGCATTTTGTTTGTCTTCTGCCATGCCTCTATTCTCCAAGGTTTTGCCCACATGCCGCTCACGCTCATGCTCACGCCCACTGTGACCCATCCACCTCCCTCTCCACTATTCTAATAGATTTAGTTGACTCCCCTTCCTCAGTATTTCCAGCTTGGGGTCAGATACAGCACTGCATGGCCTCCCTCAGAGCACTACTCCACAGTTTTACATAATCCACCACCTCCCTAAATCTGAGCATCCAACAGCCAGAACTGCTTCATGCTATTGTGCTGTCTCTCTCTAGCTGTAGAGCAGGCGTGATCGCATTCTGTCTTTGACCTGATTTGATTCAGCTTTGATAAAAATGATGCATTTCAAAGGAGAATAACATTGTCAATATGCCTTAACCAGTATACATGTTTGAATAACCCTGAATTCAACATGAAATCATAATTTATTTTCTAAATACGTGTATCTGGTGTATTCATCATTGTTTATTATTCTCTAAATCAAAGTATGATAGCTTGCTTTGCCTCTAAAACATTTATTTTTTTAATTTAGAACACCATGAACATTTCCACCACTCCACCATTTCAAATTATTATATTATTATATTATTTTAATTATATTATGTTGCATTTTAAAGTGTTGTTGTATTTTAATGATTAAGGATTGAAAGTCTTTTAAAGTTTTTTAAAGTTTTTTGAAAGTTTTTTAAAAGGAAACACTAGATATTAAGACTTCTTTGGCCTAATATAACCTAAATGATGGATCTTACTGAAATAGTAGTAGAAAACCTATGTAAGATTTACGTCATTTAAAAAAAAAAAATCCACATCTTTTTATACATATTTTGGAGGCGCCTATGGGGGCGCCATTATTTTGATGATATGAAATGGTTGCACCTGGTGAGCAACTGGCACTACCTGTTGAAAATAATATACTGATACGATGACCAAAGCTGAAAGATCTTAAAGGTGGCGATGGATATAACCGCAGACTTAAATCAAATGTAGTACCATACATTTTTACCCGCAATGAGTTGAAACTCCCCCCGATACTAAGTGAAATCCACACTAAAATACTCTTTCTGTGGCTGTGGTGTCATGACAAGCATCTGCATGTTTACATCCTGCAAGGATGGCATCTATCATTTCTTGTCTCTGCCATTTGTAAGCTCTTTCAGTGGCTGTGGTCTACTAAAAGGTATCAGGGCTAAAGTGGAGAGAACAAATACGCAGGTCTTTCTGAAGTTTTATTCATCCACAGGCAGCTCCCCATTGTTTTCTCCTCTTCTTATCGCTAGGAAAGCAGTGAAGACTTACATTTTCTTGTTGCCCTTCGACTGAAAATTACAACCAATAGCCACACAATGTGGCATCGTATTAGTATTTTATTTTCCTAGTTGTGTATTCCAAGTTGTGTTATGGTAAAAATAGCAACAGGTAGTGTCAGTAGCTCACTGAGTTCAAACATTTCATGTCATCGAAATAATAACGGCGCCCCATAGTCCAAAATATGTATAAAACAATTTAAATTTTTTAAATAATGTAAATCATTAATGGATTTTCTACAGCAAATTTTAGTAAGAGACATCATTTATGTTATATTAAGCCATATAAGTCTTGATACCGGGTTTTCTTTTAAAACGCATTTGAAAAATATAAAAAATAAATAACGCTGTGCTACAAGCACTGACAGGATCAGCTGGATGAACAAGTTCCTCCCAAATTTTGCCAGTCTGTTTACACTTCTGCCTAGAAATGAGAAGTTAAACTCCTTCTTAATTCTTCCTAACACTTCAACTTGAACGCTTCATATCCGCCATAAACAGCTACTGAACCTTCTTCTGTCTGCTTGTTCTGTTCCCATAGCTACAGTGCCGTCTCCCAATCTGTCTGTTTGATCACTTTATATAATGTGTACAGACGTGTGTGTCTGTGTGCCTTCCATCGCCATGGAGATCTGTCCGCCTGTCTGTTTGATTCTGATGTTTGCTTTGTTTATCTTTAGCAATCTTCTGATTTCTAGCCTGAATTTCTCTGAAGAACACCTCTTGGTCTCTAAATCTACAGGACGATTGTGTCCATGTGAATGTCCAAGTAATGGCTTGCCATGCTGAGGCACTAAATATTAGTTTTATCTGGATTTTCAAATATTCATTATTTATTCCTGGCTTTATCATACAATTGCTTTCACAGTCCAGTCTATCTGTGTTTTATTTTACCTGTCTGTCTGGCTCGCATTCAAAGCTCTGCCTCTGTACTCTCCAGTACACTAAGGCAAAAATAGCCAGAGTGGCAAAGGAGTGGTAGAAGCAGAGCCAAGAATGTCTGCAGGACATCATGGGAGATGTTCCTCTTTGTGGCAGCAAGCTTTTATTGTCGTGTATGTGACTGTGTGTGTTTTCCTTTGAGCTTGAAAGGCTCTCTTTTAGGCCAGACGTATTCCTGCAGTGTCCACCACGTGCCATACTCTCCCTGATGTTTTGAAAGCAGTCGTATTTTTAGATACAAAGGTGTTTTGTGTGTGTGTGTGCCTGATGGAGAGACAGCTACAAGGTACCCTGTCCATTAAACCAAGCTCTCGGTGTACAAAGACAGCAGTCGTGCTATTGAGAAATACAAGCTGACTCAAATTTGAATTTGTGGATTTCTGAAAACTTACAGGGATAAAAATTAATTACCGAAGCTCATGTTGTTCCAATCCTCTAAGACCTTTGTTCATCTTCGGAAAACAAATTAAGATATTTTTTTATGAAATCAGAGAACTTTCTGACCCTGCATAGACAGCAACGGTACAGCGGTATGTGCCGTTTGTTTTAGCACACAAAAAGTATTCCCGTAGTTTCATAACATTATGGTTGAACCACTGATGTCACAAACTATTTTAACTATGTCCTTACTACCTTTCTGGGCCTTGAAATTGGTGGTTGCATTGCTGTCTATGGAGTGTCAAAAAGCTCCTTTTGTTTGTCCTTTATTTTTGTAGTATTTTCATGTGTTGACAACATTAGATGCTTTAGTGTAATAAAAACTGCCGCATTTTAACCGTGCCGGCAGCACCAGGAAATCGGTATGGTGCCAACACGGAGTCTTACAGGAAGTTTGAACCTCACAGAGACCTACTGTAGCTAGCAAATAAGGAGAGGAAGATGGGTGGCGGATGTGAGAGGAGGAGAGAAAGAAAGAGCATTGAGTGTGAGAGAGGAGGCGGTGAATGATATTAGAATTTGGAGGAGGAAGCGTGTGGAAAGGTTATTGAGAAAATATGACTTCCTATTTGTTTGCTTATTGTGCGTTTATGAGAGGAGTAGAAAACAATTTGACCCGAATACATAATTTGGTCACATTTGAATCTGTAAATTAAATGAAAAGGCTTATTCTGTGTATCTTGTATACTTTTAAATTATTATTTTTATAATTCTACATTACTAGCCTTTTGAACATTTGACTTGGTAACCACTGATTCCACAAAAATGCAGTTTTTGTTTGATTTGGAAAGCTTGGAAAGCATCGAATTGAAGGTATTTCTGTAGTATTTTTTATTATTATTTTACATTTGTAAACAATAACTGTAAAGAGCAAATTTTGATGGAAACTTCAATTGACATGGTAGGTTTTGTGAGTGTATTGCATTAGCAAAGTAAGGCTGTCGTAGTCTTTGGGATTTTAGTAAATTTAGCAGGTTTCACACATACACACAATCTGGCTTTGAGAGTAAGCACACCCATCTGTGCTCATTGAATAAGGATTTTAAAGCACCGTTTTACTGATTGACAGAGAGGGAAACTTACATTCAGGTCAGGTTTCTTGTCATTGAAGGAAGATGATAAGAAAACTTTTTGTTACATCTTTTGTAATTAAGCAGCTAAAATCCCTATTGAAATGGTATCACAATAAAAATGAGAGATGGATTTCTCTGTTGTAGTTGTTGTTTTATCACATTTACTTTATGCTGTGACCTTTTATTATTATTATTATTATTTAAACTTCATGAGATATATTTCCACTTAATAAGCTACAAAATTAAAATGCATGAATGCATTATCATGCATTTTTTGTCTCTACTGTAGACCCTACATGGCAAATTTACCTTTCAAATAATCTGTAATAAATCTCAGATACATTTCCTTATCAGCAGCCTAAGATGTTCTAAAGAAGTCTGGCCCTCATAAAAAAAGAAAAAAATTCATGTAGCTCTGTCTGATATCCATGTCTGCAAACTCAGCAAATATGAAAGAATGAGTGGTGAGAAGACAAGCAGTGTTTTCAGCCTGAGCTCACAAATCATGCGACTGCCTGAACTCTCATTATTTCACATCAGTTACAGTCTCTTCACCTCTGAGGCTGCTGGATGTAATGCCCCTGTTTGTGAGGCTAGTGTGTTTTGAAATACATGAGTATGCTAGCCAGATCATGCTGTTAGTGGCCAGGTATTGAATAAAATGACTCAATTTATGTTTCATACTGTAATTGAAGTCTGTGAGTCAAATAGATCAGTTTTTATCCAGTTTCAAGTCTGCTTTCTGTCTGATCTTGTAATTTGTGATCTGGCACATGGGTAGATTGCTTTGTTGCTGATGAGTTACATGAAAAGAAGTTGAGCGCAACTTTCATTTTCTAGTCAGTGTTTTATTGTCAAGCTGCATTAGAAGTGAGAGCAGACATGTGTTTTTGCTCATCATTATGATCATTCAGGGAACAGTACTGCAGTGTTTGACCTGAAAATATTTACGGTTTTATTTTCCTAGTTTCTTAGATTCATAGGTCATTGTTTTCTTAGATAGGAAGGATGATATTTCCTTCTCTTCTGATGGACCTTTCAGCATAATGTTGAAACACAAGTACGGTACCTTTCATAAGGTTACAATCACATCATTCTTTCATCTTATAGGGTTTCATTAGGATTGTGTGTCTTTGTCCTTGCGCACCAATACAGTATTGCGTCTTGCCATACAACTTGTGTTTGGTATGAAATGCACATTTTTTAGAGTGTCTCTGTCCTCGCATGGTGCAGGGATCCCAGACCTTCTCTAGATTTAGACTAAACCCTGCAGCTAAGCTATTGGAGAACCAAAACGTAGCTAAGCATGCCTCAGCACTGAAGCCTAACATAGATCGCTCTGAATTTACATCAGCCAGTGGGGCATGATTCCTCATGAGAGGACTGCCTGCATGTGGCATCTACATCCCCATGAACATGTAATATTCATCTCTGACGTTGCCATTTGTGGTGCATCCAGTGGCGTGGAGTGCTCTGCTTGATGCCACAAGGTTCAGTACATTTCAGATGTTGTTCTTTTTGTAGCTTTCAGCAGTCCCATTGTTTTTCCTTTAGAAAGTACCTCTTTGAAATCTGTCTAAATGAATTCCTGTGGGCTGGAATTTAGGGGAAACAGTCATTATAAACAGTTGTTAGTTTGAAATTGAGCTGTGTTCAAATCTCAATCACAGTTTAAGTGGGGGATGGAATTTTTCCCATGTGGTCTCTCAAGTAAATTATGCTGAAAGGATGCTAGTTTCCGTGAACCACTGTAGACCACATTTTCTTTATTCCATTCTACAATGTGCTTGCTAGCAGATTTAATTAGCTCTAAATAGATAATTTTGTGTAGCCTACCTTTGTAAGTTGGAGGAACACCATATATCCACACAGCACTGCCGAAACCTGCTTAATCTTTTGCGTGTTTTATCTCACTATTAGCCTAAAAATAAAGACCAATACACCCACCTCCACACATACACCACACATGCATATTCATTCACTCCAAATATTGACTAGCATCTGTTAACTGTTGAGGTGCAGTTTTTGCTGAACAGGTTTTTCCGACGTTGAACTGATAAAGGTTCATCCCATTACTTTTAATAATACATGAACAATCTCTTAAGTTGCATACATTTAAAAATGACTCTAGAAATAGAGTGAGTTATCCATTGTTGTAGCGTTAGAAGTTTCTAGTTAAATGTGTTGTGCAATATGAAAAAAACACTGAATCAGAGGCTTGAAATGTATTTTAGCACCTCAACTTTTAAAACTTCATCTCAAATCTGCTATTCCTTTTTTTTACAGAAAGAATGGCTCTGCCTAAACTGCCAGACTCAAAGGGCTCTCTCTGGGCAACTTGGGGATATGCCACCTCCACCTTCTCCATCCAAGCTACCAGCCAAACACGAACCCACCCCTCCCTCCTCCCCAGCCCGTGCTGCATCCTCCACCCCTTCCTCTCCTGCACCTACTGCCACTGCTACCCCTGCCAAAGGGCTAACACAGATACCCAGCATAACTCAGGCCCCAGCTGACAAGTCTGAGCCAGTCTCAGCCAAAGTTGATGCTAAAGATGTCAAAAATACAGATGCAGAACAAGGGATTACAGCAGAGCCAGTACTGAAGAGTACACAGGTAGTACCAGAAGAGAGCAAAGAGCAAGCACCTGAGCAAATAGTTATGGAAGATGCCCCTCCTACACCTCATGTTTTAGAAGAGACAGCAGATGTTAAAGGGGCAGATGTAGAACAGGCTGAAACTGTAGAACAAACTGAGGACCATGTAGACGTACAGAATGCAGAGCAAAGTAAGCCTGAACAGTGCCAGGTTCAAAAGCTAGAATATGGTAACACAGAGCCTGAAAGCAGCCAAGAAGCACATATAATCGATAATGTTATTCATACCCTTCTGGTTAGTGATGTGGAAGCTGTTTCAGAAAAAGAAATAGAGCCACAATCTACTGAGACATCAGAGCCAGTCACAGAGACCAATGCAAGCTCTCCTATAAGCAAGGAACCACATAGTCAGACTACAGATAAACAATCTGAAAAGCTCACACTTCCCTCAAATGTAGATATAGCAGATAACATGTCTGTAAAGGAAAGCTCTATCGAGGCAGCAACTACTGATCCTGATCAAAGTAGCATAGGGGATGTGCCAGAGAGGAAACCTGAGGCCTCTGTGCAAAGTGAGGCAGCAAGGATTGAGTCCAGTGAGCCCAGTGATGATCAGCCATCCTATAATATTACTGATCAGGAAGAATCTGCAGAGCTAGAAAATAAAGCAGATCAACTTAAAAATGTAGTCATAGAGGAGGCCATTTTAGATAATGAATTAACAGAAGAGCAGGTTACAGAAACAACACAGTTAACCCCTGCAGGTTTTGCAGCAAGTAACCCAGCAAGTATTGCAGATGTATGTGACAAAGAAGAGATTATTTTACAAATGCCAGAGATGAAAGATTCATCTGAAAAGTCAGAAGTCACTAGCAAAGATTCTAGTCTTATGGCAAATGATATTTCTGTAGATATGATCAATGAGAATTCTGAAAAAAGTCTAACAGAAGATAAGATAGAGTTAGAGAACACATCACATACACAATTAGATGAGCTCTCACCATCTCCAGTTACTGATCTGAACTTCACAGAAAAAATATTGGCAAATGGAGATGAAAATGTTAGTACAAATAACCCAAAGGAGCACAGCACTAAAGAGATCTGTGTAGAAAAAGAGGATAAGCCACTGGAAAAGGAACAGATGAGCACAGATGAAACAGAGCTGGAAAAATGTATGCCAGATCAAGCAGGTGGAGATTTAAAGATTCTTGAGAACACAGAGGAGAAAGTCACTCTCAAGACTATGTCTGACAACATGAAATTTGAATTTAGTTCTGAAAGCACTTTCTCTCAAAAAGAGATTAATTCAGTTAAAAACATAGAGGAGAAAAAGATGGGGGATGCATACCCTCCAGCCCTTCAAGAAGCTGCTCCCAAAACAGAGGGACAAAAATTAGAAACAGAGGAAGTCTGCGAACAAATCACAGAGTCAGATGCTGGTATTACACAGAATGAGAATGAATGTGAAGTCATTAAAGATGAATTATCATCTGTTAGTCATCATAATGTTTCAGAGATGGTAGAAAAACTATTTCCAGAAGAAGGGGAAATTAGGCAAATTCCAGACAGTGTGACAGAAAAAGATCTAGAACAGTCTGTCATGTCAAGTGATTTTACTAACCAGAAAACAGAAGTCCCATCATCCCCGGTGGTTAGTCAGAATAAAGACATAAAAGCAATAATTGAGATTAAGCCTGAAGAGATGCAGTCTACACAACAATCCCAGACTCCTGCTGTGAAGGAGATGGTAGAAGAAATATTGCCAGAACATAAGGATATTAGGCAGATTCCAGACTCTGTGACAGAAAAAGATCTAGAACAATCTCCCATGCCAACTGATCAGAAAATAGAAGTACCCTTATCCCCGGTGGTTAGTCAGAATGAAGACATAAAAGCAATAATTGAGAATAAGCCTGAAGAGATGCAGTCTACACAACAAGCCCAGACTCCTGCATTGAATGAGATGTTAGAAGAAATATTGCAATCACAGAAGGATATTAGGCAGATTCCAGACTCTGTGACAGAAAAAGTTCTAGAACAGTCTGCCATGCCAAAGGGTCTTACTGAACAGAAAATAGAAGTCCCCTCATCCCCAGTGGTTACTCAGAATGAAGACATAAAATCAATAATTGAGATTAAGCCTGAAAAGATGCAGTCTTCACAACAAGCCCAGACTCCTGCTGTGAAGGAGATGGTAGAAGAGATATTGCCAGAACATAAGGATATTAGGCAAATTCCAGACTCTGTGACAGAAAAAGATCTAGAACAATCTCCCATGCCAACTGATCAGAAAATAGAAGTACCCTTATCCCCGGTGGTTAGTCAGAATGAAGACATAAAAGCAATAATTGAGAATAAGCCTGAAGAGATGCAGTCTACACAACAAGCCCAGACTCCTGCATTGAATGAGATGTTAGAAGAAATATTGCAATCACAGAAGGATATTAGGCAGATTCCAGACTCTGTGACAGAAAAAGATCTAGAACAATCTCCCATGCCAACTGATCAGAAAATAGAAGTCCCCTTATCCCCAGTGGGTAGTCAGAATGAAGACATAAAAGCAATAATTGAGAATAAGCCTGAAGAGATGCAGTCTACACAAGTCCAGACTCCTGCCGTGAATGAGATGGTAGAAAAAAGATTGCCAGAACAGAAGGATATTAGGCAGATTCCAGACTCTGTGACAGAAAAAGATCTAGAACAATCTGCCATGCCAAAGGGTCTTACTGACCAGAAAATAGAAGACCCCTCATCCCCGGTGATTAGTCTGAATGAAGACATAAAAGCAATAATTGAGATTAAGCCTGAAGAGATGCAGTCTACACAAGTCCAGACTCCTGCAGTGAATGAGATGGTAGAAAAAAGATTGCCAGAACAGAAGGATATTAGGCAGACTCCAGACTCTGTGACAGAAAAAGATCTAGAACAATCTGCCATGCCAAAGGGTCTTACTGACCAGAATATAGAAATCCCCTCATCCACAGTGATGAGTAAGAATGAAGACAAAAAAGCAGTAATTGAGATTAGGCCTGAAGAGATGCAATCTACACAACAAGTCCAAACCCCTGCTGTAACATCTACCACATCTAGTGAGAAAGATAAATTAGCCAGTGAGGAGATGATGAAAAAAGCACTGCCTGTAGCTAACCTGGAAATCACTAATAAAACTGAACTTGAATCTACAGCTAAATGTGTGCCCCATAGTCTAGACCATGATGTAGAAGTAGTCTCCCCACCATCTACATTTAGCCAACAGGAAAGAAACAAATCAGAGGAGGGGAAGTTGACCTCTGAACCAGAAGAAAAATGTGATGATGCGTTACAGCCATTGATAAAGCCTAATAAAATTGATGAATCTGAAGAGGTAACTGTACATGTAGCTGTAGAGGTATAGATATCCTAATAAACTAGGTTCATTGTGTAGACACCTACAGCATCCCACAGTTGATCCTATGTAGGGGTATAGATAAATAGTAGAAAATCTAGGTTAATTGACTAGACACCTATAATATCCCAACAGTTATCGTACGTAGTTCACTTTTCCCTTGTTAAATATAATGCATGTTTTTATTATGGTTGAAATTATAACTTGTCAAATTCTAATTTTTTTTCTGTTTTGCAGAATAAAGAAGAGGCTGCTGTCCCAGTGAAAGAAGGTGAGCTACTGAGGGAGCCTAGTGAGAAAGATAAAGAAAGCAGCCCCACGAGTCCTTCAGACTTGGCCAAGTTGGAAAGCACTGTCCTTCCAATACTAAAGGCTCAGACAACTTCTAAAGAGGAATCACAAACTGAAACTCCAAAGGTCAAGCGTCGACTGGTAGTGTTGCCAATGTCTCCAGAACCCAGCTCAGAGGATGACCAACATGGAGAAACGCAAGAGCAAAAGACTGATGCACCAAAAAAAGAGCGGAAAAAACTTCTGGTTCCAACTGATATCCAAGGAGATTCTTTTGAGGACAGTAGTGAGGGAGAACCTTCACCTAAACTGCAAAGAAAAAAGCCTGTTGGAGATAAGGAAGTAGAAATGGAGAGTCCTGTGGACGAGGAGGATTTCATCCGGAAGCAGATCATAGAGATGAGTGCAGATGAGGATGCATCACCATCTGATGAAGAAAACCTTGCCAGACGGAAAATTAAAGATCAAGAGAAGAAGAAAATGGAACAAAATGCAAAGAAAGATGATAAGGACAAAAGTGAATTGTCTAAAGGGAGACGCCTACTTAAAAAGAACAGTATCAGTCCAGAAGATGAGCCTGAACGGAAGAGTATTATCTCTGTAACTAAAATTGAAGAACTAGCTAAAGGAGAACAACCTTCAGTAGACAGTGGAGCTGGCATCCGACATTTCAAAACAATTGAACTCAACAGTACAGCAACTGTACGTCAGACATCAGATGATGGTGAGGTAGAGAGCCTTACAGACTCTCCTGATGACAGGTCAAGAGGTGAAGGCTCTTCCAGTTTACATGCATCCAGTTTTACCCCAGGAACATCTCCAACATCTTTGTCTTCTCTTGATGAAGACAGTGACAGCAGCAGCCCAAGTCATGTTCGGTCTAGTGGTGAAGGCAAGCAGCAGAGGAAAGCGAAACACCGGCAGCCAGGTCAGATGCTTCCTACCATTGAGGATTCATCGGAGGAAGAGGAGTTGCGAGAGGAAGAGGAGCTTCTGAGAGAACAGGAGAAGCAGAAAGGCACAGGAAAGAAGTCAAAGAAAGACAAAGAAGAGATACGGGCACAGAGGAGGAGAGAAAGGCCCAAAACTCCGCCAAGCAACCTTTCACCAATTGAGGATGCATCTCCCACAGAAGAGCTACGACAGGAAGCAGAGATGGAGGAGTTCCGCAGGTCTTCCTGCTCAGACCTATCCCCAAGCATGGAGTCAGAACCAGAGAGCTTTGAGATTCTGCCAGAAAAGATTGTTGCGGTCCAAAAAGTGTATCAGTTACCAACATCAGTCTCGCTGTACTCTCCAACAGATGAGCAACACATTGATAGTCAGTCCAAAGAAAAGAGAAAACAAACATTAAAAAGTGCTGATGAGACATATGAAGAGATTATGCTAAAGGTTAAATCTCCAACTAATGATGGCAAGGAACATCCACCTGGTAAAGAATCTCTTTATGGGGGTATGCTGATAGAAGATTATGCATATGAGTCTCTTGTTGATGATGCATCCTATGAGCAGGAACCAGATAAACTTTCTGTGTCAGAGAAACCCAAAAAAAACCTGAGATCACCTGATGAGGTTTATGAGGACATGATGCAAAGAAAGAAAGAGATTATGCTGAAGGAAACGGAGATAACACACAGTAAGCCAGTAGAAGATGTTCCTAAAGCAGAAACTGTGTTGCCTGATACCGACTCAAGCAAAGAGCAAAGCACTATGTCATCAAGCATCACAGGCCAGTCCGGAAAGGACGGAAGACCATTATTAGATGCAGAAGCAGCCTATGAAGAACTTATGAAGAAGCAAAGAGCAGTACTAACCCCAGGAACCAGTCCAACTCAAGCAGGCCCTGATCTGAGTGGCATGGCACAAGGGACAACAATAGCCCAAGTTGAAAAAACTGAGCCAGCACCCCTACGAAGAATACTGCCTATACCTGATCTGAGAGTGACACAGTGCTCATCAGGTGAAGAGGAATCTGGTGAAGAAAGCATTCCTGATCAAACGGAGAACTTTGAGAAAGCTACAGTTTCAGTTACAAAGACTGAACCAGAACCACTTCTGGATGAGGCTTTCCAGAAAACATCAGCCTCAGAGCCAGTTGTAGATGATTTGTCACTACAAAGAGAAGTAATATTGCCTGCAGTATCAAGTGATTCACAGGATGCCACAGAGAAAATTGTAGGAATTGAGCAGACAGGTGTTGTTGACTTGTCCAAGTCTTCAACCTCTGGTCAAATTGACTCTTTTACAGCACCAGTTCCTAGTGTAATTTCAAGACCGTCAGCCCCAGTAGTTGTAAGTGTATCACCTTTGCCCACAGTACCGCAATATATAGTATCCACTATGCCTAGTGTAGTATCGACTGCTCCACCAGTTCCTCCCAAACCAGTAGTACTACGCAGAGCTGCATCTCTGGAAAAAGCAGACATTCCAGTTCCTCCACCCTTACCCCCTCCAACACTACCCAAACCCTCTGTGTATCCCAAAAAGACTCCACCACAGGTCCCCCCAAGAACTACTCCAGTTGGCATGCCAACCACAGGTGACAGTGTACCAGTAAGGCAGCCTCTTACTCCGGGCTCTAAGCCCCATGTTCCTCCACCTGTACCACCTAAGCCATCCTCTATTCCTGCAGGCCTAACCTTCAGTCACAAACCTGGGGACACTGTTAAACCTCCCATAGCTCCCAAACCCATAGCTGGTGCTCAACCACCCTTTACAGCCCACACACCTACCAGACCTACTATACTGAGTACAAGCAGTGCAGATAGTGTCCTTAATCTGAGTCCCTCTGCTGAAAGTAAGGGCACATCTCCTCTCAAGTCCCCTACATCACCCAGGTTTGGCAAGGTTTTACGTGACACATATGTTGTTATTACTTTGCCATCTCAGCCCGGTTCACCTACAGAAGGTATCATGACCCAAGCCTCAATAACTCCTAGCCAAGAATCACCTCAGAAACTGCCTCCTTCACCACCTCAACCACCTCAACCACCTCCACAGTCACAAACAACTAGAGTACCATTGGCATTCACACGAATTACTGAATCTATTGAAAGTCAAGAAATATGTGGCCCAGAGAAGGTAGTTTCTAGCATGAGTCATGTCTACGAGGCTATATCAGCCTCAACACAGCCTCAGTCAATTATTCCAAATGTTGGCGTTCAGGTAGTTACCACTGAAGTCCAAAGAACCACAGTGTCTGTTGTGCATGAAAGAACACCACCTCCACATCCCATTCCAAGAGCCACTGGCATCTCTGTTGTTCAAGAAAACATAAAAACTGAACCAGGTCAAGTGCAGAATGGTCATGCCTACCATCCTGGTGAGGTGGTGGATCTCCGAACCCCAAAATTAGATGCAGAGACATCCATGAAAGGCGTGGATCTGTCCTCCTCTGAGTCAAGACGACAGTCCCTTGCTTTTGATAGTGGTGGACGTCAGCAAAGTGCTGTGCAGTCATCTGTAGTAAACCTAAGTACTGACACTTCCTCGGTCTCAGTGGTTACTGACAACATCACCATCCTCACATGCACAGCCACTGTAGCTTATGATGCATCTCTGGCTACATCAATGCCTCTCCAACTTACAACAGCTAAATCCTTTGAGCCTGTGTCTCAAATTATTTACAGGCCTGTGGATTCTCAACCAGAGAAACCCATAAATCTCTCTACAACCATAAGTAAAACTGTTCCTGTAACAATGGCTCCTACAATTGCAAGCAATGGCATTGCTGTGACTATACCCCCTCGTCTAGAAACAGGCTTATCCGGTGCAGTTGACCTCACCACAGTAAAACCTGCACAGACTGTGGTTGCAATGAATGGGTCCACTGCAGAGGTGGTGACTGCTGTAATTACAGAGGATGATGGAAAACCAGTAGATCTTACTGCTGGAAGAAGAACAGTCTGCTGTGATGTAGTCTACAAGCTTCCTTTTGCAAGCAGCTGTACAACTCAGCAGCCCTCAGCTCCATTACCAGAGGATCGTTTTGGCTACAGAGATGACCATTATCAATATGATCGTACTCCTTATGGTATAAGAGGTCTTGGGGGCATTAAACCCTCAATGTCGGACACAAACCTGGCAGAGGCTGGTCTCTTCCTATATAAAAGTAAACATAGTTATGATTACAAGGAGGCTACTGAAGGTGCTGTAGACCTGACATCTGGAAAAATGTTGGTGGCAGGTCAGTATGAAATTGAAGATCTTTCTTCTCGATATCATTTTGAGTTACCTCTGCTTATTCCCAGCTGATTTTTCGTATGCCTGTCTGTTTTTTGGGAAGTCATTTTGCATGCTCTCAATTTTTTTATTCTTTATTTATTTTTATTTTTATTTTTGCATGTCGCTGCATGCTATTCAGTATACTTACTGCTGTTTTAATTTTTCATTCTTTGGATGGTGCATGGTTATCTCAGTGCTGTTACCATTGCACTCCTTGTATGTGCTGAACTCTAATCTATCAAAATGAACTTTTAACAGGTGAAGCTGTAGACTATTCAAACAAGTCTACAGGAGTGTGCACTGGAATGACAGTTCCACAGTACACACAAGCCAGGATTACTTCAGCAGTTGGAACCCACTATGGTGTTTCTAGTGTCCTAAGATCTTCCAATGGTATTGTTTATTCTTCTGTAGCAGCACCAGTTCCTTCTACGTATGCCATAACCACCCAGCCTGGCTCTATCTTCAGCACATCCTACAATACTCTATCAGGCATGCACACAAGTGATACTATGCCGTCACTGTCAACTCTACAAAATCAACCTCTCACTAGATCACACAGCTTTCTTTCAACTATTGCTGTAACCACAGCAGAGGAACAAAGCGATATACCCTTAAATCTGGAGACTGTTGTTTCAAAGGCTGGCCTTTCCACAACTCTCTCAGATGTAGTTTCTACAGTCACCACAGTGGCAGCCCTGGACACCTACACAAATGCTTCACTGGATGCAATTGCAGCCTCTTTAGAAGCTCTGTCTTGTCCAGGAGATGGACAGTACCAGGTGGAGCGTGAGCTTCTTGAGCTAGAGAAGATGAAGCAGCAACGCTTGGCTGAAGAACTTGAGTGGGAGAGACAGGAGATACAGCGATTCCGTGAGCAAGAGCAGCTTCTTGTGCAGAAGGAACTGGAAGAACTCCAGGCCATGAAACAGCAAATACTATGTCAGCAAGAAGAGGAGAGACAGGCCCACCTTTTGATGCAAAAGGAAACTTATGCTCAACAACAGGAGCAGTTAGAGCAGATCCAGAGACTCCAAGAACAGCTCAGACTTCAGCTGGAGGAACAGAAGTTCAGGCAGATGTATCCAAGTGAAGTCCTACCAGAGGCTCTTGTTGTGGCAGGAGAAAGAAAAATGGACAGTGGCTGCCAGACTGATGAGGAGGATAATACTGAAAAGGCCTACACTGCAGGAAGGAAAAAGAAAAGTACAAAGAAAAGTGTTGATAGCTGTGTACAGACAGACGATGAAGACCAAGATGAATGGGAAGTTCCTGCTCGAGGCAGGCGCAGTAGACCACGTGGTGGTAAAAATGGCACAGGTGAAAGAGGACCTGTTTCAGTTCAGGCCCTAACTGAAATCTCTGTACAAACAGATTCCTCAGGAACACTTAGGGGACACTCTGTGCAGGTAGATACTAGAGTAGATTATCCTGACTCTGACAGAACTTCCTCTCCAAAGAGGCGTCCCACTCCACTTGATATATGTCAGTCTCCTCACCTCAAAGCAGATGCCTCTACTCTTCAGGTTGTCCCAGGTCCTCCCAAATCCCCAAAAGTACTGTACTCTCCAATTTCCCCTTGTGTATCCCCTAGCAAATCCCTTGAGTATTTGTCCTATGAGAAATCGCTTGGAGACACGAGTCCACAGAGAATATGCTCTGCCACAGATCTATCTAAAGGTCCACCAACAAGTCCTAGGGCTCCCAAGGTCATACAAAGGTCAATGTCTGACCCCAAACCCATGAGCCCAACTGCTGAAGAAAGGGCAGCAGCAAATTTCCAGTATTCTGAGGGTTACTCTGTGAGTATACAAGATTTTTTCATAAGCGTTTACTTTTGTAACGTTTAATCTCAGCATCATATTAACTTTCTTTTTACATAATTGTTTGTTTATGTATTGTATTATGTATACAATATAATTGTTTTGTGCAAAATCTTGTGCTTTAATTGTATTATTGCTCTATTTCTCTTTTGTTTTTCAAATGTTGCCCTAGGCCTGGTAGTCATTGACATGCTAGATGTTGGTTTTAATATTTACAGTGATTGTCCCTTTAAAGGCAATACAGCAGAACACCAGATATAGAGTATCCTCAAGGCATGTCTGACATGAGTTAATAAAATCCTCTAGAGAGTTTTCTTTTTACCATTCTCCTTTGTTCTCAATCAAATAGAAAACTCAAGTGCTTGCTTGTTTTTAAAGTTCTTAAATTTAAAGCCTTTAATCCACTATGGTCATTCTTTTTATGAACAATAAAGCTTTGTCATTTAACACTCATAATTCTCTTTTTATTTGTCATCCAAAGGGAAAGGGATCTCCAAGTGGAACTCCATCTGGAACCCAAAAGAAAGTTAAAAGAACTCTTCCTAACCCACCTTCAGAGGAAGAAGCTGTTAATGCTGGTCAGACAGCCTACAGCACTGGCTCAGCTCGTCGCCGCCTCTGCCGGAGCACTAACATGGCACGGGCAAAAATCCTGCAGGACATTGACCGTGAACTAGACCTGGTTGAGAGAGAGTCGTCCAAACTGCGTAAAAAGCAAGCTGAACTGGATGAGGAGGAAAAGGAGATTGATGCCAAGCTGCGATACCTAGAGATGGGCATTAACCGAAGAAAGGATGCATTGCTCAAAGAAAGGGAAAAGAGGGAAAGGGCGTATCTGCAGAGTGTTGCAGAGGACCGTGACTACATGTCTGACAGTGAGGTGAGTAACATTCGTGAAACAAGAGTTGGAGAGGAGGTCGGTGGACATGGGCTTGAGAGACCACGTACTGCACCACAGTCAGAACTTGATGAATTTGTTCCTCCACAGACCAAACACGACCAGTATGGAAAATATTCCCAGTACCAGTACACACAGTACCAGCAGTCTCTGTACCAGCCTCAATCGCCATACCAATCCCAGTCCATCTACTCTTCTGTTCCTTCTCTGACTGCCTCACAGCAACAGAGCTACCACCAAATGCTCTTGCTCCAGCAGAAAGCCAGACAACAAGCTGCTCTCCTCTCTGAATTAGATTCTACCAAAATTGCCACCAACTATGACACCTCATCTTACTTAGGAGGAAAGTATGGTAACCATCTTGACTTGCATAGCCTAGAAGATCGTGCTGGCAGCATGGCAGTCAGTCCTATGTCAAATGTATCTGCTGACTCCTTCTACGCAGATTTAGAGCAACATCAAACACCAAGGAGCTATATGCTTTTGGAAGATGCAGCAGAACTTGCAAAAAGCACTGGTAGCCTTTCATCTTCCAGCTATGGAATTGCTGAGAGGGAACTAGCCAAAGCAGAACGTCTTCTGAGACGCACTGCTGCAGATGTTGGTACAGACTACCTGGGAAGCTCCTCCAGACTTCACTCCTATGGTAAGGCTCAAGATGAGGATGACCCAATGGAAGAACCATTTGAGCTAAAGCTTTTAAAACAACAACTGAAACAGGAGTTCCGGAGAAGCACAGGGGGCACTGAAAGCTTAGAGCAGCTTGCTGGACTCTCACATCACTACACCTCCAGCACTGGAGTGACTAGTGGTGGCTACAGGGCCTACCCTAAAACTGAAAAGTACAGCATCAGTAGACTGACCTTAGAGAAACAGGCTGCCAAGCAACTTCCAACATCTATGCTCTACCAGAAACACAAAAACACCAGCAACATAGGCAAGTACTCCTCCATCCAGGATAGCAGGAGTCTAGAAACAGACTATAGCAGCTACTTGGGGTCCAGTAGTGCCTCTCCCAGATCAAGCAGACTTCTGCAAGATGAAATCACCTTTGGGCTACGCAAGAATATTGCAGAACAGCAGAAATACCTGGGCTCCACTCTTGGGGCCAATTTGGCAGGTTCACTCAATCTGGGCCAAAGCCTAAATCTGAGCCCAGGCATGAGGTCCTCATTGGGAGAAGACTCTGCTTACCCCAGTGGAAGTAGGTCACGGCCTTCTTCTAGACCCTCCTCTGTGTATGGCCTTGACCTGTCCATTAAAAGGGATACCTCAAGTTCTTCTCTGAGGCTTAAAGCAGAAGGTGACCCCTCCTCAGACACCTCAGCTTTCCAGACTCCATCAGGCAGGTCAAAACCTACAAGCCTGCCCATTGTACAAGGTGGGCGTGGACGTATCCCTATTGTGGCACAGAACTCAGAGGAAGAGAGCCCACTGAGTCCAGTGGGTCAGCCAATGGGTATGGCACGAGCATCGGCGGGTCCGCTCCCACCCATATCTGCCGACTCCCGTGATCAGTTTGGGTCATGTCTGTCCCTCCAAGACCCTCAACAACAACATCTCAGAGAAGATCCTTCAAGAGGGCGTGGCTATGTGCTAATGGATGATCTGCAGGGCACCATGTCTGATAGTGAAGGTAATTTGTTTGTCCACAGACTGTCCTCTTGGAATGACTTTTCATACACAGTTCCAGATTTTTATTTATCTATGTTTCATCTTGTACGTACTCGTTCCTGTCTATATGAAGGCATCAGTTCTCTGCTGATAACTGCTTTTCTGTCTTGTTTGAGCTTTCTTCTCCTATGCTTAAATAATGAAAGAATCACACTATCCCTGTTGTCTTTTTGTAGTAACATTTCTATGGTATAGTTACTGTTGGAGTTTGCATTTTGCATGTGATTTCTTCTTAAACTGACTTTTTGTTTTTGTGTGACCTCCTATAGTGCATGCTTTCAGTCTTTGTATTTTAAGTAAATATGTACATCTGCTCTCTGAATGGGATGAATGAGAAAAGGTTGATGGAAATGCGGACGGGATATTATAAATCTCTCTTGTCATTAGCATAAGAATAGCCTAACAACCCTTAACATTTTTAGTTAAGCTGTTTGTAAAAAAAACAGAGCTGCACATGGTCTTAATTAGTCATCTGTTTAGTTATCTTATAGTTATTTAGCTATCCTAAAAGTGCCTTCTAGCAAAAAAAAGTCATAGTATAACTACACAGATCATCCCTTTATTTAATTCTTTCATATTGCTTTATAGATATGTTGAACTATATGTAATCCCTCAGCCGCAACAAATTGTATTACAGAGATATGTTGTTCTCTATAAGGTCAGGCATTTAGTTTCCTTTCATACAGACAATACAGTATATACAAAATGTTGTAGCCCAAACAAACTTCTATCTCTCAGTGATAGATGATACTCTTCATGCATGTTGCTAGCATGTACCAGAGTAAATATTACCATGCCAGTTTTTGTTTGCATGTTTTATGTTCCTGTAATAAATAGAATGTTTGTGTCTCTTCCTGTCTGGTTTTGAATAAACTCTTTCACTTTCTTGCATGTTCATCTGCTTTCTTTTTCTCTTAGGAACTAATAAATGCCTTCAAATAGAAAGGGCTATGCTTTTTCTCACCTGTTAATGTTTGTCTTTTAATTTCTACCTTTAACAAAACCATTTAAAGTATAGTTTGATTGATGAGATTGATGAGATCAAAACAGTAGTTGCATTGCATTGCATGCCTCTTCCCCTCATTATCTGTGAAATGCATGAAATTACATGAACTTAACACTGTACAATACAAAAACATCATGAATATTGTAATTGTTACACAATATAGGGTTAAAGAATCACACAACCACAGAACGTGAAGCTCAAACCCAAAATACTCACCAATTTTAACATGTTCTTTCTTTCATTTATCTGTAAATTGACTGACCCCATACATTTAACAGCATATGATGTGTTGTTCATCATATGTACCATCTGGAAGTAAATGCATTTACCTTGGTTGCAGCACTAAGTGAATCCCTGGTGGGTTTGAGCAGAGACGATCCAGGAAACTCACATGAGAATGTCACAAACGGTAGAGTATAACCACCTTAGACTCCTGCACGTCTCCCGTCTCCCCCACACCCCTGCTACCATGACCACCCGCCTGCCAATCACCCATGAGCTGTTAGGCAACCAAATCGACTGCAAATTCATCTCCATAACAACATGTTGCAGGAAGTATGACAAATTTGCACACTAATGTAATGGCGCGTTAGTGAATACAGCTTTTGCATCTGTGATTAAATTGGAATTTCACACTCCTTTCTCTCTAAAAATAACATTCATTTTCTCAGCGTAAGCTGCTGCAGTTTTACCAATTTGGTTAACAAAACATCATTCATATAATACTAGTAATAGTTTTGCATATCAAATCTATTGAAAGTAATGACTTCCTGATAAAATTGGCCACGATCATTAGGCTATACACAATAATAGTGCTCCATGGTAGTGAGTGTTTCAGCATGTAACAGGATCTACATCTATCATATCATTTTACATCTGAATGTCAGGTCTGTAAACACTAAAACTGTCTTCTGTTAAATGTTGATGACCTGAGGTCAATTATTCACTTGCCTATGAAAACATCTTGGAATCTAAAATTGCCTCTAAAATGTTAAAACTCTATAAAACTCCCCTTTTCCACATTGTAGACACATCCCAACACTATTGCAAGGTAGTGTGCCAAAATCTTTCCTACCTCTGTCTGTCATTAACCCTTGTCTCGTTTATGAAAACTTAAGAACTTTTTAGGGGAAGGTACAGTAGCAAAAAAGCCTTGCTCTAAATCTCCTTCTAAAGAATTCTAATGGAGAATTATATATAGAAAAAAGAAACACAATCTGACGACTTGTATCCTCAGGGTTTGTTTTAGTTTTAGGTTTGCATGCAAAAATAACTGCTCTACTTTATATAACCATTTCCTTTTCTGTCCCAGATGGCTCTATATTGTTTGAATTTGAGACTGCATATGTACCTTAGCTGTCTCTAGCACCTGATGTTACCAGAGGGTCTTTAGGGGTTTGTTTTAACAGACCGGCAAGCAAGACTTAACGTTTTAATTTCCATCTGTTTTTCTGAAGCGTACCACCTGCGACGGGAGGAAACTGACTGGTTTGATAAACCTCGAGATGGGCGCACAGAGAACGGACAAGGGGATAGAAGACAGGTGATATATATGGTTTTGCATTAGCATTTCAGCCCAACTAGCAAGAAACAGTAAATATACACTGCAAGAAAAACATTATTGCATGTTAGAGTGTTAAGAAAATGTCTCATTCTGATTTGATGTCCCTTTAGGGAAAGTCAGCACACTACCCTTTTCCTCACACCAGAATAAAACTACAGAGGGATCCCAAAGATCGTAGTGTATCAGGTAAGTGCAACCTGTCAAATACTCAGTGCTGTGTTGCTTGGCTTCCTGACATGTTCCAACAATGTAGACAGACGTTTAGGACAGCTGCCCCTGATAAAAGAGGATCTGTTCGCTTACCAGGCCATCATGGAGAGATGCCCAAGGCTTATGTCTATGCAAACATTAGTTTCGCCATGCTGAGATTGCATTGGCACAGTTTTATTTTATGCTTACTACTAAACACATTAGCTCTTCTCCAATTTCCCTTTAGCGTCCTCTTGTGGCACTCCATTTTGCCACATCATTGCACACAAAATGTCAACAGACACAAAACCGCGCCAGAGTCTAGCCCCTCCTCATGCTTTGGTATGTCACGTACTGTAGGTGTGGTTGATTTTCCTCAATATACTGTGTCAATGTTTCTTTAAGCACTAGAATGGGGCAGACATTGCACAGCGATGTGGCAGATTGGCATCCCTCCAGTTTCATCAGTCATCAAAGCTCAAAATGGCGTGTAATGCACAAATTGGATTATCATCGTAATTAGAAACTGATGAACAAACAAGTGCTTTAAAAAAAGACAATGAATATAGCTATAGTAAATGTCCTGTGCTGACTGGTGGATTTGTTGCACTGTAATTATGGTAATGGAAGGGTCTGTGTACTATGATTCTGAATGACAGGAAGTCACACAAGTCATAGAACAGTTTTTGTATAGAAATATCTTGACTACAAAAAAGCTTGAGCACATTCGTGAATGCACGTCGAAGTCGAAGAAATTGTTGAATGAAGTATTCTCATAGCTTCATAAAATTACAGTTGAATCTCTGATGTCATATGGACTATTTTAAGAAGATACACCCCTTGTGGCAAATAGCCAACCTGATCTCATGACGAAAACATACCTGTGGGAACTTTTCAAGACGCGAAATACGTTCCGCCATGTACATTTTGTGACATATTCAATGTGAGATGTCCACTGAGTGGCACTAAAACACTAAGTGTTCATTTTTTTAGCTTTTTCATCGTGAGTCAGGTTTTTCACGAGATTCATACACAAGGATTCTGCCTTAGTTCAATTCCATGCCAGCTGAGCTACCAAGCAAGCTTGTTATGTCCAGAAAGTGAAACATATTGAGCTGTGATAATAACTGTGTACGAAAACGATTACAAGTGCTCGCTGTTTTTTGTTGTAATTTCTGTTTGCATCTTGCAAAAGCCTCTTTCACACAGCTATACTGGAAAATACACGGAAAATGTGTACAGTGATTTGTCCTGGGATGGTTTCCTTTTGGTTCATTCAATATACCAGTAATTTTCCGGAATCTGCCTGTGTTCACACACATCCCATGTGTGAAGATGCCGTAAAGACACGTGACATTTGGATGTAATGTGATGTATAAAAATGTGATATTTTTAACGCTGTGAACGTGGATCTTTCTTCAAAACACCCAGTAAATGAGTTGCACAATAATGTGTACACATTATTATTTTCTCACAGGAAATGGACTGGGAATCCGTGTGGTTGGAGGCAAAGAGGTCCCGGGCAGCAACGGAGACATTGGTGCATATGTTGCCAAAGTATTACCTGGAGGAGCTGCAGAACAGATGGGAAAGATTGTAGAAGGTAGGCACCTCAAGGAAGGGTGGTTAGTCTTTTAAACCTGCCAATGAGTGGGTTCACTGTTTTGGTTAAACTGTAGAGGTGTATCGATGTTCAGTGTCTCTCAGAGCGGGGAGAGAAGCACATCTGTTGACGTTAAGGGGCACAGTGTGACGAGATATTTTAGAGTAGGAGACAGGAAAAACAAATGATGCTTATCCGCGTGATTCTTCACCTCCAGGCTCCAGGAGTGACTCACTCTTGATGTGAGAGATAAAGATAGAGAAGCAGAAAATGAAGTTGAAGTTTCAGGTTCACGACTGTGTTTCCTCAGCAGCGTAGGTGTTGCGCAGATCAAATGAGAGTCGAGTGTTAAATTTATATCAAAACTTTGACTGAAATGTCTCTGGAGAGTTCCGCGGAACAGAGTTTGAGGTTTTACTGCTTTAACGCTGTGTTTTTTCACAATGCCGTCGTTATGTAAATATGCACTTTACAAAATCAGAATTGACCTCATTGTGACAGATTTGCCCATTGATGGCTGTCAGCAAGAGTTTCTCATCGACTTAGAAGAATCTTAACAGACTTTTGGAATAAAACCCAGAGTGAAATCTGAATTTCATGACTGATTTAGACTGTCTTGATTGACTATTTCAGCCATTTTGATGGAGCTGAATTTTACAAGCTCTATTGATCTCTGTTGTGACGGAGACGTTAATGCTTTCTCTTTCTCCAGGGGTGAGGGTGAGCTCAGAGTGTTGTAAATTAGGTCTGCTTGGGCTCCGGCTTTTGTGCTGCTTTCTCCCGGTCATAATTTACGAGGGGCCGGGATAGGTGGCGAGGGAGAAAGTGAAGCCAGAGGGAGTGGAACTGTCTGTGCACAGGCTTATTTATGAGACTATATACAACAGCTGGGCTTTGTGAGAGAACATTCTGAGCTTTGACTGGGACTGACACTTCACATCTGTCTTCCTCCTCCTCCTCTCGTGCTCTCTATCAAATATCACTTTGTATTTAGACATCTGATTCCTTAGCTGTGTTCTCCCTCTACTCCTCATTTTCTGTTCTGTTCTTTTCTCTTCTGTTCTCATGTATACTCTCTCGTCTTTTCTCATCTTGTCTCTTAGTCCTCATATCTTCTTTTCTTTACTCTTTTCTCTTCTGTACACTTGTCTCACCTACCTTGTTCCGTCTCTCTTTCTTCTTATCTCATCTCATCTTATTTAGTCTCTTCTACTATCCTCTTCTCTCGCCTTGTCTCGTCTCTTCATGTATCGTAATGTCTCTGTCCCACATATGTGACCCTGGACCACAAAACCATTTTCGGTTTATGCTAAAAATCATTAGGATATCAAGCAAAGATAATGTTCCATGAAGATATTTGGTAAATTTCCCACCATAAATATATCAAAACTTAATTTGATTAGTAATATGCAGTACAACGAACTTAATTTGGACAACTTTAAAGGCGATTTTCTCAATATTTAGATTTTTTGCACCCTTAGATTTTCAAATAGTTGTTTCTCAGCCAAATATTGTCCTATCCTAACAAACCATACACCAGAGCTTATTTATTCAGTTTTCAAGTGATGTATAAATCTCAAATTTCAAAAAAATTGATCCTAATGACTGGTTTTGTGGTCCAGGGTCACATATTGTCCTAGCAGCAGTTGAAGCTTCTTAAGGGTAAAATGTCCATCTCATCTTATTTAGTCTCTAGTATCCTCTTCTTTCTTCTTGTCTCGTTTCTTCTCGCATTGTATTGTCTCTCTCCCACATATTGTCCCAGCAGCAGTTTCTTAAGGGTAAAATGTCAAATGTTTCTACTTGCTGTAAGTGTGGTTATGTATGCAGTCGGCATGGTTACATTAGCCATGTGACTCATGTATATTCTCAAGCTCAGTAGAACAGGCTGGTGTTAAGCAGTGGAGTAATGTGAGCCGGCTGTTTAGTCTCTCACATTAAACTATAAAATCTGGGAGTGTGTGCATATACAGTACATGACATGAGTACACATTCACCTCCAGGGACCCCAAGTGTCCACCGTAAAGTTGGAGCTTCAAAACGTCCAAAGCGGGCCTACCTGGCCTACCTGAAGACACGTTTTCATCTGTGTAAGTGCACCAACAGAGTGGTTTTAGTTTGCTGTGACTTGGAGTGAACTCTGCTGCACGTGTTTACCTCTGCTTTCTCACAGGGTTTCTACAACGCAGTTCGTTTAATTGAAAGACATCATGTGTGGTGTTGCAGTGCTTTTCACAGCTTGTTTGATCTTCCAGATAGTGAAGACTACAATGTATTCAGAGGCTGATTTTATGTGTGTGTGTGTGTGTGTGTTTGCACAGGAATGCAAGTTCTGGAATGGAACAGCATTTCTTTGACTGGTAAGACGTACGAGGAGGTGCAGGGTCTGGTTGGTCACCAGGTTGGAGAGGCGGAGATATGTATCAGACTGTGAGTGCCAGATTTGAATTATTATTTATTATTTAAATGTGCTTTAGGTTCTTTTTTCATTTACTTTCTATATGTTTATGAAAGTTGTACAACTAAAGAAATTATTAGTACTTGTTTGGAAGTGCACGTTGTCCTAGAAGCAAAAATGAAACACAGTTCCTAACCCATTTTTATTTAATATTTTGATGTGTTTCTTAATGAAACATGACATTTAATAAGAAGAAATGTGGGGCAGGAATAAATCATGAAAAATTGGGTTACAATTTTTTATGTAAAAAAAGTGTTAGAATTAAAGGGGCTGAAAAAGTGACTTCAACCAAAAAGGAAAATCATTTGAGAGCCAAAAAAGTACATTTTGTACAAAAAGTATTTTAAAGGATTAGTTCATTTCCACAATAAAAATTCATGATAATTTACTAATTCCCATGTCATCCAAGATGTTCATGTCTTTCTTTCTTCAGTCGCAAAGAAATTAAGGTTTTTGAGGAAAACGTTTTCTATATTATGGACTTCAATGGGAGCCAATGGGTTAAATGTCCAAATTGCAGTTTCAATCCAGTTCCAGAGGGCTCTACACGATCCCATCTGAGGAATAAGGGTCTTATCTAGTCAAACGATCAATCATTTTCTTAAAAAAATATACATTTACATTTGCTTTTTAAACACTTACCAACATTAAGACGTAAAGCACAAAGTCAAACAAGTACAAGGTCAGCATTTGTGGTTAGAAAACATAAATTTGTATTTTTTTTTAGAAAATGACTGACGTTTCGCTACATAAGTCCCTTATTCCTCAGCTGGGATCATGCAGAACCCTTTGAAGCTGCTTTGAAACTGCAATTTGGACCTTCAATCTGTTGGCTCCCATTAAAGTCCACTATACACTCTTACAAATAAAGGTGCTTCACAATGCCATAAAAGAACCTTTATGTCTAGATGGTTTCATAAAGAACCTTTAACATCACAAAAGGTTCTTTGTGGCAAAAGAAGGTTCTTCAGATTATAAAAAGGTAAGAAGGAGATGGCTCTTTAAAGAACCTTTGACTGAATGGTTCCTTGTGGAACCAAAACTGGTTCTTCTGTGGCGTCACTGTGAAAAACATTTTAAGCACCTTTATTTTTAAGAGTGTATGGAGAAAAATCTGACATGAACATCTTGGATGACATAGGGCTGGAAACATTGGCTTAACTGAATCTTTGGTCTTTTGACCATCATTTATCTTTCTGTCATCGCCAGTGACCTAAATATGCTGTCTGAATGTGAAAGCTCCCACCTAGACCTTCAAGACCAGACCAAAGGTGAGAACCTCCAGTCAGTGGAGAAGACAATCAAATGTTAATTAACCTAATTAACCTCAGTGGTGCTTTACCACTAACATCTGACTTGCATTTAAAATTACACAGGAGACAGACCTCCACGATCACCAGGTGTGGACCCTAAGCAGCTGGCTGCCGAGCTGCAAAAAGTGTCCCAGCAGCAGGTGCCGTCCTCCTCTGCGTCAGCACTGGATAAAGCCTCAGCGTCCGCTGGCTCCAGTGCAGTTCCCAGCCCTGGCCAGCCTGGTTCACCCTCTGTCAGCAAGAAACGTCACAGCAAGGTACCGTGCGTACACAATTATTTTATGCCTTTTTGTGTACAAAGAGTCAAATGCATAACTGTGTCTTTTCTTACTGCTGATGTTTTGTTTCTTAGACATCTGAGGCCGCAAAAACTCAGTCCCACCCAGTGTCAGGAGAGATCCAGGTAGATTTCGGCTCTCATTAACGCAGCAATAAGAGTAGCTTATTCAGTGACTTACAAACCTGCATAAGTGTAACTTTCTATAGTTGTTATAAAATAATCTAGTTATGCTCAGCTCAAAAATATTTCTTCAGCTAGAGTGCAGTCTCTATTGTGTAAAGTGAATTAATAGCTCAGAAGCTTGTTTATTAATCTACAGAATGTATTTATGCCATAATCATTAGGGATGTAACGGTATTATCAATATTGTGGTATCGCGATAGGTCTCGATATCATCGTGGTCACATGACAATATGAAACGATAGGTCTTTGGGCAAAAAGTATAGTTTTTAAAATATATTTAAACTTCTTATTCTAACATAAATGTCTTTAAAGTTGTGTTTTAGGCCATTATGCTTTGACAGAGTATCTGTCAAATTAACTAAAACCAAAAACACAACATGACTTAATCCCTTCATCAAATCTGTTTTTGTTGCACCTTTCAAAACAAAGGGCCCACTTCGTTCAGGCGATCAGCTCGTGATCCGGTGTTTTCCGTGCCTCAGAACGGCTTAGTTCACATTGAATGCAATGAACTCATTTATTGCATGTGCTGTGAGTTTAGCACGCGTTTGGGATTGCAACGGCCACTAGTTATGCTTTATTTTTGCGGCAGATGATTACAGCATTTTTATTAGACTTTTTTCACTGAAGCTGGAGTTTCCTTCAAAATAAAAGCTCTACTGTAATTTCCGTCAAAATAAAAGCTTAAAAGTGCAGTATGAATTGCTAACAGGCTAACGATGTAAAATGGTAACGTTACTGCAAGTCCAAATTCAAAATATCTCTTTCAAGTGTAGAAATTAGGAAAGAAACTTCCCTACTGTAGTGTAAAGCAAAAATAACATACCTATGAAGTATTTTACAGTGCAACAGTATTTTGATATCGCAATAAATATCGTATCTTGAACTACATATTAAGATATTATCGTATTGTGAGGTTTTGATATTGTTACATCCCTAATATTTATTCATTATTTAGTAGTGCAAAAGTAGAAAAACATTGCTTACTTTCTTTCTTTGATTTTGCAGCTTCAAATAAATTACGACAAACAGCTGGGAAATCTCATCGTCCATGTTCTTCAAGCACGAAATCTGGCACCCCGGGACAATAACGGCTACTCGGATCCGTTCGTTAAAGTTTACTTGCTGCCGGGTAGAGGGTAAGTACCTTGAGTAAAACTCAACTTCTTTCCTTTTTAAGCGCCCTGCCAAAATAGCTATCCAGAGAGTGTGAAAATAAGATGTTAGTATAATTTAATAGCTGGATTCTTGACTTTAAAAAATATAAATCCACCTGTTTCACCCTTGGCACTGGAAATTAAGACTCCCAGAGCTGTTATTCACTCCTAGCTGCTACTTTCCATGAGTTAACGAAACAGAAAATCACTTATCCGGCAGTAATTAGCACCAGGTCTGTGGGAAAGACCTGGAGAGGATTATGCATATTGTGTAAGACCTAGTTTTTAGCTGTGTATGATTGTGTGTGTGTGTGTGTGTGTGTGTGTGTGTGTGTGTGTGTGTGTGTGTGTGTGTGTGTGTGTGTGTGTGTGTGTGTGTGTGTGTGTACCTGGTATTCATCACGTTGTGGGGACCAAATGTCCCCACAAGGATAGGAATACCAGTAGATTTTGACCTTGTGGGGACATTTCTCAGGTCCCCATGAGGAAACAGGCTTATAAATCATGCACAATGTGTTTTTTTGAAGAAGTAAAAGTATGCACAATCTCCTGTGAGGGCTAGGTTTAGGTGTAGGGTAGGTGTAGGGCGATAGAAAGTACGGTTTGTACAGTATGAAAACCATTACGCCTATGGAATGTCCCCATAAAACATGTAAACCCAACGTGTGTGTGTGTGTGTGTGTGTGTGTGTGTGTGTGTGTGTGTGTGTGTGTGTGTGTGTGTGTGTCCGTGCATTTAAATGTGCAGTGAGTGAGTCAGCAAAAGAGGAAAATCAATACCAGTTGAGTTTGTGTGTAAAATGATAGCGCTGATTGATGTTTGCAGGCTGGTGTGTATGTTTGTGTATGTGTGTTTCGGATCATTTCTGGCTCTCATCTGATCATGCAGTACTTGGATTGAACCTACAGAAACAGGAGCTCTCCATTTCTCTGCTCCATATGGGCATGAATGCATGGGCTACTGCAAACACACACACACACACAAACACACACACACACAAACACACACACACACACACACACACACACACACACACACACACACACACACACACACACACACACACACACACACACCTTTGCAGTCTCTCACTCATCACTGATTGTTGTCTGTTTTTGCTGCATGCTGGATCTTCACAGTCAGGTCATGGTTGTGCAGAATGCCAGGTATGTGATTATTTCCTATCATACCAGCACATTATACAAGACTTGGCCATGCTTGGAGATGAATGGCTTAGTGATGTAGTGTTTTGCTCTTTTATATCATCATTATGCATTTGATCATTTTCTCAATGTAGTATATGGTCACTGCAGCAACACAAGTGGGCCTATACTAGATGTCCTCCATTGTGCAAACCATTTGCCACCAGTGTGGGGTGTTTCATGGTTACGTTTGTACCAAATTGATTTCCTACCTGCAACTCAAGGTGACCTCTTGTGGTATGTTATCTAATTGCAGTGCTGAAAACAAAAGAAGGTCCAAACATGTCCAGAAGACCCTGAACCCGGAGTGGAACCAGACTGTCATCTACAAAAATATCCACCTGGAACAGGTGAAATACAAACTCACAATCATTTGCACACGTCTAGAAAACAAACAGAAACGTCTGATGCTTTTTTTAGTTTGAACATCTCATGTCAGTTTTGAGATTTCAATTATCTGAAAGCTCTTCAGAGAGGATCTCAGGCTTTTGGTGCAAACAGGGAAAAGTCTGTTGTCTCCCAGAAGTGCTTTAGTCTAATTAAGACCAAAGAGCTTCCTGAGTCTGTTGAGCTCTCTGAGGCTGCTGCAGACAGATGTGATTGATATGTTTTTACTGGACTATTGAAGCGAGGCGAGTGGCTCTTAATTGAGAGAGAAAGACAGAATGCAGGTAGATGAGGCTTGTATTGAAAACCATCTGGATTTAATGCTCCAGTGCTGCATATCGTGTTGGAGATGTTTGCTGGTTTAACAGAAAAGAGATGTTTTCTTAATCAGTATTTTTGTCTTGTTTTCCAGTTAAAGCATCTAAACGTTCTAAAAGCAAAATAAATTTACCTCAGAAGCAAAGTTTAAAGGTTCAGAATGTCTCAGAAAGTCTCTTTTGCTCACAGAGGCTGTATTTATTTGAAAATCACAGTTGAAACAGTTATATTGTGAAATATGTTTTCAATTCCAAATAATTGTTTTATACGGAAGCCATTTTCCACCACTGAAATAAAAATGAAAAAAGGTAATTCTCACTTTTTTCTTAGAGTTGTGAGATATAAACTCACAATTGTTAAAAAGTCAGAATTGCAAGATATAAACTTGTAATTCTGACTTTTTTTGTACCTTGCAATTCTGAGTTTATAACACATAATTGCGAGTTATTAAGTCAGAATTAGCTCACAATTCTAAGAAAATGTCCCCGTCAGAATCTGACATTATAATTTACAAGATTATGTCTCACAATTCTAAGAAAAAAAGTCAGATTCTGTCAATTCTGACTTTATTTCTTGCAATTGGACAATATAAGGCACAAGTTTATATCATGCAAATCATACTTTTGGGTTTTAAATGGAAGTGTGTTTTTTATAATATAGCTTCTCATGTAAATGTATCTTGTTTAAGGGTGTTTAAAGATGTTTCTACTGAAAAACAAAAAAAAATACTGACGAATAAATTTTTTTTCTGTGTTTATAAGATGTTTCCTACTCCTCATTTAGAAATGAACTATGGATTCGTTTAGTTTAAGTTACTTAGAATAAGTACATTAAACTAATGTATGGTGATGGGGTCACAAAGTAAATCTTGGCAATGATTACTCTGTGTTTGTGTGGTGTGTGTTTAGCTGAGAAAGAAGACACTGGAGGTCAGCGTGTGGGACTACGACAAGAGCTCTGCCAATGACTTCTTGGGAGAGGTGAGAAGCTGCAAGCTGTAAACACACTTTGAAAGATTAAACACCAAGTCCAATGTGTGTTAAAAGATACACAAGTAAATGTATATATATTTAAATATCAGTGGTGTTCAAAATTGTTTTTAAAATGTTGTTTTTTTTACATTAAAAATTTAATCAGTATTCTGTTTATTAAAGCCCAGTATGAATATTATCAATTTAGTGTGTTTAAGCATTTTACATTTATTTCAAAATAATAACTCAAGGCAGTAATAATTTAAACAATATATTTTATTTGTGAACTTATGTTCAGCTATTGTTTTTAATAGTTAACTTTTAACTATTTTTAAATTTCTCGGATCATTAGCCAGCAAAGCTCTGTGGATATTGGTCACAGAACAGAGATGTACTTTAAATTTCACCAAGCTGATTACTCGCTAAAAACTCCACAGATCATATTTTCAGGCCATTTTAGTCTGATGTAACAAAGTTGTTATATTCAAGTGTGTGAGTTGTTTACTTACTATTTTTAAATTAGACTTCCCATTAACACCTCTATATTGTTCATTCAGACTGATTTGCGAATGTGGAACGCGCACAAATATAAGAGGCAGGGTTTATTGCATGAACCAATCACAGCCGAACATAACCAGTCATATCCAATCATATCACGATGGAGGCATTGCCTCCTCTCACGTGACTGTCCTCTATTGATTCTCAATTACCCCTCACCAAACTCAAACTTATGTATATATATATTAATTTGAATTCTGCCGAAGGCATTCAGAATATGTGTGCTACCCAAATAATGACTAAAAGTAAGTCTTTGAGAACGGGTTTCTCAAGCCAGGTGGCGCATTAGACCAGGGGCTTATCTCCTGTTTCCAAAATGCATCACAAACTGCTTGACAATTGCATTTACAACACAACTATACAAACTTGTGTAACCAACTATTCCTACACTGCATGTACTTCTGCATAAAAGGCTGCACGACGTGCGCGTTGCAGTTAAATGCACAGACGCGCACGGGCATGGATATCTGCGTGCATAGTCTTCGGTTAAACTGCGTTGCTTTTAGAAGCGTCAATTCAGTTGTTGCATATAGTTTAATGTATTTATTTCGGGATTATCAAAGTAAATTATAACTCACGCACGTGCTCCAGTAAAAAGGGTCTAGCAACGCCCCTGCCCTGAAGCAAACCCGGCGGCTTCATAGCTGCATCCATGTTAGCATGTCTCGTTTGATGTGGTAATTTCACAGTAGGCATACACACAGGTTCGAAGACTCGTTCTCGCCCCCAGTGCAATTAGGCTAGGTATACATCCGTGCTAAAATATCAAGGTGAAAGTCATCATAGCTTGCGTAGTATAGACCCAGCTCCCAACCCAACTTTGAGAATAGATTAACGGCGATATTTTTTTTATCGCCCGATAAGAGTCTCACGTTAACGCAGCACGTTAACGCCGATAACGGCCCACCACTAATATATATATATTAGTGGTGGGCATAGATTAATTTTTTTAATCTAGATTAATCTAGATTAAAATGACTAATTTAAATTCTGCTGAAGGCATTCAGAATATGTGTGCTACCCAAATAATGACTAAAAGTAAGTCTTTGAGAACGGGTTTCTCAAGCCAGGTGGCGCATTAGACCAGGCGCTCATCTCCTGTTTCCAAAATGCATTACAAACTGCTTGACAATTGCATTTACAACACAATTAACTATACAAACTTGTGTAACCAAGTACTTCTGCGCAAAAGGCTGTACGACGTGCGCGTTCCCGTAAAATACACAGGCGCGCGGGTATGGATAGCCTATCTGCGTGCATAGTCTTCTAATAAACTGCGTTGCTTTTAGAAGCGTCAATTCAGTTGTTGCATATAGTTTAATGTCTTTATTTCGGGATTATCAAAGTAAATTATAACTCAAACTTGAGATTTTACTGGGCCACAGCAGATTTTCACTGGGGCACATGCCCCAGTAAAAAGGGTCTAGCAACGCACGCACCTGCCCTGAAGCGGCTTCATAGCTGCATCCATGTCTGCGCGTCTCATTTGATGTGGTAATTTCACAGAAGTTGAAGACTTGTTCTCGCCCCCTACAGTGCAATTCAACTAGATATACGTCATCCGCGCTAAAATATCAAGGTGAAAGTCATCATATCTTGCGTAGTTTAGACCCAGCTCCCAACCCAACTTTGAGAATAGATTAACGGCGATATTTTTTTATCGCGCAATATGAGTCTCACGTTAACGCAGCACGTTAACGCCGATAACGGCCCACCACTAATATATATACATAAAAACACACTACTATCATTGAATAATAATGAAATTGTAAATGTATGTGGCTTTGTAGGTACTAATCGACCTGTCCAACACGGCCCAACTGGACAATGTCCCACGCTGGCTGCCTCTGAAAGAGCAGAGCGAGGGCGAGCACCACCGGCGTTCTCACACGGGACAGGGCCGCCAGCACTCACCCAAACCCCCCGCTGGACACGGAAGCCAGCATTCCCCAAAGACCTCCGGTCACAGCAAGGACGACTCGCCCAAATCCTCGGTCATCAAGAGCCGTAGTCACGGAATCTTCCCTGACCCTGCCAAGGGTAGGACCGCAAGTTGCATGGCACCTCTGCCACTTCTCCTTTCACATATCCAGTCGTGATGTCTTCCTCTTTTCCATCCTTCTACTGCTGTCATTTCTATGCATCTGTCTTCTCTTCCTCTCTCTGTACTGTTCCTGCTTTCATTGGATCTCTCTCCATCTTGTATTACTCGAGCTTCCTAGCTTTGGCTTCTCGCTTTCCATATATGTGTGTTCAGTTCACAACAGCGCTGAGCTCACCAGCGCTTCACTTCAATCACCTCACACAGGGTGTGACAGGGCCGCTCTGACAGGAAGCAGCCTGCTTAGATGCTAACTAGGGCACAATAGTTGGACCTTAAGTATCATATCAGTTGTGTCAGATGGAGACTCAATCATTTCAAATAACCTAACAACGTAATAAATAAGAATGATTTTTGAAGAATTAAAATGAATAAATAGGCAAAAGTAAAGGGAATGAAACGCCCTTGTGGTAATTTGGTTCTGGTTGTTTTAGACACGCAGGTCCCTACTATTGAGAAATCTCACAGTAGCCCCAGCACAACGAAGCCGTCCCTCTCCGAGGGCCAAGCTCGCCCCCACGGAGGCCCTCGTGCTCATGGCAAAAGTGGCACGGCCCGGGCACACCTTGACGATGCCGCGGCACCGGCCGAAGCTGCCGGCCAGCAGCCCCGTCTCCAACCAAGTAAACGACGCAAATAAAAGCTCCACAGCATGGCTGCCTTCGCACTCATCTGTTCCTCCTTCTGTTCTTTTTCACTGCCCTCTTTTGTTTTGTTTTTTTTCCAATCTCTGTTGTTGTTTTCTGGTTTCTCCCGTTTTACTTCCTCTGGTCCCCCTATGGTCACAGTCTGTCACTTCACTTCCAATTCGCCTGTGTGTTCTCAACGGTGTGTTGGGAACTCGTCACGTTTGCACACATACAGAAACAGTTTTATTCTTTTTCCAATATTTTTCAACTCAGAAAACACAATAAAGCTAAACTGCCCAATAAATAATTTATTTAAAAAGTAATAGGGCTAACTGTATCCTTAAAACTCACCCTTTAAAATTCCCGTTCCTGTAGCGCATGGCTTTGATTTCCCAAGGAACACACAATAAGCATATGCATAAAATATTGGTAGATTTTTTAAGAATGGATGAGTCCAGCCTGAAAAATCTTCAAAAATAAGTACAAATTCTGACCTAGTCAGGCACTTTGCTGCCTTTCACAGGATGCTAATTATGATTACCAAGACCTGTTAATCACTGTGAGGAGATCTGACTGCACACGTCAGGCACCTAGTCGGCAGACTTGTCCTTTTTACCCCAAAGAGACATGTTGAAACCCTGCCAACTAAGTTATTTAAGTAAAATCTGCTCAGTTTCTCGAATGACCATCCCTTATCAGCACACAACACGTAGCAACACGTTTTGCCCACTTAAGCCCTCCACAACAGCCCTAACAAGCTCCTCTTTTATTTGTCCTATTGAGTTGTTTTCTGACCCAGACGGCCGGCTTTTCAGCAGCTTCCCCACTCCACCGAGATGGCCGTGCATGTGGCCGCCCGCTCCTTAAAGCACCATCCCACCCTGCCTCCACTCTCTCTGCGGCTCTCGCTGGCCTACACTGCACCTCAGTCGACGCTGTAAGCGTACTGTGGCTGCATGTGACTATGACCTACAGTAAAAGCTGGTGGTGTCCATGTTGTGACGAGTTCATACTCTGAGTCTCCATCTCGCCTCCCTTCTCCCTTCTCCAAACCTCCCCTCCTTCTCGCCCCCCAACACCGTGGCTGATATATGGCCCCAGCCCAAAATGGCCGCCTCGACCTGAGGCACCACAGGCACAGCGTAGTTGGTGTGCTCACCATTCAGAGAGCCCCGTCCGAGTCGCCGGCCAATGAGATCCCTGACGGCCGTCACCTGACCCTCAGGAAAGCCATGTCTGAAGAGAGGCCGCAGCCGGACGGAGGTGAGAGTTGACGTCTCGTATGATTGCCGATGACAGCAAGAGAGAGAGAGAGAGCGAGAGGATGTTGAGTTACTAACGCACATCTTAACTAGGGGAACTAGCTGAGGATACTCTAGTTGAATTGCAAAGGATGCTTTTGTGCCTGCGAAGGGCACTGCGGGAAGGGGGCGCTCTCCGAAGGGTCTTTCCAGACGAAAGTGAGCAACTGGATCCCCCTTTACACAAATTAGATGGTCAAGGAAGTAAGTCTGCAGTTATGAAGTAATTTGTTTAGATGCTCCTAAACATCCCAGTACTAAATATTCCTTGACATGTAAATAAATTTGAGTTAAAGACACAAAGAGACAATATTTGAATTTTTATGCTTAGCATTAGTATGAATTTTGCTATCAAGTAAAAGGCCTGTTCACACCAAGATCAATTTTTTTAGTAATTTTTAATGTTTATTGCAACATTTTAAACAATTAACAGGTAAAAGCAAAATTATTCTAATTAAATATTGTGACAAACATGTGAAATTAAAGGGAGAGTTTACCCAAAAAATGAAATTTCTTCTCTGTTATGAACACCCGTCAAAGACTGACAGGGAGGAGAAGAAATTGTCTTCATAAAATTAAGATTGAACCACTGATTTCACATGGACCATTTTAAAAAATGTCCTTACTACCTTTCTGGGCCTTGAATGTGGTAGTTACATTGCTGTCTATGCAGGGTCAGAAATCTCTTGGATTTCATCAAAAATATCTTAATTTGTGTTTCGAAGATCAATGAACGTCTCACAGGTTTGGAACAACATGAATAATTAATGACAGAATTTTCATTTTTGGCTTAACTATCCCTTTAATATATATATAGAGTAAATATATATAGAGTGAAATCACATGTAGGCTGATTTTTCTGGTCGAATATCCATGTTGATATGAACAGGCCTTAATTTTGCTGATTCACAATAGAGTAGCAGTGACACTTTGTAGTGCAAATACATGCCTTGCAACCTTCGAGGTCAAAGTTTTTCAAGTGATTAGGAGCTAGTGATGCTTACTTTCGACTGGAATCTGCCCTCTGCCACTTCACAGGAAATTCATGCAGCGAGTCTCAGTCTGGTTCAACAGTCCAGCAACGTGCTTTCCTAAAACCAGGGGTCACCTAAAACAGTAGCGCTCACCTGTGATGACAAACGCTAAGAGGGAACGCCGACCCCCTGACCATCTTGAGAGTCTCATTATCCTTTGAGACTGCTTTTGCTACTGTTGCTGAATCTGTTTGGAAAAGACTGTGTGCATGAATTACGCGCCAAAACCATGCATCCCACGTCACACCATCACCATCACTCTCAGTCAAACACTGCATCAACATTTAAAAAATAAATAAATAAAAAATGATTAATCAGAAGTAACCACAAATAAAATAAACTTAGAGAATTAGCATAATGGATTACTTAATGTACAAAACTCAAACACACAGTTTACTAATGAACAGTTTAATTTGTTATGTCTGTGCTTTTGCTTCTGTCATCTGATGTCTGCTTAGCATATCTCTCTCTGTGATATTTCCTTTCATTTATGGAGTGCTGTCATGCTTCTTTAAATGTTGCCAGCAGTATCTATTTGTGTGTATGTATGTGTGCGTGTGTTGGGAGTGGATATGTGGATATCTACCCCTATGATTGATAGTTGAGTAGTGACTCATGCAATTCACATAATCAACTTCAAAAACAGCGTCCCGCAGCCATAGATCTGGTGATGCTCCTGTTACTGCAGCCTCATTGGATAGCGGTCTGAGTGGCAGTGCCTTTAGCCTATTGGATGAAGAGGGCGGGACCAATGCGGTGGATAGTGCAATCTTCCAGGTTCCCAGATTGTGAGTGCTTTTGCATGTGACTCACATAATATTTGCTAATCAGTCATGTTTTGTTTGAAATAGCCTACAATTTCATGGTTTTATTTGGTAGCATCTAGACTGCTTTTTTGGTTATTATTTATTCAAAT
This sequence comes from Garra rufa, assembly GCF_049309525.1. Lineage (NCBI taxonomy): Eukaryota > Metazoa > Chordata > Actinopteri > Cypriniformes > Cyprinidae > Garra > Garra rufa. Next base: position 13,555,115 of record NC_133364.1, on the reverse strand, counting down.
CCCTTCATTTTCTTGGCACACCATCCGTTCTCTGACCTGATGTTGTTTATTATTCAGTGGAAAAATTCCAAACGGCACAGAAGCTGTGAAATCCGCTCATGGAGATACAGAGGGTAATGTTTGCACGGGATGTTGTGTGGTTTTGTGATTATTTGTGCATGTTTGTGTCAATAGCAGGGTATTTGGGAGTACAATGTGGCAGCAGTTGAATTTCTTATATATGCATACATACAGTTGAGGTCAAAAGTTTACATTCACCTTGCAGAATCTGCTAAATGTTCATTATTTTACCAAAATAAGAGGGACCATACAAAATGCATGCTATTTTTTATTTAGCGCTGACCTGAATAAGATATTTCACATTTCACATTTTCACATACAAGACATTCACATATAGAGTCTCCAGAGAAAATAATTCCTATTGAAATTTTTAAATTTTAAAAATTACCTTTTGCAACAATGACTGTATGATTTTGAGATCCATCTTTCTTTTACACTGAGGGCAACTGAGGGACTCATATGCAACTGTTACAGAAGGTTCAAAAGCTCACTGATGCTTTAGAAGAAAACATGATGCATTAAGAGCCGAGGGCTCTTTGATTTTTATGATCAGGGTAAATTTTACTTATTTTGTTTTCTGGGAAACATCTAAGTATCCTCTGTAGCTTTTGAAGGACAGTTCTAAAAAAAAAAATGATATTTAGGCAAAATAAGAAAAATGCACATTTATATTCTGTCCAAAAGTTTACACCCCTGGCTCTTAATGCATTGTTTTTACTTCTGAAGCATCAGTGAAGGTTTGAACCTTCTGTAATAGTTGCATATGAGTCCCTCAGTTGTCCTCAGTGTAAAAAAATGGATCTCAAAATCATACAGTCATTGTTAGAAAGTGTTCAAATACACAAAAATTCCTGAACCTGAAGGATTTTTCTGAAAAACAGCAACAAGGGACTCGTGATCAACTATCACTAAACAAAATAGCTATGGATCATTCAAGTAACAACACAGTATTAAAAATCTTTTGAATGAGGTAATTTTTATAAATTCAACCATTATTTTCCATTGTAGACTATATGTAAATGTCTTTTATGTGAAATATCTTATTCAGGTTGGTACTGTATAAAAAATACCATGCATTTTTTATGATCCCTCTTATTTTGGTAAAATAATGAACATTTTGCAGATTCTGTATGTATGTAAGTATGTAAACTTTTGACCTCAACTGTGTGTATATATATTTCTAAAATAAGAGTGTAATAATAGTTCTTCCTGGATTCATCTTTTTCCTGTGCATTGTTATTTATCACTGTCTGTATGCTCCTCATGCTGAGAGATTCACAGAATTTGGAAGGAAGATATACAGAGATAACAGATAGGAAGAAGAATTGCAAAATTGACCTGTCTGTGTCTGCCCGGTTAGGTAAGACTCAGGTGATGGGGGAGATAAAGATCGCCCTGAAGAAAGAGATGAAGACAGAGGGAGAACACCTTGTGCTTGAGATCCTACAGTGCAGAAACATCACTTACAAATTCAAGTCTCCCGACCACCTCCCAGGTAACAAGACACATGACTGCAATACACGTCTTGCTCATAAACCTACAGAAACTTACAGAAATGTTTTGATGCATTTCCTGCTGGACTTGGGATGGGAAATCCTAAAGGATTAGTTCACTTCTTGACTAAAAATTTCCTGATAGTTTACTCACCCATATGTCATCCAAGATGTTCATGTCTTTCTTTCTTCAGTCAAAAGGAATTTTTTTCTCCGTATAGTGGACTTCGATGTGGACCAACACCCGCTGATCCCCATTGAAGTCCACTATATTGATAAAAATCCTGGAATGTTTTCCTCAAAAACCATCATTTCTTTTCGACTGAGGAAAGACATGAACATCTTGGATGACGAGTTAATTATCAGGAAATATGTATTCTACGAGTGATCTAATCCTTTAGTACTTAATTTTGATGTTGTTTTACAGACCTGTATGTGAAGCTCTATGTGGTGAATGTGGCCACTCAGAAAAGAATCATCAAGAAGAAAACCAGAGTGTGTCGTCATGATCGCGAACCGTCTTTCAACGAAACTTTCCGCTTCTGCATGAACCCCACAGGTCACTCTATTCAGGTAAGTCAGACGTCACTGTACTAGAGTGCTAAAAATTTACCCCGACTTGAAGTCATGGGATTTACAGTCAAACCAAAAATTATTCAGACCCCAGATATATTTATTTTTTTATTTTTTACTAGTTGGTGCAGGACACTATAGTTCATTTTTGTAAGTGAGGATAGCAAAATAAAGTAAACTGTTATATATTATACCAAAACATGTTACATACGTTATCTGACATTTTCAAAATGAATTTATTCTGACACAGTTTAACTCTTGAGTTCTTGTCATATTTCATTACCATTTTCTAAACTATACCGAATAAACTGTGATAATGTGAATAATGTTGAAGGTTTGGTTTGACTGTATATTTATTTCAACCCTTGTAGCTCTTTCTTGTTTCAAACGGAGGCAAATTCGTAAAGAAGACCCTAATCGGCGAAGCCTACGTGTGGCTTGATAAGGTAGACCTGCGGAAACGGGTGGTGAGCTGGCACAAGCTGCTGGCCAGCACAGCTCAGATCCACTCCTAAAGACGGCGGTCAGATGAGGCGCAAGGACAGACCAGGCAGTGGAGTCGCACATCTCTGCCGCACTCTTTGGGACTAAACTGAGCTGGATTTGGTGGGCCGACACAGGGAGCTTGCCGATTGCACTGGCACGTGTGATTGTGTTAACCCAAGCCATGGAGAAACAGGTGTATAATGGTGTTTACAGAAAGGATCTGACCCTTACTGACAAGACGCAGATCTTTACAGTGGAAAAAGCTCAAAAAATTGAGTCGGAGATTCACACAATGTTCATACGTATATGTGTACATGCACTTTCACAATCACTTATCAACACATATTTATATTGATGTATGTGTACATTGGGCCACAACAGACAGCTAGATGATAGAGTGAAAGTTTATTTATCCCGTCTGTGCATTATTCATATGAGAACATTATGATTATTTACAGATAGAGACGAATATCATATACATTATTTTTGTATGATAGAGACGAATTCCGTTTTAGATATTTATTATGTTACATTCCCTCTCCTCTCAGATGTTATTATGTGTTGAAAGAACTGATATTTAAAGCATATTATCAACGGATTAGAAGAGTATTTTATGGTATATATAGACAGATTTCAATGAATGAATTATGATTTATTGGATGTTGTGATGACTTGTTGTGTCCGTATGGTTATTTCCACTCACAGAAGTAACACTTTTTCGTCTTTCGCTTCATTCAGAGATACAGTTTCAGAGCTTTAGGAATCAAGAAGTAGATAATTACAAACGTTTAAGAAAACTGCCAGTCTAATATGACTCACACTGAAATGAATGGGAAATCGAATAGAAAGTGTTCGCTGATTGTTATGATTTGCGATCTCATTTTGATGAATGTGACAGTCGAAATATCTCCAATATGCAGCAGCATCAGTTGAAAATGTCAAATCCAGCACTGTTATATGATTTGCACTTTTGTGTCTCGCATTTTACGAATGTAGGTTGGAAGCTTTTCCTCAAAACATCCTGCCATTTAAAACAGTCAAACACTGTCAATCCCCCACACAAACTCACACGCATCTCTCTTAAATACTCAAGGATTAGAGTTTGAATGGGTCAGTGTAGTGTCTGTCCGCATACAGTATGTTTTGTTAAAAACAAACTCCTAACACTCAGGTTTCGATGAAAAAGCCTTGCTTAAAAGTTACTGGCTGATCTTTGATCTAAGCAGGTTCAACTCAAAGGCGATAACAATGAGGATCAGGGTGATGACTGCAATGTGTTCATTTTTAATTTAACAGGTCATTTTGGCTAACTGTAACTTTCTTCTTTAGATGTTTAGATGCTGAGTGCACCATTTCATACTTTCTGAAAAGTGTGGCCACTTCGCAAAGCAGACACTTACATCAAATGCCATTAGTGTTATGTTTTTTATTTTTTTATGCCTTTAAACTTATGTATGTATGGATACAAACTTTACAACACATAACCCAGCCATTTTACAGCTCAAGCACTTAAAGATTCACTCAAATGTCCAGCGTTTTTGCCAAACTACCAAAATCCGCAGGTTCTGTGTATGTTATTCTATGCAAGCGAAAAGGCATATTGTTTAGAGGTCGGAGGACAGATTAAGCATTACGAATGAGGACTTTTTTATTTTTCTATGTTTTTTTTCCACATTGTTTTATATATATTTAGTTGTGTCTTTTGCTTGATGCTTGTTTAATTTTTTATTGCTATTTTGAGGTCACAATGAGTTTGCAAAAACGAAGAGTTGATGAATCTATTCAACTATTTAACTGCTAGTATTGAGAATTTAAATGTACATAGCAAATGTGTTTACAGGATCATAGCAGACTGGTCATTTTATGTTGGTCATTCACAGTGTCTGGAAACACAACTGCACTCAGCTTTATATACAATGCTCAGCTTTCACGATATATTCTGATCTCCCAGAATGTGTTATAATTTTTTATGTTCACGAATTGAAAAAAGCATCATAAATCGCCACATGAATTCATCGTAACCGGACGCAGCCTCCTTTGAATAATCCACGCATGCTCCACTTTCACCTCGCCACACTAACTTTCACCTCTGCAAAAATGATTTAAAAAATAAATAAATAAAAACAAGCCGTGTAAATAAAGATAAAAATGTTCTTTTTGTACAAATAGGATCTTGCATTAGTTTTCTGGTTCAGCGAGGAGCATGTGTGAGGGAAAGGAGCAAGAGCGATTGTGTTTTGATCTGTGTGTTACATGTTGTACATGCACTAGGGTAAAAGCTTTCCCCATGCTTGCCTCTGACGGACTGGACTGGACTTGACCTGCACAACAGACACCGATTTAACCCTGTATAATAACAAGCAGATGTTGACCTTACTGACTCCAAGTAGAATCAGGAAACGTATGGTGTTTTCACTTTGGATGTTGCATGTTTTGTTGGTGGTTTGTTCATACTATTTTTGTGTCCAGATTCTATTTACAAAAAGAGAAAAAGATTATGAAAAATTAATCAGATCTAAATATGTATGCTGACTGTACAAAGATATGCTTGTATAATCCGTCTGGTTTTCCACTTAATGTAAACTGATGAAAAAAAAATCCAGCTGTCATGGTTTTTGTGGTTGTACACAAACGGTATTGATAAATTATGCAAATTGTGCTGTAATAAAAGGCTAATGCCCCAAGTCTAAATATTAAATGATATATGTAAAGTTCCCCCAGAGGTGGATTCATTTGTAAACCACTTTCACAACACTATCTATCTATCTATCTATCTATCTATCTATCTATCTATCTATCTATCTATCTATCTATCTATCTATCTATCTATCTATCTATCTATCTATCTATCTATCTATCTATCTGTCTGTCTACTATCTATCTGTCTGTCTGTCTGTCTGTCTGTCTGTCTGTCTGTCTACTATTTATCTATCGGTCTGTCTATCGATCGATCTATTTATCTGTCTGTCTGTCTAACTGTCTGTCTGTCAACTATCTATCTGTCTCTGTCTATATGTCTGTTTGTCTGTCTGTCTACTATTTATCTATCGGTCTGTCTATCGATCGATATATTTATCTGTCTGTCTACTATCTGTCTCTGTCTGTCAACTTTTCTGTCTATCTGTCTTTCTACTATTGGTCTATCTATCTGCCTGTCTACTATCTGTCTGTCTGTCTGTCTGTCTGTCTGTCTGTCTGTCTGTCTGTCTGTCTGTCTGTCTGTCTGTCTGTCTGTCAACTATCTATCTGTCTCTGTCTATCTGCCTGTCTACTACCTATCTATCTATCTATCTGTCTACTACCTATCTATCTGTCTGTCTACTATCTATCTGTCTGTTTGTCCATCTGTCTACTATTTATCTATCGGTCTGTCTATCGATTGATCTATTTATCTGTCTGTCTACTATCTGTCTCTGTCAACTTTTCTGTCTATCTGTCTTTCTACTATCGGTCTATCTATCTGTCTGTCTACTATCTGTCTGTCTGTCTGTCTGTCTGTCTGTCTGTCTGTCAACTATCTATCTATCTGTCTCTGTCTATCTGCCTGTCTACTACCTATCTATCTATCTGTCTACTACCTATCTATCTGTCTGTCTACTATCTATCTGTCTGTTTGTCCATCTGTCTACTATTTATCTATCGGTCTGTCTATCGATCGATCTATTTATCTGTCTGTCTGTCTACTATCTGTCTCTGTCTGTCAACTTTTCTGTCTATCTGTCTTTCTACTATCGGTCTATCTATCTGTCTGTCTACTATCTGTCTGTCTGTCTGTCAACTATCTATCTGTCTCTGTCTATCTGCCTGTCTACTACCTATCTATCTATCTATCTGTCTACTACCTATCTATCTGTCTGTCTACTATCTATCTGTCTGTTTGTCCATCTGTCTACTATTTATCTATCGGTCTGTCTATCGATCGATCTATTTATCTGTCTGTCTACTATCTGTCTCTGTCTGTCTACTTTTCTGTCTATCTGTCTTTCTACTATCGGTCTATCTATCTATCTGTCTGTCTGTCTGTCTGTCTGTCTGTCTGTCTGTCTGTCTGTCTGTCAACTATCTATCTGTCTCTGTCTATCTGCCTGTCTACTACCTATCTATCTGTCTGTCTACTATCTATCTGTCTGTTTGTCCATCTGTCTACTATTTTATCGGTCTGTCTATCCATCGATCTATTTATCTGTCTGTCTACTATCTGTCTCTGTCTGTCTGTCTACTATCTATCTGTCTGTCTGTCTGTCTGTCTGTCTGTCTATCTATCTGTCTGTTTGTCCATCTGTCTACTATTTATCTATCGGTCTGTCTATCGATCGATCTATTTATCTATCTGTCTACTATCTATCTGTCTACTTTCTGTCTACTATATCTATCTATCTATCTATCTATCTATCTATCATCTGTCTGTCTGTCTGTCTGTCTGTCTGTCTGTCTACTATCTGTCTGTCTGTCTGTCTGTCTGTCTGTCTATCGATCGATTGATCTGTCTGTCTGTCTGTCTACTATCTATCTGTCTGTCTGTCTACTATCTATCTGTCTGTCTGTCTACTACTTATCTATCTGTCTCTATCTGCCTGTCTACTATCTGTCTGTCTATTTGTCTATCGATTGATTGATCTGTCTGTCTGTCTACTATTTATCTGTCTCTGTCTATCTCTCTGCCTGTTTATGTTTGTTTGTTTGTCTACTATCTATCTGTCTGTCTACTATATGTCTGTGTACTATCTATCTGTTTATCTATATCAGGGGTGCCCAACCCTGTTCCTGGAGATCTACCTACCTGCAGACTTTAGTTCCAGCCCTGCTTCAACACAGCTGTCTGTAATTATCAAGTGCTACCTAAGAGATCAATTAGCTGGTTCAGGTGTGTTTGATTAGGGTTGGAGCTGAACTTTGTAGGATGGTAGATCTCCAGGAACAGGGTTGGACACCCCTGATCTATATCTATCTGTCTGTCTACTATCTAGTCTAGTCTGTCTGTTTACAAATTCAAATTCAAAATTTCTTTATTGGCATGACTGTAAAAAAATACAATATTGCCAAAGCTTTGTATATGTATAGGTAGAGGAACATAATAATAACAATTAGAAGATATACAAATATTATAACTATTTAAACTTAAATAACAAAATAGAAAAACTGTCTGTGTAACAAAATAGAACATGTGAACATTTGATACCACAGTGTTTAACATATAAACACATACACGCTGAGGATCACTGTGGTAGACAATAGGGAAACACACTGAGGTCAGACATAATATACACATTACACACACTAAACACATTCACCTGCTGTCTCTCAGGCTGTGGCACATCCATACATATCTAGCAGCCAGCGCTGCTGTCTGTCCCTCTCCTAGTATTATCTTTATTTTTTCCTCTTCAGTCATTGTTGTAAAAATTTTTATGATGTTTGTGAATTTATTTATATATAGGTCTCTAATTGATTTAAATTTGTGGCAGTGAAGGAGGAAGTGTGCCTCTGTCTCAATCTCTCCTGTCTCGCAGTGAGCACACACTCTTTGCTCTCTGGGTAACCAGCTCTTTTTGTGTCTGCCGGTTTCGATGGCTAGACGGTGCTGACTGAGCCTGTACTTGGTCAGGATTTGTCTCTGCTTTGTCTCCCTAATACTCTGAAAATATTCTTCCAATTCATAATTTGATTTAATTGTAGTTTGCTTTGCGATTTAGTTTCTTGATCCCAATGTTCCAGATATATATTTTTAGATTGTTTGATTTATTTTGATGTTTGAGCGAGAAGCAGTGCTGGTTAGTAGAGTTAGTCAGGTTAGTAAGTCTCAGAACCAGCTGACTTAGGGGACTTTTTTCGGGGTTCAGTTCTTGGGTTTGTAACGCTTTAAAATGTAGCGATTCTGTGGGACTCTATTTAAGATGCATCCAGAATTTGAGGGATCTTTTTTGTATATTAATAATCAATGGTAATCGGCCTAATTCTGCCCTACATGCATTATTGGATGTTCTCCTTTGTAATTTTAGAATCATTTTGGAGAATTCGGTGTGTAGGGCTTCTGTTGGATGTCTGTCCCATCTAGTGTAGCTCTGATCACTGAGTGGACCCCATACCTCACTTCCATACAGCGCTATGGGCTGAATTACACTATCAAAAATTTTACAAATTGGAATTGGTAATTCAATGTTTTGGAATTTTCTCTTAATTGCATATAGAGCTCTTCAAGCTTTATCTTTAAGAGCATTCACTGCCATACTGAAACTCCCCGATGCAGTGATGATCAGACCGAGGTAAGTGTACTGCATCGTGTGTTCTAGGGCAGTGCTGCCTAGATAGAACTGGTGTCTGTGTTCCTGACATCTGGGCTTTTTCTGAAAGACTATAATGATGGACTTTTTGAGGTTTACTGCAAGGGCCCAGTTCTGACAGTAAGTCTCCAGCAGGTATAGATGCTGCTGTAGTCCCTGTGGGGTGGATGACAGCAGCACCAGATCATCTGCGTACAGTAAAAACTTTATGTTTTTGTCTTGTAGAGTGAGTCCAGGGGCTGTAGACTGTTCCAACTGCACCGCTAATTCATTAATGTAAATGTTGAACAGTGTTGGACTCAGGCTACAGCCCTGCCGCACTCCTCTTTTCTGGGTGAAGAATTCTGTATGTTTATTGCCAATTCGTATTGCACATTTGTTGTTTGAATACATTGATTTAATAATGTCATAAACTTTACCCCCTACACCACTTTGTAAAAGATTGTAATATAGTCGGTCATGCCAAATAGAATCAAATGCTTTTTTGAAATCAACAAAGCATGCAAATATTTTTCCGTGTTTGTTCTGTTTTACGTGTTTATTGATTAGGGTGTGTAGGGTGTAAATGTGGTCAGTAGTTCTGTAATTTGGAAGAAAGCCAATCTGACTGGGGCTCAGGACACTGCGTTCGTTAAGGAAGTTCACAATTCTATTGTTTAAAATACTGCTAAATAACTTCCCCAGATTACTGCTCACACAAATGCCTCTGAAATTATTAGGGTCCAATTTATCTCCACTCTTGTGAATTGGGGTAATAAGTCCTTGGCTCCAGATGTCAGGAAAACAGCCTGAACTAAGTACAAGGTTAAATAATTTGAGCACAGCTGTCTGAAACTCAGGTGTGCTGTGTTTCAGCATTTCACCTAGAATGCTGACAGGACCACAAGATTTTTTTTACCTTTTTGGGTTTTGAGTTTTTTTTTTTTTTGTCAATTCTTCCTGTGTAATTGGGAAGTCGAGTGGGTTTTGATTATTTTTAATTGTGTTTTCATAAGTTTGTAGATTTAGTTTGATCTGATCGTAATTGTTATTGAGTTGTTTTGAAGGGATTTCTTTATATAAATTTTAAATGTTTTGTCCAAATATTTCCATCTTGTATTGGTAAATCTTGTGGTTTTGTTGTGTTCAGATTATTCCACATATCCTGATTGTGATTTATTGAATGTTCTATTTCTTGTAGACTTTTTGTCAGATTGTTTCTTTTTTTGATCTGATTGTGTCTTTGTATTGTTTTAATTTTGAACAGTATTCAGTTCTTATTTCAGCATTGTTTGGTTCTTTATGTTTCAGATTTGATAATTTTCTAAGTTGTTTTCTTAATGTTTTGCTGTCTGAGTCAAACCATTTTTCATCTTTTGGTGTTTTTTTTACTATATTTTTTGCCTTTCATTTTCAACTCAGTTTTGCATGTTGCTCATATGTGACTTATTTCATTTATAGCCAAATTAACACCATCTTTAGTTGTTTCAGTTTTTTTGCTAATAAATGTAGTAATTAGTAAGTGTAGTAAGTTTTTCAGTTCTTCAGAATTGAGTGCTTGAATAAATTTGTCTGTGCTGTCTGAAGCCCATCTGTATCCTGGCTGGATTTGATACATTTTACAGGTTCTGAGTATGTTTTGTGTTAGTGTGGGGTGTGTTTTAATATAAATGTTAATTTGGTTATGGTCAGAAAGCGGAGTTTGTTGTATGACAGTGAATGCACTGAAGGAGGAGAGGTCCATGTCAGTGATGGCATAGTCTCTGTGTGGCGGTTATTCAGATATTCCTCATCATGGTAAGGGGATTCTGCTGGAGGAATATAAATGTCACAGAGATGTGTCTATGGTTGAAATGCCAGTTTGATTGTTTAGTTTTAACCAACAATGAAATTTACCAAGTGTAACAATCGAAATGTGTTTGGCCAGACCTTCCTTGTACCACAACAAAGTTCCTCCGGAGTCTCGTCCAAGATGGACTGTACTTAATTTAACTGAGGGCACAATTACTTCATAGTAGCCTGAGGGACAGTAGGTAAGCGCATCCTTTCGACACCAGGTTTCAGTAAGAATGACAATGTCAGCATCTTTGTTATTTTTCAGAAAAACTGGGCAGAAGGCGGATGTAAAGTTGGCGATTGCACGTTTAAAGGTGTGTAGGGAGCCATTGGTGGATGAAGTGTGGTGTTTGTCCAGATGATGTCTGTTTACTATCTATCTGTCTATCTTTTTGTCTATCTCTATCTGTCTATCTGCTATCTATCTATACATCTATCTATTTGCCTTTCTGTCTGTCTACTATCTGTCTATTTGTCTGTTTACTAGCCTATCTATCTGTCTGTTTATCTATATATCTGTCTGTATGTCTGCTGTCCATTTATCAGTACTTTGTGGTGTAGTAAGGAGGATAGGTAATGTCATAATGCTTTGTTGTTGTACTTAATATTTTTTTCCTGTTTTATAAGTTCTATAAGAATATTATATCATATAATCTGATAGTGGGACTTTTATTTTGAAGAAAATGGTGGTATCGTCGTCACATTATATCCGACCATGCAGTAAAAACACTGGAGGTCTCAGCTATTATAATTTAACTAGTAATGCATCGCTGCTGTGTGTATTTTTTAGCAGTCTATTTAGAAGGATTTAACTGAGCAACATGGAGGTAGAAAGCACATTAAAGCTCTTAATCAAAGCAGTTCAACATGGAGATCTGTGCACAGTCAGACAGCAACTAAATGAGCACCCCAACAAGCAGTCTGTCATCTACACTCATTTTGGGAAATCCGGAGACACTTTACTGCACTATGCTGCAAGACACGGACACATGGACATCTTGCGTTATTTAATAGAGGAGCTCAACATGGACACTGAGGTGTACAACAACGACTACAAGAGAGCTCTGCATGAGGCTTCTTCCATGAGTCAATATGAGTGTGTGCGGTACCTCATTGCAAGGGGAGCGAAAATAGACAGCTTGAAGAAAGCAGACTGGTACGTCATAAATACTGAAGTGAATACAGGAATTGGTATGTAGTGGATGGAATATCCTATCAGGAAGCAGGGTGGAATTCAACGCCTTCGATAGCTCAGTTGGTAGAGCGGAGGACTGTAGAGGTTCAACACTGTCATCCTTAGGTCGCTGGTTCGAATCCGGCTCGAAGGAAACATTTTTATCCTAATGCAAAATATTTTTTTGTTAATACGCGTTTGTACGCCATGTAACACCAGTGTTATTACTGTTCATTAATTCTATAATTAAAATAAAATGCTTATTATGAAAACTGAAATAAAATTAAGTAACATTAGCTACTAAAACTGAAATAAAAAGATAAAAGTGTTTTCAAAAAACGAATAAAAATGGCAAAAGCGCAAAACGAAATTATTAAAACTGAAAATATAAAAATGAAAGGCAATTCAACATATTGATAAATACTTTAATAGTATATAAATAACATTTTTTAGTAGCTTACATATTTACTAGTGTTACTGTTTAACTGGAGAAATATTCAGTTATTTATGGATTTGGCAAATAAAATATGATATACCATTATTAATCACAGACAACATGAGACTATTTTAAAATAATTAAATAAAAAGGATTATGAAATATACAATGAAAGATGATTAAGAAATATACAACCTTTAACTAAAAAAGTAAATCATTATAAAAAAAAAATAATTATAATAACTGCTTTTAGTGCTGTTTTTACTGGTTGTTTATTTTGAAATAGCTTGTTTTTTTTTCATTTTAGTTTAAATAGTTTTGCTATGTGCTTTTGTCATTTTAATTAATTGTTTGAATATTTCTATTTAGCTTTCATTTATATTTATTTCAGTTTAGTTTATTTTAGTACTTCAGCGTCAAGTTTTTCATGTAATATTTATATTTTATTTCAATTAACAAAAATTATTTAGTACTGATTTATGATGTAATGATTTAAAAATTTGTTAAATATAAAATAAATACATTTATAAAAATTAAATATATATAGTTTTAGTAGTATTATTTTAGCTAGCTTTACTTCAATTAACAAAAATTATTTAGTACTAATTTATGATTTAATGATTTAAAAATTAGTTAAATATAAAATAAATACATGTATTAAAATTAAATATATATAGCTTTAGTAGTATTATTTTAGCTAACAATTTCAACACTGCTCTTTGTTCTTGTGTTTTATCAAAACTGACTTCTAACCTTTCTAGGACCCCTCTTATGATGGCCTGTACCCATCGAAACCTCGAGGTTGTCTTGGAGCTGCTGAATCACGGTGCTGACCCAATGCTGCAGAACAAGGATGGATGGAACTCATTCCACATTGCATCCAGAGAAGGAGATCCAGCCATCATACACCACCTCCTACTGGCCAAACCCGAGGTCTGGAAGACAAAAAGCAAGACTGGCAGGACGCCCCTCCACACTGCTGGTATGCAAGCATATGAATGAATGTTTTCCCAAATTTAACAGATTTGCATTCATATATCTGCTTTTTTTCTCACTCAAGCTATGCACGGCTGTGAGGATGCAGTGAAGATTCTGCTTCAAAGGTAACATATTTTAAATATGAGTGTTTATAGCACACTTCCTTCCTATTTTGCTCACGTTTTGCATGTTAATTCAGTTGTAGCTATGAGCCTGATGGAAAGGACAGCTGTGGAGTCACACCATTTATGGATGCAATAAGAAATGGACACATAGCTATTGCTAAAATTCTCCTTATGAATCACCAGGTAAGCACATATTATAAATATCATTCACTTACATTAATATTATACATATCATTCACTTACATGTTTTTCTTATACTAGAGCATGTCCCTGTTTTTTTGGTAGGCATCTCCCTCAGCGGTAGATATTCTCGGTGCGCAGCCCCTACACCAGGCCGCTGTAACTGCTCAGGAAGAAGCGCTTTCTTTCCTTGTGCGCAATCTTGCTATCGATATAAACTCAAGAGCCACAAAACTGGAGCTGACTGCATTGCACTACGCTGCTAAGGTTGTATCTGTTGCATTAAACATGAAACACAGTTAAGATAAACACGCTTTCTCTTCTAATCTGGCTTCGATCTCAATGCTCATTTTTCAGGAAGGTCACACAAGCGCTATAAAAACACTGTTCGCTCTAGGCGCTGATCTACATGCAAGAGACACAAAAGGAAGATCAGGTAGGATTACACTTTCCAGTGTATTTTACTGTTTGACACCACATTATTAGGAACCCAAAGTAATTTTTTATGGTTTGCAGCTCTACATATGGCCTGCATTGGGCAACATGTGGATGCTGTTAGGATGCTGCTACAATTGGGACTCACAGACACTAAAGACGACACAGGCAACACAGCAAGACAGTATGCCAAAAAACCTCACGTTAAAGAAGTGTTCGAAAGTTTGAAAATGTAAGCACTTTGTCAAATCAATAAACTATTGCTTTGAATGAATGTTAAGAAAAGTGGAGACACAACGTTACAAAATAAATGATTTTTATGAAAGTCGACCATGTGGTAATTTTTTTTTATTTGTGTCTTTTCATATGAAGAGCATGACATAAAACCCTTGGAACATGAACTTGACTTTAAAGCAATTTAGGTAATTGTTTGTACACATTTGTGGCAACTCGTGAACAAATCTGTTCTGCTCTTTTAAGAACATTTTCAGAAATGGTCCCCCTTTCTAAATGAGTCTGAATGAACCGATTGATTCTAAATGATTTTTCGATATGCTTTTTTAATAAAGTAGTTAGTTAGTCGGAATGCCGCTGTTTTTCATCGTTTGGGTGAATTAATCATTTCATAATGCAAAAATGCCTATGTGTCGCCATCTACTGGCGTAACGATGTGACCTGTAGAAAGCAGGGTTGTCAGGTTTACACAATAAAACCCACCCAATTGCTACTTAAAACTAGCCCAGTGACATTTCGAGAGGGTTCCCTGGTAAAATATTTGCATTCCAGGAACTAAATATATCGTTACTGGGGTCACCTCAACCCGCGGACATGAAAAACAACCTGCGGCAACAGTGTTAAAGTAGCCCAATTCTGCTGTGAAACCACAGACTTGGCAACACTGATAAAAAGAATCACTTTAGTCATTTTTGTGAGTTTTTGAACAGTTGAATGTCGCATAATCTGCTGTAATTCATCTAATATCAAAATTGAGTTATATAGGCCTATGTATTATCTTCTTAGCTTTACTGTTATTCTTTATAGAAATTAAAGAAACAAAAATCAATGAAACACGATCTAATACTTAGTACAACTGACATACACTACCAGTCAAAAGTTTTTAAAAATATTTTAAATGTTTTTTTTAAAGAAGCATGCATTTATTTGATCCAAAGTACAGCAAAAACAGTAAAATATCTGAAATGTTTTTACTATTTCAAATAACTGTTTTCTATTTGAATATATTTTAAAATGTAATTTATTCCTGTAATTCCAAAGCTGATTTTTTAGCAGCATTACTCCAGTCACATGAAAAAACGTTTATTATTATTTTGAAAACAGCTGAGTAGAATGTTTCAGGTTTCTTTGATGAATAGAACGTTCAGAGGAACAGCATTTATCTGAAATAGAAATGTCTTTATCATCACCTTTGATCAAATTAAAGCATCCTTGGTAATATAAGTATTAATTTCTATGATTTCTTTCCCAAAAACAAATAAATAAATACTTAAATTATTACTCCAAGCTTTTGAATGGTAGTGTGTGATGTTGCAAAAGATTTTTATTTCAGATAAATGCTTTGGATATTTCCATTCTTTCAAAAACTTTAAAAAAAATGTACTCAACTGTTTTAAATATTGATAATAATGATTTCGGAAGGATCATGTGACACTGAAGACTGGAGTAATGAGCAAGGATGCTGAAAATTTAGCTTGATCACAGGAATAAACTACATTTTAAAATATTCAAATAGAAAGCAGTTACTTTAAAGAGTAACAATATTTCACAATATTGCTGCTTTTGCTATGTTTTGGATCAAATAAATGGAGGCTTGGTGAGCAGAACTTAGTACTAGTAGTGTGTATTTTATTTTGTATGCAATATGTGATATTTCTGTGAACGTATTAAAAGATTTAAATCAATGGGATGAATCAAAATCCCCCCACTTCAAGCAGGTGAGCATTTCTGATAGTCAGGGGGCAGGAGTATACGCTCACGGCGATTGACAACACAGTCCACCAATCGCATCTGAGAACGCGAAAACTCACACGCCCTGCCCACTTGAGCCACACCCACTGGGGTGACGTGACAGCGCACTTCTTTCATTTCCAGCTTTGCAAGATCTCCATTTTCTTCGGGCCGACGCGTAGGAAAAGAGGATTAAAGACGAGGAAAAATGAATGAAGAATACGACGTTATCGTGTTGGGAACCGGGCTGACGGTATCAGAATATTATTTAACCCAAATACGCTTTCTTACACGATGTAAAAATCTTGAGAAAAACCACAGTCAGAGGCTGTTTCGATCTTGCTAGGCGGTGCTGTTACTGTACCGCTCAGTTTAGAAGGCTAATTACTAACATGCTAATTTTAGCATCATGCTAATCAGCAACCAGTCAAAGTCTATCGGATATGCTATTTAGCAACAATGCTAGCGTTAGCCTCAGGGTAATAGGCATTCATTCTAACCGTACGGTTGTGCTAATCTCTGTGCTAACTTTAGCATCTGTTATAGTTATGCATTGGCGCTCAGCGCCGCGGCTAACGCTGCTTCGCAGGCCTCGGTTATAAATTTTACGGTGTTTTGTGATTACACAAGACTAATTCATATCGCATGTACATGTTGTTTAATACCAAGTTAATAACACATCAAAGACGTGGTGTTTTGTTATTTTAGTCTGACATTTTAGATCAAATGTTTCGGTTTGTAATAAGGCTTTCATATTTTGACAGTGCCAACTAACGCTAACGTTACATAGCTTGCGTTCAGTGTCTAGGTAACGTTAATAAATGGTTTCTAATTTTAATGAAAGCTATGCTTATTATTATTATTAACCTCTTATAAAATTGTTCAAATGCATATTTTTATCTGCTTTTTAAAACGCAACGTTAGTCTACAAAGTGCGCACTGGCTTCCTCAATGCTGATGTGTTATTTTCAGGTTGACTTCATAGTTATTTTAAGGGTAGAGGATTGTTTCATACATTTTTATTAATATGAAACGAAAAAATGAACCAATTTTGAGACTACTTATTACGTCAGTATAGGTCAGTAAACAACCGCACCCTTAAGTGAAACAGAAAACCTTCATTACATATTCCATTGCAATGCTTTTGTATGCCTGCTCAGTCAGTCGGTCATGCAGGAAGTTGTTTTATGCCTATAATGTAGGCTTTTACCTGCAAAATTGCATTATTTAGTATACATCATTGTAAATACGCACCTTTAAATGATGCATCAGGAAACACCCATGATGAAAATTATTCCTGGCTCCCACTGTACTTTGCTTTTGGTGAAAGTAATTTGTTTAGTGGGGCAGTCCCTGAAAACATTACTTCCTACAGGGTCAAGTCACAGTTTTGGCAATTTCTCATTTTAAAGTAATGAAACATGCACTTAAGTCTTCATAAACATGCATTTGTAGTCTCATAAAGTTTTAAACAGGATATTCATCCTGCCAGACTTAAGTGTGCATTAAAATGGCATTTTATTGATTGCAAATATTGAATATGCACATTTCATTGCTTTTACTAAAGGTTTGGCTTGGTCTAATGTCTTTAAAGAAACCTATACACAGTGATTCCCCTAAAACAGGAAGTGTGGGAAGCGAACAGAGGACGTTTTTGTGAAGGGGTGCATTAGGCTATCAGTAGAGAACCAGAAAGGCGTTGGTTCGCTTTGTAGAGGAACCGAGACTGACGTCTTCTGTTTAGTTCTGCAAATCAGACTAAAATGGCAAGCTGAGGGTGGCATACAATTAAAAAATGAGCAACTCATAGTCTTGGCTGTTTTTTGAGGAATTCCTCACAGTTCTTGAGGCCACAGTCTCCCTGAGTGTAGTAAGGCTTCTGGTATTACATGGCTTATTGCATAATCCCTTTAGCCTGAGCGGGACAGTGTAGTGCCTGGAAGGTAGGAGCATTGATGCTTAAACTGTTTTGAATTTGATTAGAACAAATGTCACGAGGGTCCTGCCCATTTTAAAATGTGCATTTATACCAATTCTTATTCTGGCTTGTTATTCTTCGTAAAATTTTATAATAAAACATTGCTTTATCACTGTCTTTGCATTTGCTCTTTTTATTGCCAGCTATGTCGTCTCGTATTGTGTAGACGACGCCTCTTTCTCCACATAATGTGATGAATCATCTACAGCGGATTGATGGGAAAAGGCAACAAACAAAAGGCACATCAAATACTGGGTGATTGAGCTTTCGGACGCAGAAGAGTAGGAGAAAAGTGTTTTACTGGAGCGTGATGATTTCTGTCGCTGATAGAGTCATCTGAAGCCAGAACGCTGGATTCTCAGCAGGTGTTTAACGCCATGAAAGAGGGAGACAAATGTCAGGAGCGTTTCTTAGGGCCTTTCATGTGACTGCAGCCTGATTCTTTAGTAAGGAGAAGCAGGTGGTGTTCAAGTAAATGTTAAAGTTTAACCCTTATTGCTGTTAAAAAGGTCTTTGGATTTAGTTCACAGTCATTTTGCTTTACAATTTTTTATTCTTTGAGCTGAGTCATGGTGATTTGAGGTGAGGACATCAATTATGTGGGCATGACACATTGCTTTTTGAAGTGTAAAACAGCATTTTCTGTCAAAAATGGTGTTAAACACCAATTCTAGTCATGAGGGTTTCCTTTGACCATACTTTTCTCACAAAATGAATGTGAATTAATAATTACAGTAAAACAGTGCCACATTTAGCGGCTTTGATCTGCTGAGAAGTAGGTCTTTTTGTTACTATCTAACACTGACCTGTTCTCGCTTAGCAGTGTGATGCAAAGCAGGCGTTGTCTTGTTTAGATATTTTCTTACATATTTGTAATGCTAAGGCTTTGGCTCGTCTCCACTCAGATGGATTGTGTTACTCTCATACCTCATCTCAACATTTGCAGTGAATTGATTTGTGAGCTTATAATGAAGAAGAAAACACTTTGAGTTCCTGTTGTTAATCGCTTTATGATCTGTCATATGGCTTCTGTTGCGTGTAAAGTCCACTCCATCACATGATCTGTAGGTTGGCTGTTTCTAATCATTTATTGTGGCCTGTGAGAGGACAGTGTTTCAGCATTACTTGAAGCGTCTGTGCTTGTGTCAGTTTTTTAAACAAAGCGTCTGTCATAAGAGTTGTAAAAATGTTATGATAGTGTTGTTAACGAAAACAATAAAAGTGTTTATGATATTTGAAATAAGGCTAAAATAAAATATAAATATTGAATAGAAAGCTTAAATACAAATTACAAATGCTGCCTTGGCACCAAACTGAAATAGTTAAGTACTAAAATTGCTTAAATGAGAACGGAAATAGAAATAAAAGCAAAACTATAGTTATAACACGTTTTGTTTTTATATAAAAAAAATAATACATAATTGTGACACTGGACCACAAAACCAGTTTTAATTGGCATGGGTATATTTGTAGCAATAGCTATACATTGTATGGGTCAAAATTATTTATTTTATTCCAAACTTTAGGATATTACCTAAAGGTTATGTTCCATGAAGGTATTTTGTAAATTTCGTAAATGTGTATCAACCTAATTTTTGATTAGTAATATGCATTTCTAAGAACTTAATTTGGACAACTTCAAAGGCGATTTTCTCAATATTTAGATTTTTTTTTGCACACTCAGATTTGAGATTTTCAAATAGTTGTATCTCAGCCAAATATTGTCCTATCCTATCAAACCATACATCAGTGTAGCTTTTTTATTCATATTTCAGATAATGGATAAATCTCAATTTCAAGAAACTGACCCTTATGACTGGTTTTGTGGTCCAGGGTCACAAATAATATTATAAATGTGTTGAATGTTCAGTTCATGTCTGCTCTTCTGTATAGTTCATACAGCTGTAACTAGGTTAAGTTGTTTTTCCTAGTGATAGACAGTTTATGATCGGTAAAGCCGTCTGTTTCATTCTTGTAAAGCGTACAGGACATTCCTCTGACATCCTTTTGACCTACTCCACACTGCCTTTAAAAAAAAAAGTAAAAATGTGCTAGGGCTTGTTTTAAAGGCATGTCTACAGGATGTCAATCTGCTTGGATTGGTTTTGTAAAACCTTATGCAAGCTTTGTTTAAATCAAGGACAGTAATGTATCATTTTATTTACTACAGATATGCAACTTGCTTCAAAGCCACTAGAATACTGGTTTTGAATGACCTGGGGTCATCATGGTCACATGTCTGAGATGTGTTGTACCGAATCTGCATTCATGTGTTTCCTCTAGGAATGCATCCTGTCCGGGATCATGTCCGTGAAGGGGAAGAAGGTTCTGCACATGGACAGGAACTCGTACTATGGAGGGGACAGTGCCTCCATCACCCCTCTGGAGGATGTAAGTCACTGTTTGACACCATGGCTATTCTCCAAATCTCCACAGACACTAACATTGTCTTTTGGTTTGCTCACAGTTGTACAAGCGTTTCAGCCTTCCAGGCACCCCTCCTGAGTCCATGGGAAAGGGCCGTGACTGGAACGTGGACCTCATTCCCAAATTTCTAATGGCCAACGGTAGGAAGCAACAACAACATCAATGTTTACATTTACCTTTCAGTCTTGGGATCTGCAATCTCGGCCAAATACACAGCACGTTCTGGTTCGTTCTGTGCCAGGCGCTGCAGGCGCCCTCGGTCACGCTTATCCTGTTGCTTAACAATTTTCTGTCAATCTTGAAATGCCTCAAGAATACAATAGATGCTGATTGTGTCTTTTTCGCAATCATAGGTCAGCTGGTCCGTATGCTGCTGATCACACAGGTGACGCGTTACCTGGACTTCAAAGTGATTGAGGGCAGCTTCGTCTACAAAAAGGGCAGCATCTACAAAGTGCCCTCCACTGAGACCGAAGCTTTGGCATCCAGTAAGTGACATTTTGCAATTCGGGTAATCTAAAGATAGGAACTACATGTTTTTGCAAATGCAGCAGAGATTTGCTTCTGGGGTTTTTTTTCCTGTTGGATTGGCAGAAGGATCAAATTGAAACTGGCGATTTCAAATCAGCTCTTGCCAGTTTTGTTGTGTTGTTCATCAGATGGTCAGTGAACAGGCTGTGGGCGGCCCATGGATCTGGCCATCTGAGGCAGAGATGGCCAAGTAGTGTTTTATTGTCTGAACCAGGGTTACTATCATTAACAAAACTATTTAAAAAATATATATATATATTGAAATAAAGTGGATATGAAATAAAATATAAATATTAGATTAAAATGTATAAGTTGCAGGACTAAAATAATTTATTTACTAATTTTATTTATAACTGGTAAATAAATAAAGATTACAACTAAAGTAAGTTAAAGCTAAATAGAAAATACAACTTAATGTCTTTTATACTTGTACGTTTATGCTTAATGTAAATTAGTGCTGTCAAATGATTCATCACAATTAATCGCATCCAAAATAATTTTTTGTTTAGATAATAATATATGTGTGTACTGTGTATATTTATTATGTATAAATGCACACATATGCTTGTGGGTCAAAGATGCAAAAGAGTTTAAGCATTAAAACAACGTGTAATACTTTTTAAATTGGTTTTGTTTGTTTTAATTTGTTGTTGCTTTTCCTAAAAAATATTATAAAGTTAAAATATTTCTACATTTGCCACTATCCTAGGTTTTGCCCATTTGTCAGTAAGAATTTTTACTCATTTAAAACACAATAAAATTTATACATTAATATGTACAAGTCAGAATAAGCATGTTGTTTGAATTTATACATAAATATTGTTACACTTAATGTCAATGTAACATTATTTCAACCAAATGGTGACATTTGACGCCTTAAAAGTAGACACTTTACTTACATTTAATGTGCATTCTATGGACATGACATCTTAATGTCTTTGACCCACATATATATTTAAGAAAAATTGTATTTTTATGTATTAATTTATATATAATATCAATTATATGAATATAAATATATACATGTAAATATTTTGAAAGTATAGGGTAATACACACACCATATAATATGTGAACAAACTTTTATTTTGGATGCGATTTAATCGTTTGACAGCACTACTTAAAATATTAATAAAACTATAATAATGTTTAAAAAACTAAAATCACCCTGGTATGAAGTGAGGGTCTGTAATGAGTAAAAGAGGAATTACAATGTAGTGATGATTTTGGACGTCTCGCCCTACTTCCTTTTTGATTAATTTTGTAACATAATGAAATGATTGTGTGTAAAACAGTTCTGTAGTTCCTTTTTTGAATTGCAGACTAAGTGAGAGATGGATGTTTTGTTCCTAAAATACATCCAGTCAAACAAAGTGCATGCTGCCTGGAAAAAAATACCATTCTTTAACATGTATCAATTGTCTTACAGGCCTCATGGGACTTTTCGAGAAGAGGCGATTCAGGAAGTTCCTCGTGTTTGTTGCCAACTTTGATGAAAATGACCCAAAGACCCTGGAGGGAGTGGACCCAAAAAAGACCACCATGCGAGATGTGTACAAAAAGTTCGACCTCGGGCAGGATGTTGTCGACTTCACCGGCCACGCTCTCGCACTCTACCGCACAGATGAGTGAGTCAAAACCTCATCTGCTTTTTGGAAAAAGTTCACCTAAAGCACTGACAAAATCACAAGCTTGTTTGCTCCATGAAGTTAAACCTGTTTGTGTGGTGTTTGTGTTGCTTATCCATCCAGATACCTGGATCAGCCCTGCATGGAGACGATAAACAGGATTAAGTTGTACAGCGAGTCTTTGGCGAGGTATGGAAAGAGTCCATATCTGTACCCTCTCTATGGCCTGGGAGAGCTGCCCCAAGGCTTCGCCAGGTGAGTTTCCCCTCTGCTGCTAACAATCAAATCATTTTTAAACCATTTTGTGTGGTTAGATGGCAGTACTCTGTAAGTGCACTAGCAGTTTATTTTTGTCACTTCCAGATTAAGTGCCATTTATGGAGGAACCTACATGCTGAACAAGCCCATTGAGGAGATTATTGTAGAGAACGGCAAAGTGGTGGGCGTCAAATCTGAGGGAGAGGTGAGTTTCTGTTGAAAGCTGTGTGAAATTGGTCTGATTTATATTTAAAATGTGCTGTGACTAACATTTGTTTATTCTTCATGGTCAGATCGCTCGCTGCAAGCAGCTGATTTGCGACCCCAGCTATGTCATGGACCGAGTCAGCAAGGTGGGTCAGGTGATCCGGGTCATCTGCATTATGAGCCACCCTATCAAGAACACCAGCGATGCCAACTCCTGCCAGATCATCATCCCTCAGAACCAGGTCAACAGGAAGCACGGTTAGTCTGACAGGAAGCCACAGCACTTGCATGTTTTATGGGCTTTTATCATATTTTAATCTTGCATTATTTTAAATACGGTGTAAGAGTTCACACTAACTCAGATTTGAGTTGGCTTAAAAATTACCAATGAAATTTGAGTTTTGTTACCAGTTTTAATTACACAAGAAAAGTGTTTTATTTTAGAAGTTAAATAGCTAAATATAAATATGAACATTAAGCTTTCCAATATATGTAAGTAAAATTCAGATTTTATGTAGGCAGTTGTGACCCTGGACCACAAAACAGTCATAAGTATAAATTTTTCATCATCTGAACAATGAATAAAGATGCTTTCCAATACAATATTTGGCCAAGAAACATATATTTGAAAATCTGTAATCTGAGGGTTCAAAAAATCCAAATATTGAGAATAATAATAATAAATGAAATTCTTTGCCATGCATATTGCTAATCAAAAATTAAGTTTTGATATATTTAAGTAGGAAATTTACTAAATATCTTCATGGAGCATGATGCTTGCTTAATATCCTAATGATTTTTGGCATAAAAGTACAATCTATCATTTTGATCCATACATATATTTTGGCTATTGCTACAAATATACCCGTGCTACTTAAGATGGGTTTTGTGATCCCGGGTCACAATTATTCAAGATGACTAAATGAATGTGTGGATATAGGCTGCATTTATTTGATTAAAAATAAAGAAAAGACGAGAAATATTGTGAAATATTATTGCAATTTAAAATAGTGCTTTTCTATTTAAATAATTTTGACAATATAATTTATTCCTGTGATGCTAAGCTGAATTTTCAGCATCATTACTCCAGTTACATGATCTTTCAGAAATCTTTCCAATATGCTGATTTATTATCAATGTTTACGTTTGTGGTCAGTCATTTTTTTTTCTCATTCTTTCTTTCTTTGAAAGAAATACTTTTACTCAGCAAGGATGTGTTAAATTGATAAAAAGTGATTTCTATTTTAAATAAATGCTGTTCTGAACTTTTCTTTCATCTAAGAATCCTGAAAAAATAAAAAGATGAGCGTTTTGACTCAAATATTTCAATTTCGCTAATTATAAATGTTTCTCGAGCACGAAAACAACATATTATAATGGTTTTTGAAGGCTCATGTGAGATTGAAGGCTGAAGAGTAATGGCTGCTAAAAATTCAGCTTCGCCATCACAGGAATAAACACATTTTAAAATATATTTAAATAGAAACGCTGTTTTAAATTGTATTTTTTAAATTGTTTTTATTGTAGTTTTGATTGAATAAATGCTCAGCGTTGGTCAGCATAAAAATGTTCAAAAACAATAAAAATATTACCAACCTCAATCTTTTGTGCATTAAAATCATTTTCTTTTTTTTTTAAGATATCTATGTGTGCATGATCTCTTACGCACACAACGTGGCAGCCCAGGGTAAATACATAGCCATAGTTAGCACTACTGTGGAGACCAGCGACCCTGAGAAAGAGATCAAACCAGCCCTGGACCTTTTGGAGCCGGTTGAGCAGAAGTATGTTTGCGTGTCTATCTACAACTTACTTTAACATGCATGCAATCGGATAAATAAAATAATTTTTCTGTCTATGATCTTTCTGCAGATTTGTGAGCATTAGTGACCAGTATGCACCAACCGATGTGGGATCTGACAGCCAGGTGAGTGTTTACATCATGCTTACTTGATATACAAAGAGCGATTAAGTACTAAGTTTGTTTTTATCTACACCCAGGTCTTTATCTCTCGCTCCTACGATGCCACGACCCACTTCGAGACAACCTGCGACGATATCAAAGACATCTACAAGCGAATGACGGGCACAGAGTTTGACTTTGCCGAAATGGAACGCAAGAAGAACGACATCTTCGGAGACGCCGCTGACCAGTAAACTAGCTCCAGCTGCTCTTGAATATCAGATATTCAGACGATCATAATCTTAACATTAAAAAAAAAAAAGAAAAAAAAGGCAAACATACTGGGCGAGAGCTGGCTATTCCAAGCGTATGTTTTGCCCTTAATGGAATTTCATGTAAACCGTTATACAAATTTAGCATTTTTTTGTGGGGGGGGAGAAGGGGAGAAGGTTCTGCCAGTCTGCTTTTTATAATCAGGAAACGAGATCCATTTTGCACTGATTGTTTATCAACGCCCTGTATTCGGTTTCCATCATGTGATCTTTATCTCAACCTGCTTAGACATGGGATGTGAGAAGTCCGAAGATGCCAAATAAGATGTATTCGAGTGATATGAAGAAATGCATATTTTTAAAATGTATTGGTGTTGGCTGTCGAGAGGAGGGGGATCGGGTTTTGCAAAATTGTAAAATGATCTGTTTTGAGTTCGAGCAGGTTTAACAGCACACGCTTTTATTTTTAAAAGAAACTATCTACTTCTAAGGTAACTTCCAGGGATTATTCTTTGTTCTATTTTCCTACAAATTACAACTGGTGCTTAAACTAGTATCCTGAATCTTTAGGTTGAGATATTTCTAAAGTTTCCTGCGTTTACAGATCGAAGGGAAGTATCAAGCACACACTGTGTAGATAATCTTTTATGTAATCCGTGTCCAACCACACAGTATTCGTTTTGCAAAAAGCTCACGTGATTTGACATAACTGACCCCCCCTTTAGCTGTAAATTGTGCTACTTGTCGGAAGGGCCTGGGTTTCTTTCAGCTTTGCATCTCTTTTCTGATGGGTTATGCGTGATTCTAAGGCCACTATGCGGAGGTTATCACACGTCAGTGGGAAAAGCTGCTTAACTGTAAGTCTCGAATCTGCTTGTCTAGTGTGTGTGTTAGGGAGCTCTCCTTCTCCCTCGCCTCAGAGCAGAGAGAGGAGCAGCCAGTGTCTCCTCAACGGCTCTGGCGTGTTAGCAAGGACCAAAATGTCTATGGCAGTATTGACATGACCGGGGCCCTGTGCAAAATGTCACCAATGTTTTAAAAAAAGACAAACAAAAACAAATGCTAAAAGGATGGGGCTCAAATGATTTCTGTACTGCGAAGTAAAAATGTTAACTTGTGGAAAACTGACTTTGTGTTTTTATTTATTAAGTACAAAAGACCTAGTATCATTCCAGAATTTTAGAAACTGATATTAAATGTGACCCTGGACCACAAAACCAGTCTTAAGTAGCACAGGTTTGTTTGTGTACCATTGTATAGGTCAAAATTATAGATTTTTCTTTTATGCCAGAAATCATTAGGATATTAAGTAAAGATCATGTTCCATTTAAGATATTTTGTAAATTTCTTATCGTAAATATATCAAAACGTAATTTTTGATTAGTAATATGCATTGCTAAGAACTTAATTTGGACAACTTTAAAGGCGATTTTCTCAACATCTAGATTTTTAAATAGTTGTATCCCGGCCTATCCTAACAAACCATACATCATTGGAAAGCCATTTTATTGTAGTGCACGCTGTGGAGGAACTACACCTCCCACAATCCTTTGCGTATTTGCCATATTCAATCCGTAGTGTCGCAAATCATAACAAACCACACAGGCGGCTTCTCTAAATATAGAACATATTTACCTTGTCAGCATGATGCTTGCATGCTATATGAGTAATATTTGTTAGATGTCTAGTAGATTTATCAAGTTATGGAACTCACCGCTGCCAGATCAACGTTTTATGGAGACATCGGTGAGTTTTTGTCTTGTATCGTTGCATTTGAAACTTTACCTGTCCTTGCAGTTGCTTAACATTAACATTGCTGTGTAATTGACTGGGGCAATGTGTTTGCCATAATAAATGACTGTATTTGTAGGTCACTGGGCTGACCGCACGCCGGTACACGAGGCTGCATCTCTAGGTCGAGCTCTGCAGTTAAAGCAGCTGATAGAAGCAGGAGCTTCAGTCAATATCGTGTCTGTGGATAACTTCACCCCTCTGCATGATGCCTGCATCCAAGCCCATCCAAACTGTGTTCAAATACTGTTGGAGGCAGGAGCTCAGGTGGGTTATGGCACCAGGTATGTTTTTATAAGAGAACATGGGTTGATAGATGGTTAAAGGTATAGTTCACCCAAAAATGAAAATTACGCCATGATTTACTCACCCTCAAACTATCCTAGGTGTATACGACTTACTTCTTTCAGACGAATACAATCGGAGTTATCTTAAAAAATGTCCTGGCTCTTCCAAGCTTTATAATGGCAGTGAGTGGGTGTTGAGATTTTGAAGTTCAATGAAGTGCATCTATCCATTATAAAAAGTGCTCAATGTGGTTATGGGAGGTTAATAAAGGCTGTCAGAAGCGAATCAACGCAGTTGTGTAAGAAAAATGTTCATATTTAAAATTTTATATATATATTAACCCTAATTTCTGGTGAGAATTGACAGCCAGGGAAGCACAGAGGCGAGAGCGAAACAGGTCATAAATTTGAATTTGTAATGATGGATGGATGCACTTTATTGGACTTCAAATTCTCAACGCCCATTCACTGCCGTTATAAAGCTTGGAAGAGCCAGAACATTTTTTTTAATATAACTCTGATTGTTTTCGTCTGAAAGAATAAAGTCATATACACCTAGGATAACTTGAGGGTGAGTAAATCATAGAGTAATTTTCATTTGTGAGTGAACTATCCCTTTAAGTACCAGCAGAAAAGCTGGTTTCTTTCAGCTGTTTTAGACATTTGGGTGAAGGCTGGCAGCTCATTCTACCAGAAAGGGTGGAGGTTTTGAAAACAAACTTTGTGGAGGAATAACAAAACACTGCTATTTGGAAAAATAAATTAATAAATAAGACATCATACCCTGCAAAACCACTTTTGTGACCCTGGAGTCTTTAAGTAGCACAGGTATATGTGTAGCAATTGCCAAAAATACATTGTATGAGTCAAAACGATCAATTTTTCTTTTATGCCAAAATCATTAGGATATTAAGTAAAGATCATGGTCCATAAGATATTTTTGTAAATTTCCTACCATAAATATATCAAAACTTATTTTTCAATTTGTAATATGCATTGCTAAGAACTACATTTGGACAACTTTAAAGGAAATTTTCTCAATATTTAGATTTTTTTGCACTCTCAGATTCCAGATTTTCAAATAGTTTTGTGGTCCAGGGTCACATTAATGAATAAAACTCAACTTCACCATTTAAAACTATGTGTGCACAGGTGGATGTGCGCACCATCCATGGCAGTACTCCTCTTTGTCACGCCTGTGCTGCTGGCAGCATAGAAAGTGTCAAGCTGCTGGTGGACCACGGAGCGTCAATCAACCCTTCCCTGACCGCCCTCACGGCTTCCCCACTCCATGAGGCCTGTATACGAGGTGAGAAAGCCAGGAAGAAGGAATGCTTTGTTTTTAGATTTTTGTTTTCTCATGATATCTGTGCAGGTAACCCAGACTGTGTGCAGCTTATGATAGACAAGGGAGCGCTACTAGAGGCCTTTGATATTTACTTCGGTACACCATTACATGCTGCCTGTGCTAAAGCTCACTTCGACTGCGCTCTGTTGCTGCTCAATGCAGGTGAGGTACTTTTTATAGGTGTAGTTAATGTATTTCACTTTGCACTGTATATGATTCTTTTTCATACTTTAAAAGGTGCAAAGGTGAATGCCACCAAGTTCCATGAGACTGCACTGCATCATGCGGCGAGGGCTGAGAGAGTGGACCTGATGGAGCTGCTGGTGGAGTTTGGTGGAGATGTCAACATAAGTGATAACTTGGGTCATAAACCTAGAGACTATACAAAACCTGAATCCCCTGCCAGTCTCTGTCTGCTGCACTATGAAAGTATGTTACTGTTTGCATAAGTGCTATACGGTATATTATGAGATGTCTCAGATCATTTCATCTGCTCTTCTTTGTTTGTGCAGATAACCCTCTGTCTCTGCAGCAGCTTTGCCGTATCGTACTGAGGAATGTGTTGGGCACTAGAGCTCTGCAGCTGATCCCTAAACTAGACATTTCACAGCGAATCATAGATTACCTCATTTATAAAGTTCCCTAAAGTTTCCTAAAGATATATGTGACCCTGGACCACAAAACCAGTCTTAAGTAGTACAGGTATATTTGTAGCAATAGCCAAAAATACTTTGTATGAGTCAAAATTATTGATTTTTATTTTATGCCAAAAATCATGTTCCATGAAGACTTTTTGTTTGTAAGCTTCCTACCATAAATATATCAAAACTTAATTTTTGATTAGTAATATGCATGGCTAAGAACTTAATTTGGACAACTTTAAAGGCAATTTTCTCAATATTTAGAATTTTGCACCCTCAGATTCCAGATAGCGTCCTGGTTCCTAGCTTTCAGATGATTTATAAATCTCAATTTCAAAAAATTGACCCTTATGACTGGTTTTGTGGTCCAGGGTCCCATATTTTGTTTAGAAACCCTTAATGGACTGCAGTTTGTAAAGTCTTAAGTTTTGAGGGAATGAATATTATTAATATAATTATATATAAATATGTTTACGTAAGTGGAGTTGTGTTGACAATGAATGTGCTACATTGCCTTGAAATATTTAGCAATTTAAATGTGCAAATAATAAAACCATTTATATTACAGTTGCCCCAGTACAACTCAAGATCAATTTCACTTTTAAATCAAGCTTTTCTTTTAACATATTAATGTTTGACGAACAGAAAGTGTTTAAGTTTTGGCTTAAAGGTATTGTTTCATAATTTAAACGTATCAAACTTTCCTTGCTTGAAAAGTGTTTGTGATATGCTTTATTAAAATAAATGCCATTGGTTTTCAACCAGGAGGTCATGAAGGCACTTTAGGGGGTCCGTCAAGAACAGGGTTGGCAGGTTTTCACAACAAGGTGGTCCACTAGTAAAAATCGCGTTCCGGGAGTAAAATATATGTTTTGCTAATGTGTCCCCCAGGTAAAATTAGCGTTTAGTGGCTAAATATCAAATTTATGGGCTCGCTTCAACCCGCAGACATGAAAAACAACCTGCGGCAACAGTGTTTAAGTATTGGCCATTTGTAAACTTTATGGGTCTGGCTTCCGTTTGTATCTACGTCCAGCTATTATACAAAAGCTTGTTTTGCTGCTTGACATTGCAAATTGGTGTGTCTTACCGTATTATTTTAATGTATTATATATTATGAACACTGGTTTGTAGTGCAAACAGTTTTACCGTTTACTGCATGTTGTTCTTTTCATTATTTCCCTGTTGCCGCTAATGAACCGAAAGTTTCACCAATAGGCTTACTTCCGCCTTGAAGAATAAGATGGATAGCACTTAACTTTACATTGCATCTTAAGATATTTAACTTATAAATTTAGGCATTGTTTTGTTAATGTTTTTAATTAAAGTTTTTGTAATGTGTTATCTAACATGTCCCTGGGTCTGTAAAGATTGAAAACCCTTAATTTAATTTAATGCACTCGCATACCTACATTTGTGTTGAAATGTATCGAATCTTTTGTTTTATTTAATTTACATTCGCAGTAAACTACAGCTCCCAGAATTCACAGCAACGCGTCATAGCTAGTGCCAAAACAGAACAGACCACGTGATGTATATACCGCATTTCTAAAAAGCAGAATTCTGCTTTAGTTAGCTAGCGAAAGTGTTTAGTTTAAATTTGACTGAATATCACTTTACTAAAACAGAGATGGAAGTAGAAACAGCACGACCTTATTTTTTCGGTGACATCGGTAAGTAACGTTACACGAGGAAAGTGTTTGCCGCAATGTCCATACATCAGCGGCGTGTCGCCTTGTTTACATGATTATCATATTTCACACCATAGCGCTCTTAATGTCATGCGGCTGTAGTCAACAACCATTAAACATGGTTAATATATAATCTTATAAATATTCCATATACATTACATGATTGATATGATTTGTGAGACATGACAACTTAACCTGTCTTTTTTTTTAATGGAAGGTTTATATGACTAATATTTTAAATGTATACCACATAAATTAAAATTAGTATCATAACAATATGCGACCATGGACCACAAAACCAGTCGTATAATACATTGTATGGGTCAAAATGATCGTATTTTCGTTTATGCCAAACATCATTAGGATATTAAGTAAAGATCATGTTCCATGAAGATATTTAGTAAATTTGTTACCGTAAATGTATGATTTTAGTTTAATAATATGCTTTAAAGGCTATTTTCTCAATATTTTTTTTCTTTAGTTTGCACCAGATATTGAAATAGTTGTTTCTCAGCCAAATATTGTCCTATCATAACAAACCATACATCAATCATAAGCATATTTATTCAGCTTTCAGATGTTATATACATCTCACTTAAAAAAAAGACCCTTATGATTGGTTTCGTGGTCCAGGGTCACATATTATCCATTTATAATACAGTAGAAATGATCTGTTGTGACTCTTGAGATTATGGTTTTACTTGATATGTGTTTGTGGTGTGTTAGGTTTCTGGGCGGAGAGGACAGAGGTTCATAAGGCTGCATATCAGGGTCAGGTGTCAGAGCTGCAGACTTTGATCCAGAGTGGAGCTTCAGTGAATATTGTGGCTGTGGACTCCATCACTCCCCTCCATGAAGCAGCTGCACGTGGACAGACGCAGTGTGTGAGACTGCTGCTGGATGCAGGGGCTCAGGTGCCAGTCCCACACATGTAACACAGGTGTATTCTAAGTACTGACTTTGGCTGTGAAATTGGTTCTTCTGGGGTTGTGTTGCAGGTTGATGCAAGGAATGTGGACGGCAGCACTCCACTATGTGAAGCGTGCTCTATTGGGAATTTTGAGTGTGTGAGGCTTCTTTTGGAGTATGGAGCAAAAGTCAACCCTATGCTTACCTCACGTACCACTTCCCCTCTACATGAGGCCTGCTTGGGAGGTGTGGTGGTTGGTTGTGAATTTAAGTTGTTTTATTTTATTTCATTATTAAGATGAAATTTTAAATACATACAGATGTAAAACTATCAAAAATTCAATATTAGGTTTTGTTGACTTATTGTTTTTTGAAAGTATTATAAAAGGTAATAAGGTAATTTTATAAATGTCTGTTAAATTATTTAAATGGTTTAGATGGTTACTTTTTAAAATTATAATTATACCATTTTCAAAAATTTTTATATTGTGTTGTTTACATACATACATACATATATACATATATAATTTCAGAAAAGATTATGTACAGAATCTGTAAGATAATTTACAGATTTAAAAAAAAAATACTATAATATATTTTTTATAAATTAATAGATTATGAATTGTTTAGATTGTTATTTTTAAATTTAATTTCTTTTAAATGATCATTTAATTATGTCATTTTCAAATAGAATTTTATATTGTGTTGTTTACGTAAATATAATTTCTGTAGTATTACAGAATCTGTAATTTACAGAGTATACATTTTTTAAGAATTTAGTGGTCATTTTATTTTTATTTAAATTAATTTTTTAATTTTATATTTTTTAAATTCATAGAATATGAATTATTTAGGTGGTTTTGGTCATAGTAGTATGGATTGATTTAATGGTTTTAGTGGTTATTTTATTATTTCATAAATATAATATTATAGATATGTATTATTTTCTAATAATAATATATTTTATTAATTCATAAAGTATGAATTATTTGACTTTTTTTTTTATTTAATTTATTTTAAATATAATTATACCTTTTTCAAAAATAATTTATATTGTGTTTTCTACATAAATATAATTTCTGTAGTTTTGCAGAATTTGTAAGGTAATTGTATTTTGATTAATTTGGTGGTTATTTCATTTAAACATTTTATTTTATAAATATAATTATACGCATGTATTATTTTCTAACTATATATTATTTTCTGAAATATATATTTACATTTTTATACATCTTACATAATCTATAAGCTAATTTTATACATTCATGGAGTATAATTTTTTTTGATGTTGTATTTAATTAAAACAAAAAAGGAATTGTCAATATTCTTTTATTATTAATTATTGTTGCTTTGTTAATATTTTTCGGTTTTGTTTTGTTACAGAATTTCTAAAGTAATTTTTTTATGATTTTTAATGATTTTGATGATTATTTAAATTTTATTATTATTATTATTTTGAACAAAAGCTTAAAAATAATTTTATATTGTGTTTTACTTACTTTTTACTTATTTCTGAAGTATCTATTCTTCATGTATTGAGAATAATGACATTATGAGAATAATCTGTGTTTTGCAGGTAATGCAGATTGTGTGAGGTTAGTGATAGCTAAAGGAGCCAGTCTGGAGGCCTATGACCTGTACTACGGTACTCCTCTACATGTGGCATGTGCCAACCGACACCTGGAGTGTGTTAAAGTGCTCCTAAATGCAGGTAAAACCAGATGCCATGAGCCATAAGATTTTAAAGTTCTCTGTCAGCCGTGCAAACATTGAAGAATGTCTGTCCGACGAGGATAGTTTAGATCTGAAATCACCAAAGCTTTAAAGTAAAGCTTTAATCATGAATCATTGTGTGCAGGTGTGCAAGTGAACGCCACTAGGCTACACGAGACGCCCTTACATCATGCTGCCAAGTCTAACAATGTGGACATGATTGAGCTGCTGGTGGAGTTCGGGGCCAACATTTACGCCCGGGACAAATATGACAGGAAGCCAGTCGACTACACAAAGCAAGATACACCATCATCACACTGTCTTCAGCTTTATGAGAGTAAGTTCAAAACAAAACAGCTTTGTAAATCTTAATTTGTATTTTGAAATGGGTTACTTTTGTTATAGAATATGTTATATTTTAATTTATTAAAATTTAATTTAAGTTTCTTTTACTTAATAAAACTTTTTCAAAGTTTAAAAGTTGAAAAATATATTTTTTTTATGTAGAAAACTTAAAATTAAAATTACATTTTTTTAATATTCTGAACCGTTTTGGTCCCTTGTCAAATAAAAAATTAAGACAAAAGTTTATATAATTTTTAATGGAAAAAAATATATTTGAAAAATATCAGTTTTGATGTAAAATGAAAATTAAATGGTTAACATTCTGCACTATTTTCGAAACTAATAAAAAAGACATTTTAAATAGTCAAAACCCTTTTCTAATTAAAAAAAAAATTAAATAATAATAATCGTGTCATTGATTCTTAATAAAAAGAAAAAACTTTCAAGTTTTAAAATTTGAAAATGTGAAAAATCAATTTAGATGTAGAAATAAAATTAAATGTTTAATATTTATGTACTATTTTGGAAACTAATAACAGAATAAATTAATAAAAATAAGATGTTTTTAAGTAGGGAGAAAAAAATCTAATTTGAAAGGAAAAAAAATAATGAAAAGAAAAAAAAATCAATGTTTTAAAATTTGAAAAGGTGAAAAATATCAGGTTTGATGTTGAAATAAAATTAAATGTGTAAAATTCCGCTCTGTTTTGGTTAAATACAATAAGAAAAAATAAAGTTAATATAATTTTTTATTAACAAATAGAGTCAGTAATGAAAGTTTTGATGAAAAAATTAAAAATAAATGTTTAATATTCTGCACTATTTGGGAAACTAATAAAAAGCTTTTAAGTAATTCAAAATAAAAAGGCAAAACTGTTTTTAATAAAAAAAACTAATAAAAGGATCATGTGACTTTTTCAAAGTTTTAAAATGTGACATTTTGAAAAATATCAGTTTTGATGAAGAAATAAAATAAAATGTTTGATATTCTGACCTATTTTGGTCTCTTGTCAAATAAAAAATAGAGAAAATTAGGTAAATATGAAAAAATCTGTAATAAATCAGTAATAAAACTACATACAAACTACAATTTTGAAAATGATCAGTTTTAATGCAAAGTGAAAATTAAATGTTAAATTTAAAAGAATAAAAAATCAAAAAAGTAATCAAAAAAAGGTCATATATTTTTTCTTAATAAAAAAGTTCCTTTTTTTTTACAAAAGATTTTCTAATAAAAAATCAAATAAAGTAAAAAAAATAGTTCATATAATTTTTTTCTTAATGAAAAAAAAACTCAAAAAAAGGCAAAAGAGAAAGTGTCCAGCAGGTGGTGCGCATGCCTTAATATAAAAGCTGTTATAGCAAACCTACCATTTGTTTTTGTGGCATATTGTCTTGCATGGAAGGAATCAGGTCAAGGTTCACAAGTTTAGTATGTTCTCTATGCTCTCACTAAGATTTAAAGTGTTCTTAAAAATAAAATATATTATGTTAGCGTTAAGCTTTCTGGTTGTAGTGATATGCCGCTGCTGTGGTTGTATTTTACGATGGTTGCAGTAGTGATTCACAGCCAGGTCTGCTGCCTAGATGCTGCTCAGGATGTTTTGCATGTGTTGCTGTAAAGCTTATGATGATGAGATTAAAAGGTATATTTTAGTGTAGGTCTGGAATCCATCATTAGTCTCATTCCAAAGGTACAGTCGCGACCAAGTCAAGTGCACAGTCAAAGCACAACACGCCAATGCCCCGCTTCAGAATGTAAACCAGATTCATGAGAAACCGTGGCCTTGGAGCATATAAATATTTTCCTGACAATGCCGTTACGAGACTAAAAATAATACTACAAGAATGCAAACATACTGATTTAGTGTATTAAATGATATGACAGCAGGTCGTGATCCTGAACGCTCATATTTTACATTCAAGCGAGAAAGTTTTATCTCCTGGAATGTTCAATGATATTTGTTTTTATTTGGTTTCTATGGAAGGCAATGTCAAAATGTATCAGAAATGATACTATGTAGTGAAAAGGTTGCCACAATTGTCAGCATTGACTCCTGTTTGAATGGTGTTGCATTGAAATGTAACTATAATATAATTGCATTATATTATGTTTTTTTCAGGTAGCCCTCTTTCTCTACAGCAGCTGAGTCGTATCACCCTGAGGATGGTGTTAGGCACCCGAGCTGTGGATGTGGTGACCAAATTGGATATTCCTAAGCGTATTATGAGTTATCTCTTATACCAATGAACTCTTTCCTTAGAGGTCCACAGATACTGTGGAAAGACTGTTTACCTCAGATGCACAAACACTTGAAGCATTGAGATCTCTCCAACAGTAAATACTGTATTAGTTATTTTAGCACTTACGAACGTAAGTATAGTTCACCCAAAAATGAAAATCCTGTCTCACCCTCATATCGTTCCAAAACCGTAAAACCTTCGTTCATCTTCGAAACAGATTAAGATGTTTTTGATGATAGGATGCTTTGTCCATACAGTGAAAGTTAATGGGGTCCAAAATAAATTTGATCCCTATTGACTCACTGTATGGACAAAAAAAAAAATCTTCTTGTGGAGTAAATGATAGGGTTTTTAATTTTGGGTGGACTGTTCTTTCAAAGCTTTCCTGATCATTTGTCATCCAAGATGTTCATGTCTTTCTTTCTTCAGTCGAAAAGAAATCTTTCAGGATTTTTCTCTTCCATATCGTGGATTTCAATGGGGATCAACATGTTTCAATGTAGCTTCAAAGGACTAGGAATAAGGGTCTTATTCGGTTGATCTTGATCAGTTTAAAAAAAAAAAAATTAGAATACATGAACTTTTTAATTACAAATGTCTTGCGCTAGCTCTATGATGTTTGTGTGTGTCTTTATGCATTACGTAATCACGTGGTTAGTTTTTCATCTGTGTACTTTGAGTTCAAAAATGTCAATCAAAAATCGAATTTTCTCCTCCAACTTTGTTGTTTTAGACTTTTTTGTAAAGGCCGTTTGACTTACTTTGCATGTTCGCTTTGTAAATAATGAGTTGGTACTTCTGCCTACGTCACATATGTGACCCTGGACCACAAAACCAGTCTTAAGTCACTGGGGTATATTTGTAGCAATAGCCAAAAATACATTGTATGGGTCAAAATTATTGATTTTTCTTTTATGTCAAAAATCATTAGGAAATTAAGTAAAGATCATGTTACATTAAGATTTTTTGTAAAATTCCTACTGTAAACCTATCAAAATGTAATTTTTGATTAGTAATATGCATTAAGAACTTAATTTAGACAACTTTAAAGGTGATTTTCTCAGTATTTTGATTTTTTTGCACCCTTAGATTCCAGATTTTCAAATAGATGCAACTATACCAACAAACTATAAAACAAACCTTAACAAACTATACATCAATAGAAAGCTTATTTATTGAGCTTTTATATGAGGTATATATCTCAGTTTTGTAAAATTTAACCTTATGACTGGTTTTGTGGTCCAGGGTCACATATGCGTGATTACGCAATGCATAAGGTTAAGCTAGTGCAAGATGAGCATTTGTGGTTAAAGTATATACTTTGTACCTTTTTTAGATACGTTTTGTTAGATAAGACTGTTATTCCTCAGCTGGGATCGTGTGAAGTCCATTGAAGCTGCTTTGAAACAGCAATTTGGACCCACCATTGAAGTCCGCTGTGGACGAAATCCTGAAATGTTTTCCTCAAAAGCCTTGATTTCTTTTCGACTGAAGAAAAAAAGACATGAACATCTTGAATGATGTGTGGGCGAGTAAATTATCAAGGAACTTTTATTCTGTAAGTAAACAAATCTTTTAAGTAACAGAGGCACAACAGGTCACATAGTAAATAGAAAGCACTTCCCAATAGCACACTCTGGCCTTGGCTGTAGAATATGTTGCCTGAGGTGAATTTAGGACTGATGGTAACCATTATATGTAGGCTAAATATTGCTGGAGAGAAAGAGCAGGAGATGAAGAGACAAAAAAGAGGAAACGCTTTATTTGGCAGCTGTGTACTTTCAGGAGCTCTTCTTCCAGGGAAACATCAGCACATTAGTCTCTCAGACGCCAGACGCTATGCACACAACACACAGCATTGCTGGATATGAGCATGTTAACAACCTCATGCTCTTATTAGAGATTCATTATAGGAGATCACAACGGCTTGAACAAAGTGTTATTGCACAGGCCAAGGGGAAACACTGGCGTTCATATTATGACATGGGCAGCTTGAGTTATAGCAGCGTTTTGCTGCATTCATTGTCTGAGTTCTGCTATAGCGACGCCACGCTGACACTGACAGAATCCAGTTTGCAACGGTGTTTTATAGTAGTATTAGTACACTGGTCATAATATTTCACAATTCAGCTGAAGGATTTAATATAGTCCTGTTTCCCATTCAGAACTGAACTAAGATTTTGTCTGAAGTGAGGAGATATTAAAGACAACAGCCTTTACAACCTATTTAACTGCTTTAATGTAAGATATTTGAGTTAACCAGAATACTCAGCAGGAAAATACATTGGACTAGACATGATTTTGATGCATTAGCATTCGATTGGATCATGATATTTTGGGCTACTTCATTTATTCATATTATTTTATCTCGATTTGGATAACTCGTCAAGAAATAACAGTACTTAGATTTAGATTATTAAGATAATACATTAAGATAATATGGTAAGACACACCAATTTGCAATATTAAGCAGCAAAACAAGCCGTTTTGTACAGCTAAAATAGCTCGACGTGTATGAGACAGTAAGCCTGACCCATTAAAATTTTCAAATGTGACCCTGAACCACGAAAACGAGGCTTAAGTAGCATGGGTGTATTTGTAGCAATAACCAAAATACATTTTATGTGTTTAAAAAAGATAAATTTTTCTTTTATGCCAAAAAATTATTAGGGTATTAAGTAAAGATCATTTTCCATGAAGACATTTTGTAAGGTTCCTACCATAAATATATCAAAATGTAATTTTTGATTAGTTAAAAGCTTCGCCAAGAACTTCATTTGGACAACTTTAAAGGTGATTTTCTCAATATTTTTTTATTTAAAAATTTTTATGATTCCAGATTTTCAAATAGTTTTATCTCGGGCAAATATTGTCCTATCCTAACAAACCATTCATCAGTGGAAAGCTTATTTCAGATGTTGTATAAATCTCAATTTAAAAAAAAAAAAAAAAACCTTATGTACCCTTATGACTGGTTTTGTGTTCCAGAGTCACAAATGTCTGCGCTGCTCTTACAGGAAAAATAAGGTGGATGAAAAATCGTAATTTCTACAAAAATATTAAGCAACACAACTGTTTTCTACATTATAACATAATTCGAATATTGGATTTATTAGGCTACAAATTGAATTCTCAAATTTTCAAATAAATGCAGCCTTGGTGAGCATAATAGATGTTCAAAAATATTAATAATGTTACTGACCCCAGTCTTTTGAACAGTATTGCATGAAAATGGGCCACTCTACAGAATTGGTTGGAAACCTCTTAAAGTATTTTTCCATAAAAATTGTATGAATGCAAAAATATTTAATATCTAATTTTGTGGATATAAAGTAAAATAAAGTTTTGGAAAATTTATCCTCTCCCTAAATTTGTCACTGCCGAAACACAGTAATAATTTAATTTGAAGGGTTATATTGACCTATTAAGATTTTGCTTACATCTACATTGTAAATATATATATTTTTTGCTATTTTTTTCCAGAGGTAAATCAATAACAATGACATTTTAACAATATTTCAATTGTAATTTATGAGATTTGTTCTATTTTGAATCCATTTTTTCTTTGTAAAAGGCAAAAAGGTGATCATACTGATTTCAAAGTTAAGGATTCATTAGTCCAAAACTATTATAACATCTTAGTTGATAATTTAGTATAATTTATTTTTGATAAAACATTCATTTCGGTAGTGACAGCACATTTTTGGTAGTGACAGAAATGTTTTGGTAGCGTCCCATTACATTACAGAATTTTAACTTGCATAATAAAACACTACTAAAACATATTAAAATACAAAAATAAATTGCACAACTGTATTAAAATGTAGTTAATTTCCCCCAGATATGAAGATTATGTGTTCCTTTTTGTCCCTACCGAAACAATGAAGACATGTTTTGGTCATGACTGTTTCGGTAGTGACAATTTTATGGGATAACACACAAAAAAACAAAGATTTCACTACCGAAACGCCACCAAATCTTTTTGTTAATGACTATTTCGGTAGTGACAATTTTATGGGATAACACCCCTAAAAAAAAACAAAGATATCACTACCAAAGCTCCACACCAAAAATCGGCACATTTTTTTTACATAAAGTTTAGAATTTACAAAGAAGATATAAAAAAAAAAATCAAAAAATGCTTTTAAAAACATCAACGGAACTTTTTTTTTATTCCAATATCATTTGCGTAAATTAAAATTTAGGAGTTAGGGTTTGGTACAGCCACCTGCCAATTGAAAGTACCCACTAAATGATGATTTTACATATATTAAGCTTACTGATATTTTAAATATTATTATGGGCTTCAATTGATATTAGACAGGTCTTAGTAAGCATCTAAGATTTTAATACTTAAATGCTTTTTAAATGTGTTTTTGATTGTGGGACAGCAGTTCTGTAGAATGGCCCGTATAAAACGCACACAAACTAGAGTCAAGTCTGATTTCTGGTTGTCGCTGTGAGAAAAAAGAAAAGTTTAATCTCTATACAGCTTCAATTGATCATTAGAAGACAGTTTTATTTGAAGTCAGAGTTCAAATGATTTGTTCCAGTGATTTGGTTCAGTCATTTCTAAGATGCTCGTTCAACTATTCCTTCCCTTAATTCATTTAAATGGTGTCAGGATTAGTTTTGTGAGTTTGACCCAAAGTTCTCTCCCGTGTTCCTTCTTCGGCCTCTTTTTAAAAAGTACAGAAAACTCTATAAATAGCAGTCAAGCCAGAAATAGAATGAAGTCCAAGTGCTTGTGTTCTCACTGAGCTGGAGAAATGAGTTCCTCTTCCTGTGCACGTATCTCCAGTCCACGAGCGCTGGATCTGACCTGGAGTTGAGCAGCATGGAGGGCAGGAATGTTGTTATTAGAGCGCTAACCCTCTTCTGATATCAAGCTTACAGAGACACGACAGCTGCTATTGAAAGAATGCTGCTTTTTTTCTTATCCGGCCCTCATCTTAAAACAGCCTTTAAAGGATTGTTGTTTTATCTTCACCAGTCTTAATTGTTTAAAGGAGATTGTGGAATTCGTGGATGCTCAGTGCTAGGTAACCTAAATGGTTTGGACATGCCAGCGTTGGCTGGATTTTTGGTTGGTTATTCCAGGGTATGAATACTTTTGACAAAAGCTTAAAGTATTTGGTGCTATAAGGTTTACTGTTATACTGTTCAAAAATATCTTGCTTAGTGATCATTATGTTTATTTAAGGTAATTACGTTATTGTCAAGTAAATATTTACAAGAAGATTCTGACTCTTTTATTTATTTGTCGTCTCCCATCAGGATATTCAATATTAAGCCATAAAACAATTAACATTCTTTCTCATTGAGAAAACAACCGAATTGACAAAGGATATTGGTTGAATCCTAATTTAATATGATTCTCAGCGTAATTTTGGCCATTTTCCGAGGTATACCGGTGATTCACATTTTATAAAGAGCTATATAAGAGTTTAAAATCTGAATCACTGGTATATAATCCATAAAACCAGCCAAATAAAATATATGTATATATATATATATGTATATATGTGTGTGTGTGTGTGTGTGTGTGTGTGTGTGTGTGTGTGTGTATGTGTATATATGTGTGTGTATATATATCACTAATTAATCTTTTTATTTTATTTTATTTCTGGTTTAAAGGATTATATACCAGTTGTTTAGATTTTAAAATGAACAAGATATTGACATATGAAGCCATTTATTACTCTGTTTTTTTTTATTATTTTTTTTATTTAATTTTTTTTACCAGTGGTTTAGATTTTATAATGAACAGTATAAAGACATCTGAAGCCACTAATTAATCTGTATTTTATTATTATTATTATTTTATTCAAAGCATTCTCTTTTAGATTTATGTTTTTTAGTTTTATTTTGTTTTATTTTTAATTACATTTTTTTTTTTTTTGGCTGGTTTTTGGATTGTATACCAGTGGTTCAGATTTTAAAATGAACAATATATTGACATCTGAAGCCATTAATGAATCTGTTTTATTTTATTTTATCTTTTATTTTATTATATACCAGTGGTTCAGATTTTATAATGAACAGTATAAAGACATCTGAAGCCACTGATTAATCTGTATTTTATTTGTAAGCATTCTCTTTTAGATTTTACATTATTTTATTCATAAGCATTCTCATTTATTCCAGTGGCAGTTGCATGGCTGATTTTATTTTATTTTATTTTATTTTAAATCATTTTATTTTATTTTATTTTATTCATAAGCATTCTCTTTTAGATTTTAATTTATTTATAAGCATTCTCTTTTTTTCCAGTGGCAGTTGCATGGCTGGTTTTAAATTTTTTTTATTATTATTATTATTATTATTTTTTTACAAACGTTCTCTTTTAGATTTTATTTTATTTTAAAAGCATTCTCTTTTTTTCCAGTGGCAGTTGCATGGCTGGTTTTAATTTATTTTTTTATTATTATTATTATTATTTTTTACAAACGTTCTCTTTTAGATTTTATTTTATTTTAAAAGCATTCTCTTTTATTCCAGTGGCAGTTGCATGACTGGTTTTATAGATTATATACCAGTGGTTCAGATTTTTAAATGAACAGTATATAGACATCTGAAACACTAATTAATCTGTTTTTTTTTTTTAATCCATTCCTCATTGCCATTTCTTTCATTGCCACAAGGAGGCTCTGCAGCTTTTATATTTGACCCATTCCATCTTTTCTTTGTTTGCAGACGGTCTTGCTTCTTTGTGACTGAAAGAAAGCTTTGCTATTAAAGTCACCTGACCACATTCAGGTGATTGTCCCAGTGACCTTTGACCCCCGAGCATCACATAGTACCATCACATTTAATTTTTGCAGACGTTTGTGGTTTAAAGTCGTAGACGTTCACCCTGCAGGGTGTACAGCTCCGTCAGCTCAACATAATTATTATTTCTTCTGCTTGTTTCTGTTGTGCTGCTACATGTTGACACTCAACCCTGTCATGCAAGAAAAACAGAACACCTGATTACACAACAGAACGCCTTTTGTGCCAGAACAAAGGTCTGCCATGAGAGAAACTGCTGCAGACAGTTTCAAATGAAGAAAAAGACTGTGACCCAAAGTAGCAGGAAAAGCAAAGGAAGCAGATTCTAGTTGTGAGACGGTCCGCTTCTTGTCTTTAGAGGCTCCCAGGCACAAATCACCTCAGATCCACTCAGGAATTCCGACTCAATGAGAAACAGATGTGTGTGTATGAAGCGCAGCCACGAAAGCCAAGCTCAGCTCAAAAACTGCACACTGAAGATTCACTTAAGACCGGGTTCTAGTCGTGATACACCATATTGTGCCCGAGAAATGTTTACGTGACCTAGTTTCGTTGCTTATTTTTCTATCAACTGTATTTTAGTGTGGAAAAACCTTTCACTAAAACGAGTTGTGCCACAAATGGGAGTAAATTACATGGCAGGCTAATTTGTGGAAGGACAAAAGGCTGCACAGAAAAGGTCGCTTGAATCGTTTCATCTTGCTTGCTTGTCATTTAGCAAAATGTGACTTGTAAGTCAGTAATTGCAGATGTAGCCCCCTGCAGCCATGCTGGCTTAAGTGCTTCGCCCTGGAGTTTGTCTCGTCCCCTATCTAAAATCACAAACTTTTTAGCCACTAGGCTATTCATCTGTTTTTATGTACTGTCTGAGACAGAGCTGAGACGACAGACAAGACTCAATCAAAACATCTTTGTAGATGTCTAGTCAGAAAAATGTGTTTCTGTCCAGCTGAGAGCTAAAGCAGTGTCGGATAGACTGCTCACACGTACACGTCATCTGTCTTTGTTTCCCCTTCTCCCCTAAATGATCGTACCAGCTGTGTGTGTGTGTGTGTGTGTGTGTGTGTGTGTGTGTGTGTGTGTGTGTGTGTGTGCGCGCGTGTGTGTGCGTGTTTCCAAAGGGACTCCCTCTATTGGATATTCAAGCAACACACCATATACTGACCTCAGCAACTTTCCATTTTAGCTGCTGTCTGTCAATACATGATTTTGATGGTCTAAATTCACTATTCTCTGAATATAAATGTGAATCAAATGTTTGTAAAAACTTGTTTTAGTTCATTTGTTTTATTTCAGTGGCAGTTGCATGACTGGTTTTATGGATATGTTTTAAAACAAATGTACTGACTTATATTGACTTGTAAAGTCTAATTACAACTAATTAATTATATTTATT
The DNA here is from genome assembly GCF_049309525.1 of Garra rufa. Classification (NCBI taxonomy): domain Eukaryota; kingdom Metazoa; phylum Chordata; class Actinopteri; order Cypriniformes; family Cyprinidae; genus Garra; species Garra rufa. Next base: position 13,510,775 of record NC_133364.1, on the reverse strand, counting down.
TTTATATTTTTAAGCATTCCCATTCATTTTCAATGTCAGTGGTTGTGTAGCTGGTTTTAGTGATTCACTTACTAAAATGAACAATATATTGACTTCTGCATTCACTTACTAATTTTTATTTTATTTTATATTTTATTTTATTCCCTTTAATTTCCTCAGTTGCGTGGCTGGTTTATGAAGTGTATGTCAAAGATTCACAATTTAAAAAAAAAATGAACAGTATGTTGTCTCTTAAAGCCACTAATGAATTGCCATATTTGTTTTGTTTGTATTTTATTTCATTTTATTTTATTTTTTAAGCTTTCTCATTAATTTCAGTGATGTTTGTGTGGTAGTAATTCACTTTTCTAAAAGGAACAATATATTGACTTCTACATCAACTTAATAATTTTTATTTTATTTTATTTTATTATTTTTTTAACATTCCCATTCATTTTAATGGCAGTTGTGTGGCTGATTTTAGCCAGTCACTTCCTAAAATAAACAATATATTGACTTCTGCATCCACCTTTTTTTATTATTATTATTTTTATTACTATTCATTTCAATAGCGGTTATATGGCTGGTTTTATAAATTCCCAGTGATTCACATCCCAAAATGAACAATATATTGACTTCTAGATCCACTTATTAATTTTTATGTTATTTTTTATTTATTTATTTATTAAGCATTCCTAATTAATCAGTATTTTATTTTATTATTTTAATTTATTTTATTTTTTTCGTAAGCATTCTCATTTATTCCAGTGGCAATTGCATGGCTGGTTTTATTTTATTCAATTTTTTTATTTTAATTTTTTATTATTTATTTAATTCCCTTAAATACTTAATTACTTTTATGTTGTGTTTTTATGTTATTTATTTATTTATTTTTTAAGCATTCCCATTTATTTTAATGGCAGTTGTGTAGCTGGTTTTAGTCATTCACATCCTTAAAAAAGAACAATATATTGACTCCTGCATCCACTTATTAATTTTTGTTTTATTTCGTTTCATTTTATTTAACTATTCCCTTATTAATTTATGTTATTTTTATTTATTCATTTATTTATTAAGCATTCCTAATTAATCAGTATTTTATTTTATTTTATTTTTTACATTTTATTCGTAAGCATTCTCATTTATTCCCGTGGCAATTGCATGGCTGGTTTTATTTTATTCTTTTTTTTTTTTTTTTTTTTTTAATTATTATTATTATTATTATTATTATTATTATTATGTAATTCCCTTAAATACTTAACTACTTATTAATTTTTATGTTATGTTATTTTATTTTTTTTATTTTTAAGCATTTCCATTCATTTTAATGGCAGTTGTGTGGCTGGTTTTAGTCATTCACATCCTAAAAAGAACAATATATTGACTCCGAGTCCTTCATCCACTTATTCATTTTTATTTTATTTTTATTTATTTATTTATTTGTTTATTAAGCATTCATAATTAATTAGTATTTTATTTCATTTTGTTTTTTTGTTTTGTTTTTTATTCGTAAGCATTCTCATTTATTCCCGTGGCAATTTCATGGCTGGTTTTAATTAATTATTTTTTATTTATTTTTTTAATTTATTATTTTATTTTGTTTTATTTTATTTTGTTCATAAGCATTATCATTTATTCCTGTGGCAGTTCCCTGGCTGGTTTTATTTGACTAATTTTTTAAAATTCTTTTTAATTTGTTTTTATTATTTCATTCCCATTACTTTCAATGGCAGTTGTGTGGCTGGTTTTAATAATTCACGTCATAAATTGAACAAAATACAATGTATTGACTTCTACATCCACATATTAATTTTTAATATTAATTTTATTGTGTTTTATTTTATTCATTCCCATTAATTTCATTAGCAGTTGCGTCGCTGATTTTATAAACTGCATGTCAGAAATTTACAATTTAAAATGAACAATATATGTCTTCTAAAGCCACTATTTTATTTATTTATTTATTTTTATTGGATGGCGGTTGCATAGCTGCTTTTATGCATTTCCAGTGATTAACATCCTAAAAATGAACAATATATTCTCTTCTAAACCCAAAAATAAATTTCAGTATTATTACTTTAAATTAGATTAACACCCCATAATACATATATATATATATATATATATTTTTTTTTTTTTTTTTTTTTTTTTTGACATTTTGACATCACACAAACTGTTGGTTATGATGTGGCTATGATGTCTTTTGAAGAAAAGCCCTGTGGCTCCATAAAATAAATCTGATTTAGCGTTCCCTCATGTCTTCATGGGTCACATCGCATATCACACAGAGAACAAAGTCCTCACACAGACCCACATGATTTCTCTTTTGATCTTTCCCTGAAAATGAATTAAACTGGTTAAAACAATTGAACCTGACTTCACATTCTTATTTGACCCAAATTAAATTGACTTCATTACTTCATACTCTGTGTTTCACCTCAGTTGTTTACATCTTGATGCCTTTGTGCTCTTGTTTACTCTGTGGCCCAAATCTCAGTCTATCATTTTTGGATAAACCCTCAATTACAAGCTTGCTTTGTAGTCATCATATTTCAGGGGATTTCTTTCCCTGAGGCATGAAAAGGCAACGCTACAAAGGCATGCCTCACCACTTACGTTTTACATTTTGTTCTCCATGCACGCAAGGTAAATTAGCACATATTAAAATGCAAACAAGGATTCAGGCTTGCTAACCATATGCAGCCATTTGGGTGCTCGAAGGCAAATTTTTGCATGATGGCTAAGGAATGATAGCGGACTATATTAGCGCTCTGGAGCCACCGTAGAGCGAAACAATTTAGTTGTATAATCGAGGTCATATTTGTCACAGGCTCAGCTACTGTGAACATTTGATTGTGAATCACATGCCGAAAAACAAAACAAGAACAGTATGTGCTCCAGGTAGCTTCTTCTCGCTCCTTCAAACCGTCAATTAGCCGTTTGGCCTCGTCGGTAATGACAAGGTGTGTCAGCAGGTTGAGTAGTTTTGAGGTCTGAGATTGCATTCTACCGCTCTCGCCTAAAGCTATCTGTCCTCCAAATCTGGCTTTTCAAGTTCACCCCTGTTTGTTTTTGTCAATAGGATGAAGCGAAGCTATTTGGGAGGTCTGGAGACTTTGAATGAGCTGAATGTGTTATACAACACTTTTTTGTTACTTGTTACAAAATAGGTGACACAGATTCTTTTATTGGTTTGTTTAACTTGCAGATGTTCTGCATCGTTTGATCCGAATGTAATGTGTTGTAAATATGCTTCTAGTTGAAAAGGTGACACTAGGGTAGTCATTTTAGAGGATCGTAATAATATACTAATGTTTCTATGCGTACAAGGCCCAAGAAATGCAGTTGGATCCAAACTTTTTTTTTTTAATTATAAGAAATTAACACACTTATTCAGCAAGGACACAATACCATGGTCAAAATTGATAGTTATGACATTTATTATTTTTTTCCTTACTTTTTATTTTTATTTTAATTTAAGAAATTAAGACTTATTCAGCAAGGACACATTACAATGACCAAAAGGGATAGTAAGGACATTTTTTTTTTTTTTTTTTTTTAAGAAATCAACACTTTTATTTAACAAGGACACATTACAATGGTCAAAAGTAACAGTAAGGACATTTATTATTGTTGTATTTATTTTTTTTACTTTTCGTTATTTAAGAAATTTATACTTTTGTTTAACAAGGACACATTACAATGATTAAAAGTGACAGTAAGGACATTTATTCTTTTTTTATAAAAACAAATTTGTTCAAGAAATTAAGACTTTTATTCAGCAAGGATACATTACAATGATAAAGTGTTTTTTTTTTTTTAATTTAAGAAATTAGCACTTTTATTCATCAAGGACATATACAATTAATAAAAGTGACAGTAAGGACATTTATTCTTTTTTATTTAATTTTTATTTTATTTAAGAAATTAAGACTTATTCAACAAGGACACATTACAATTATCAAAAGTGATAGTAACAGTATTTTTAAATTTTTTTATTTAAGAAATTAAGACTTTTATTCAGCAAGGACACATTACAATTATCAAAAGTGATAGTAACAGTTTTTTTTTAAGAAATTAAGACTTTTATTCAGCAAGGACACATTACAATTATCAAAAGTGATAGTAAGGACATTTATTTAATTTTTTATTTGTTTTTATTTAATTTAAGAAATTAGCACTTTTATTCAGCAAGGACACATTACAATTATCAAAAGTGATAGTAAGGACATTTATTTAATTTTTTATTTGTTTTTATTTACTTTAAGAAATTAGCACTTTTATTCAGCAAGGACACATTACAATCAATTTATTATTGTTTATTGTATTTTTTATTATTTTATTTTTTTAACTAAGACATTTATTTAGCTAATTTTATTTTACTTAAGAAATTAACATTTATTTAGCAAGGTCACATTATAATGGTCAAAAGTGACAGTAACAGCATTTATTATTTTTTATTCTAATAACGATTTATTTAGCAAGTACTCTTCTGTCAATCTTCGATGCGGCTGAACTAATGATGTGACAGACTATTTTAACAATGTTCTTGCTACTTTTCTGGGCCTTGAATGTGGCAGTTGCGTTGCTGTCTATGCAGGGTCAGAAAGCTCTCGGATTACATCAAAAATACCTTAATTTGTATTCTGAAGATGAACAAAGGTCTTACAGGTTTGGAACAACATGAGGGTGAGTAATGAAAATCAATGAAAGAATTTTAATTTTGGGCGAACTGTCCCTTTAATGAAAAATGACAGTGAAGACTTTTACATCAACTCTTTCCAATAAATGCTGTTCTTTTGAATTTTCCATACATCAAAAATCCTGAAATTAATGTTTCCATGCACACATACATACACACACACAACTGTCTATTAAACACTTAATCAACATGTTTGAATGATTTCTGAAGGATCATGTGACACTGAAGACTGGAGTAATGGTGCTGAAAATTCAGCTTTGCTTCACAGAAATAAATTACATTGTAAAATATATTTAAAAAGAAACCCCCTATTCTAAATCAGAATAATATTTCAAAATATTACTGATTTTGTGGAATTTTTCATCAGAAAACCATTTTTACTTTACAAATATTCCAAAAGTATGCATGTTGCTGTTTGAAATGTTGCACAATGTTACTATTTTTGCGATGTTAGCGATCACTAGTATGTTATTCTGAATTCAGGTCCCTAGGCCTATACTGATTAGCAAGGCTATGCTAATTTGAATCAGGTGTTGTGTTGTCTACTGGGAAATGACACTTTGTAGACTTGCTGCAAGCACCATCTGATGAAGCTCAGCATGAAAACATCAACATTTCAGCTCAAGGTAAATATTAACAGACTCCCATACACCACCCTATAAAGTTTTATGCTGTTATGGATATATTTTATTCTTAAACAAATAATGTGAAAATAAAAACACGCTTTGGCATTCCCAAGAAAACTCTTCATGATTTAGAGCAGACAGAAAGAGATAACTTTCTCTATCACACAATGTTTGTGTTATATTTGAACTGTATGCGTGCCCGCCTAAAACGTGCACACCAACAACTTGATTTAGGATAAACCAAATCAGCATGAATCACAGTCGTGCCTTGTGCGTGGCACAGGGTTGTTTAAAAGCTGGATTAGCACTGAGATAAGAGACTACTATAAAATGCAGCTTGATGCCAAGCTGGCACAAAATAAATCCACCTGAGAAAGGCCATGTCACTCAGTCTAGACCTCAGCAGGCTTTTTACATGAGCTAATAACCCTGTGTTTTTATGTGCATGTATTTTGGTGTTTTGTGCATAAGCCACTTGATGTATTCAGACATGGTAATTCCAGATTTCATCGCATGCATTCTTCTGCTCACAGCTCACCACCTTTCTGTGGCTCGGTTTAGGTCGGCTAAATCAAACCATTAACTAGTAGACTGAATCATGGTGGGCAGACAAATAAAGCATTTGTGTCCTTTGGCTGCTTTGTGAGAGCGTGTCTGTCCTGTCCAGGTTTGTTAAAGTCTGGAGGCACGTGTTTGCTCCGTGTGCTTTTATATTAAGTGCTCATGCACATTAATGGAATCATTTGTCTTTGCTTTTGTTTGCGTTGTGGGCTTTGACATGGCTTTTAGTGCAATATTCACTGCTACTTTAAGGCTTTGTGCATCTGTTTTGTTTCAAAACATGAGCCTACACCTCATGCTTCCTCCATCCTTGCCAGTTTCACAAATCCCATATCAGTTTGATTGAAAACCTGACCTGCTGTCTGCACTTTTGTATTGCTGAAAAAATATTGTTTGGATTTAAATCATTAAATCATAAACTATTGGTAAAAGAAGGGACGGTTGCTTGACACAGCTGCTGGGTCCATCACTATCAGTCCCGTCACGCTATAGGACACCACCCCACATTCTTTTAATTTCTGAAGTCACACAATGCCCCAGAGGTCGCCCAGAACATACCGTGGAGATGTGACCCTTGTAAAACCTGCTTTTGCCATGTGTTAGCCCTTTAGCATTAGCATTCATGCACCCTGAGATCAATTCGAAACCTTCTCGTAAAGGCGGACATGTGGTACGATCAAAACCGTGGCTTTTTCATCTCCCTTCTGGAATATAATCTTCAAAGAGTTAACGTTAAACAGTCTCTCCTTACACGATCCTAATAAAAACCAAGCCGTTTCTGATGGAGATTGTAAATGGAAGGCTTAAGCACATTTTTATTATAAGTGCAAATATGTAGGCAAAACTTTAAAAGAATTGATTGATGAGTGTTTTTGCAAAGCGTCATTAATCGGCCATATTGGTGGCACTGAGTGTAAACAATGCCATTGAACCGAATGAAGCTCGTATATTTAGCTGATTATTGCTGCTGAAAATGGTCAATTATATTCATGTTTTGAGCTGTACTAAGCGGTCGGACTGGGAAAAACTATTAAATTGATTTGCATTTTAATGAGTGAAATTTGGCCCTTGTTGGCAATCACAGAGGTCAGATGTTTTTTGTAGTTGGCCACCAGGTTTGCTCACATCTCAGGAGGGATTTTGTCCCACTCCTCTTTGCAGATCCATTTCAAGTCATTACGATTTCAAGGCTGACGTTTGGCAACTCAAACCTTCTGCTGCCTCCACAGATTTTCTATGGGATTAAGGTCTGGAGACTGGCTAGGCCACTCTAGGACCTTAATGTGTTTTTTTCTTGAGCCACTCTTTTGTTGCCTTGACCATGTGTTTTGGGTCATACCCATCCAAGACCAATGTTCAATGCCCTGGCCCTGATGGCACATGGCCCCGTACATCATCCCTTGATGCGGTGAAGTTGTCCTGTCCCCTTAGCAGGGACCCCCAAAGCATAATGTTTTCACCTCTATGTTTGATGGTGAGGATGGTGTTCTTGGGGTCATAGGCAGCATTCCTCCTCCTCCAAACACGGCGAGTTGTGTTGATGCCAAAGCTCAATTTAGTCTCATCTGACCACAACACTTTCACCCAGTTCTCCTCTGAATCATTCAGATGTTCATTGGTACACGTGCTTTCTTGAGCATTGGGACCTTTCAGTCCTTCATGGCGTAGTGTGTTACCAATTGTTTTCTTGGTGACTATAGTCCCAGCTGCCTAAAAATCATTGACAAGATCCTCCCATGTAGTTCTGTGTTGATTCCTCACTGTTTTCATGATCATTAAAACTCTACAAGGTGAGATCTTGCATGAAGCCCCAGACAGAGAGAGATTGACAGTTATTTTGTGTTTATATTCCATTTGCAAATAATCGCACCAACTGTTGTTACCTTCTCACAAATCTGCTTGGCGATGAACCTGTAGCCCATTCCAGCCTTGTGTACACTCTTAAAAATAAAGGTGCTTCACAATGCCATAGAAGAACCTTTTTTTGCTTAAATGGTTTCTTTGTGGTGAAACAAGGTTCTTTAGATTATAAAAAGGTAAGAAAGAGATGGTTCTTTAAAGAACCTTTGATTGAATGGTTCGTTGTGGAACCCAAAATGGTTCTTCTATGGCATCGCTTGAACAGTCTTGTTCCTGACATCCTTGGACAGCTGTTTGGTCTTGGCCATGGTGGAGAGTTTGGAATCTGATTGATTGCTTCTGTGGACAGGTGTCTTTTATACAGGTAACACGCTGAGGTTAGGTGATCTTTAAGAAAGTGCTCCTAATCTCAGCTGTAAAAAAGACATTTGGGAGCCAGAAATCTTGCTGATTGATAGCGGATCAAATACTTATTTCACTCATTAAAATGCAAATCAATTTATAACTTTTTTCTGGATTTTTTTTTTTGTTGTTATTCTGTCTCTCACTGTTCAAATAAACCTACCATTAAAATTTCTTTGTCAGTGGGCAAACGTACAAAATCAGCAGTGGGTCAAATCATTTTTTCTCTCTCTGTATATATTTTACAGCAATATTCCTTGAGAATAATGGCCATGTACTGTACCTGATATATATCCAAAATAATCAATATCCAATCGAACCATGAAGTTTGTGTCAAAAGCCAGCCCTATAAGCACACAGTAGTCAAAATCTGAATGTTCCCTCACACCTCATAAAACTTTCCAAATTAATAAGCTAATAAGACATCACAGCTGGCTCGATATCTCACTGAATGTTTCAAACTAGCGACCTGACTGACATGTTGGCTGATTTACAATATGGCTCCTTTTGGTTTCAAGGCCCATACTTGCGTAACGTCTGGGCTCTTGCGTTGTGGTCGGGAAGAAAATGTACATATGCTGCCTCTGTGAAAATAAATGTCAAATTAGTGAGAGGAATCATATTCTTGGGATCCAAAGTGTGAGATTATAAAGAGGATTCTCTGTTTTCCATAGCAGGCACTTTGCCTGCATCAACTGAGCATGTCAGCAAACCAGACAACTGTAAGTAGATATCCTGTTAAATGAGTGTGTTTGTGTGGACTTAAATATACAGTTTTAAGACCAGCCTGCTGTCTTAAATGTTAGCCTGAGGGTTCCCAGCTAAATCTCAGGTTTATGTGGGACGCTTCAAGTAAATAGCCTATTTTACAAAGACTGGTAAAGTATTCCTGACAGATTGCTGTTAAATGTGTGTGTCCATCTGAGCATTCATAGTGTTTTTTTTTTTTTCCTTTTTTCTGGTTTCACCTTAATTCTTTACACGCTCACTCACACAATGATACTGATGACAGAGATAGTTTCGAGTGTGTGTGAGCTCATGCGGGTGGGCGAATGGCCTTGAAAAGAGGGCAGGTGTGACTTTATGCTTTCAGCAACGGTTAGCAGAGGTCAGAGGCTGAGCTGTGAATGAAGCAGTCAGGTGTTCAGCCATTTCAGCTGCCGGTTTTAAGGTGCAAACATGGCACTTTCTACACTGACCTCTGATCATTATGACCAGATGATACCTTAAACTGCAGGACCAAGATGAATGCTCTTTTCTCTTAAATTTCCTGATAGTTTACTCACCCCCATGTCATCCAAGATTTTCATATCCTTCTTTCTTCAGTCAAAAAAAAATTAAGGTTTTTGAGGAAAACATTCCAGGGGTTTTCTCTATATAATGAACTTCAGTGGGAGCAAACAGGTTGAAGGTCCGAATTGCAGTTTCAATGCAGCTTCAAAGGCTCTACAGCTGAGGAATAAGTGTCTTATCTAGTTATTTAAAGTTAAATTTGCAGTATGAACCGTCTAAATGAACTGAATCTTTGAAATGAACTGTATTTTCCATCCAAACAGAACTCAGGAGTCTTATTGTGCTTTTGACAATTAAACTTACCTTGACGTGGGGTTTAAAAAGCACAACGCTTGTGCTGGGACACTCAAAAAACAGCGACAGTCTAGACTAGGTCTAATCTCCAGGAAACAATCTTTTAACGTGGCTCCTGATGCCTTTACAGTCTGTTACCATCAGTGAAGTACTGCGTAATGTATGTAAGGCTTCATAAGCGAAGCCAATGAATCTCGCTTGCCATTCATCATTATTGTCTCTGTTCTTTAAGATAGTGATCGTTTTTGACGCTCTGATCTCAGATTTCACTGCTGATGAGACTGCCACGTTGTTTTCTCATTGACTTCATCTCTGTTGGTCGTCTTGTTATGTAACCCCCTGTTTCCACTTCTTCAAACTGCCTACATTTCAGGTCAGGCCTAGATAATGGGCCTTTAATCAAACATGCCTGAGTGCATCCAGGCTCTCTCGGTCTCTCTCTTTGTGTGATTAACATACTTTGTGTCACTCAGTCATGGATTTAGTATAGTCTACTGTTGGAGGGCTGTTTCACCCGATACTTTACATGAGCTGAGCAGATGTTGTTTTGGTTGAAATAATTCAATTCATAGTGAGTAATTAGATTGGTACAAGTTATGCAGGCTGTCGGTCTCATTGTTGACAGCCAGCCACTCTGTATAAATATAATTGCATTTTATTCAACATACAGGATCAACAAAAGGCTTTTGAGACACTGGTGTAGTACAGTATGTCCTAAAATGTTCTAGCAGAGTCTGAACAAACTATGTCATATTGGAGAATGTGGCTAATTACCTGGATAATAGATCATTTACTCACCCCCATGTCATCCAAGATGTTCATGTCTCTTTCTTCAGTTAAAAAAAGAAATTTTCGAAGAAAACATTCCAGGGTTTTTTTTTTTTTTCCATATACTGGACTTCAATGGGAGCCAATGGGTTGAAGATCCAAATTGCAGTTTCAAAGATCTCTGTTCACAATCCCAGCTGAGGAATAAGGGTCTTATGTAGCAAAACGATCAGTCATTTATTAAAAAAAATAAACACAAATGCTTATCTTGCACTTGCTCTATATGGAGAAAAATCCTGACATGTTTTTCTTTTCGACTGAAGAATGAAGTAAATTATCAGGAAATTTTAATTCAGGAGTGAACTAAGCTCCCAGCATGTGTTACTGCATGCACTTTATTGCATAATTTATAAGAAAACACATTGCATTTATATTGAATCTATTTATTTACTTAATTTAATAGATGATGAATTAATTCAAGCACTGTTTATCCATCACAGGCCCAGGGTTTGTTGTTCTTTGTTTCATTATCTTGAAGTATCCGCAAGAAATCTTTCCAAGTACATGTGTAACATATTCTGGTTTTCATAATTGGGCCATTCTACTGCTGTCCCACAACCAAAAAAAATTAAAAAGCCTTAGTGAAGTTTTTTTTTTTTTTTTTTTTTGTCACTATCGTAACAGTCACAACCGAAACATTTGGTGAAGTTTCGGTAGTGGCATCTTTGTTTTTTGTTATTTTGGGTGTTATCCCATAAAATTGTCACTATCAAAACAGTCACTACTGAAACATTTGGTGAAGTTTCGGTAGTGATACCTTTGACCAAAACATGTCATCTTTGTTTCGGTAGTGACAAAAGGGAGCACACAATCCTTTTTTGGGAGGGATATAAACACAATTTTACTAGAGTTATGCAATTTTTTTGTATTTTAGTATGTTTTAGTAGTGTTTTAGTAAGTGGAGTAAAATTCTGTAATGTAATGTGGTCACTACTGAAAATGTGCAGTCATGACTGAAGCATGGCATGTTTTGTTAAAAACAAAGTATACTGAATTATCAACTAAGATATGAGTGTATGTGTATGTTCGAACTAATGAATCTTTAAGTTTGAAATCAGTATGATCAACTTTTTGAAAAAAAATATTCATTTACCCCTGAAAAAAGTAAAATAGCAAATATATATATATCTTATAAATCTTAAAATCTTAATAGATCAATATAACCCTTCTTATTAAATTATATATTACTGTGTTTGGGTAGTGACAAATTTGGGGAGAGGAACTTTCTGAAAATACAATATGAGTATTAACTGCACAGTTACTAGAAAAGTGTACCTTGAATATTATACAACTTGCACACATACAAAATTTGTGGAGAAAGTTTCCAACTTTGACTTTGGACCAATTCTGTAGAATGGCCATATATAGTTCCCCAGCACTTGCTTGTCTTTAATAATTCAGCATTATGCTTCTATAAGCATAATCCTTCTAAATATATACTGTCCAGCAGTCAATTATTTTTAAGTATTGTAGGGTGAACACATTGTGAAAAATGGGAGGTAAACCATTTTCATTAGCAGTTTATAATTGGGAAGTTGGTTTCAATGAGCCAGAGTGTTCTTCTCACCTCATTTTCTACTCATTAAGGCTGAACATGAAATATTTTTGAGGGTCCTCCAAGATCCCTTGAGAGCATTTTCATTCTTTTATCTTCTCTCCCATCAGTGTCTTTTGATTCAGTTGTGGTCTGTAACCAGTTGGTCTTAAGAAGTTGGAAAGAAGATCTGGATTTTGACTTTAAAGGCTCTTGAGAAAGGACTGACCAAATCACTTGACTGCCTGTTGAACTATTGATACACATTCGTTATAGCCAATACAATGTTGAAAATGCAGTGGTGAGCAACAGTGTGCTGCTACAACCAAAACTATAGTCGTGGCCAAAAGTTTTGAGAATGACACAAATATTAGTTTTCACAAAGTTTGCTGCTAAACTGCTTTTAGATCTTTGTTTCAGTTGTTTCTGTGATGTACTGAAATATAATTACAAGCACTTCATACGTTTCAAAGGCTTTTATCGACAATTACATGACATTTATGCAAAGAGTGAGTATTTGCAGTGTTGGCCCTTCTTTTTCAGGACCTCTGCAGTTCAACTGGGCATGTTCTCAATCAACTTCTGGGCCAAATCCTGACTGATAGCAAACCATTCTTTCATAATCACTTCTTGGAGTTTGTCAGAATTAGTGGGTTTTTGTTTGTCCACCCGCCTCTTGAGGATTGACCACAAGTTCTCAATGGGATTAAGATCTGGGGAGTTTCCAGGCCATGGACCTGGAACGTTTTGATCCCCGAGCCACTTAGTTATCACTTTTTCCTTATGGCACAGTGCTCCATCGTGCTGGAAAATGCATTGTTCTTCACCAAACTTTGGATTGTTGGAAGAAGTTGCTGTTGGAGGGTGTTTTGGTACCATTCTTTATTCATGGTTGTGTTTTTGGGCAAAATTGTGAGTGAGCCCACTCCCTTGGATGAGAAGCAACCCCACACATGAATGGTCTCAGGATGCTTTACTGTTGGCATGACACAGGACTGATGGTAGCGCTCACCTTTTCTTCTCCAGACAAGCCTTTTTCCAGATGCCGCAAACAATCGGAAAGAGGCTTCATCGGAGAATATGATTTTGCCCCAGTCCTCAGCAGTCCATTCGCCATACTTTTGGCAGAAGATCAATCTATCCCTGATGTTTTTTTTTTGTTTTTTTTTGGAGAGAAGTGGTTTCTTTGCTGCCCTTCTTGACACCAGGCCATCTTCCAAAAGTCTTGGCCTCACTGTGCGTGCAGATGCGCTCACACCTGCCTGCTGCCATTCCTGAGCAAGCTCTGCACTGGTGGCACTCCGATCCCGCAGCTGAATCCTCTTTAGGAGACCATCCTGGCGCTTGCTGGACTTTCTTGGACGCCCTGAAGCCTTCTTAACAAGAATTGAACCTCTTTCCTTGAAGTTCTTGATGATCCTATAAATTGTTGATTTAGGTGCAATCTTAGCAGCCACAATATCCTTGCCTGTGAAGCCATTTTTATGCAACGCAATGATGGCTGCACGCGTTTCTTTGCAGGTCACCATGGTTAACAATGGAAGAACAATGATTTCAAGCATCACCCTCCTTTTAACATGTCAAGTCTGCCATTCTAACCCAATCAGCCTGACATAATGATCTCCAGCCTTGTGCTCATCAACATTCTCACCTGAGTTATCAAGACGATTACTGAAATGATCTCAGCAGGTCCTTTAATGACAGCAATGAAATGCAGTGGAAAGTATTTGTCGGGATTAAGTTAATTTTCATGGCAAAGAAGGACTATGCAATTCATCTGATCACTTTTCATAACATTCTGGAGTATATGCAAATTGCTATTATAAAAACTTAAGCAGCAACTTTTCCAATTTCCAATATTTATGTAATTCTCAAAACCTTTGGCCACGACTGTAGACACGATCATAATGATCGTGATAAATTAAGCTAGTGCGTGTTAGTTCGTATTTCACATGCTGAT
>NC_133364.1:13464236-13491736 GCF_049309525.1 Garra rufa | reverse complement strand
GTTAGGGAGTATTAAAGAGAGATTAAGCGAGACTCAGCAGAGTTTGGCATTTGATGACAGGTAATTACATTTAAGCCTAGCGGAGCGGAGGATGACGTTATGATCTAGACTCAGTTCTAGTTTTACAGGTCTGGTCGGCCCTGCTATGCCTGAGGTACCTTGTTCTTCTGTGTTTTGTAATTGCTCTGTTTAACGCTCGTATTACTCTGAAAGGTGTTAGAGATAAGTCAGACATCATTGAAAGACTGTATACAAGTTCACTACCTTATCAGTGGAAGTATCAGATGGAAGGTTGTGACCCTGAAAATGGCGCATAAAACAATTAGGGCCAACACTGCAACACTTGGTCAACTTAATGGTGTGATTTCTGGTCCAACTAATGGCAAACGGCCAAAAAGGGCAAAGGGCATACATTTTAGACTTAGAATGAAAAGTTTGGGGTTTATTTAATGTTTTTGAAAGTCTATTATGCTCACCAAGGCTTGGTTTATTTTCACAAAAATAATAACAGTTATATTGTTTTAAATAGGTAATGTAAAATGTTTTCTATTGTACTTTAAAATGCATTTTATTCCTGTGATGCAAAATTGAAGTTTTAGCAGCCGTTACTCACTTTCCAGCATTACATGGTCCTTCAGAAATCATTTAATATACTGATTAATATGGTGTTCAAGAAAAATTATAATTCTTATCAATCTGTGATGCTTAATATTTTTGTGGAAGCCATGATTTTTCAGAAGTTTTTGATTAATAGGAATCCCTTTACACCATCACTTTTATTTAGATTAGTGCATCCTTGCTGAATAAAAGTATCAATTTCTTTCAACCTGATCTCATGACGAAAACATACCTGTGGAAACTTTTTCACAAGATGCAATATACATACCAACAAGTACATATCACTGCAGTTTCCAACAGAAATGAACACTAGAGGTGATAAAACAGTGAGCACTTGTAATCGCTTCCGTACACAGTTATAATTACAGCTCCATATGTTTTGCTTTCCGCATGTAACAAGCTTGATTGGTAGCTCAGCTGACACAGAATTGCACTTAGGATGTGAAATCCTTGGGTACGAATCCAGTCAAAAACATGATGAAAGAGCTGAAAGATGAGCGATCAACGGACATTTGAAATCCACTGCTTCCTCACGTCCAAATACAAAACTCCTGCATTGCTTACAAGACATTGTCGCTACATTTGTTCTAGCGTAAAGAAAATGTCAGACAGCGTACAATTGGCTGAGGGCGGGAATATGCTAATACAAAACAGTCCATCAGCGACCGTGGGCGGAGCCTGTGCAGTATGACATCATACTGCTCAGAAAATCAAAACGGCTTAGTAATTGAGACTTAGTGCTGAATAAAAGTATCAGTTTCTTTTAAAAGGGGTCATCAGATGTCCATTTTCCACAAGTTTTTATGATTCTTTAGGTTCTTCGTGAAATGTTGGCAAAATACTTTGGTTAAAATTTCCCAGTGGTAATTATTTAAATGCTAATGAGCTCTGCTGACCCTGCCTCTCTCTTAAATTTTTTGTTTATTCGGTGGTGCGTTACCGTCAAAGACGAAAATAATCTACTGCATCCTCAGTTGCTCTGATTTTAGGAGAAAATTAAGACCATTTAGTTCACTTTTATATCCAAATACAAAACACCTGCATTGCGCAGAGAAAATTACAGGACAGTCCTTCAGTGGATTTTAATACAGGCTTAATAATTGAGACTTAGTGCTGAATAAAAGTATAAATTTATTTTAAAAGGAGATATCGAATGCTCATTTTCCACAAGTTTTTATGATTCTTTAGGGTCTTTATGAAATGCCAGCAAAATACTTTGGTTAAAATTTCTCAGTGGTCATGTAAAACACCCTTTTTACCTTGTCAAAAACAGCTCTGTTCACAGTCTTCTGTTTCGGCGCATGTCCCTTTAAATGCTAATGAGCTCTGCTGACCCTGCCTTTCCCCCTTTTTTTGTATATTTGGTTGTGCGATACCATCAAAAACAAAACCAATCCACTGCGTCCTCAGTGGCTCTGATTTTGGGAGAAAATGATAACTGTTAAGTTCACTTTTACATCCAAATACAAAACACCTGCATTGCGCAGAGAAAATTGTAGACATCGTGCAACTGGTTGAGGATGGAAATATGCTAATACAGGACCGTATCAGTGGTCATGGGTGGAGCCTGAGCAGTACAATGTCATATTGCTTAGAAAATAAAAACGACTTGATAAGTGAGACTTTTTGAGGATTAAAAAAAAAAGCAGTAAATGGATTTTTATCATTTTAGGGTGGTTGTGTCCACACACTGCTAAGACTCATTTATATGCAAACAACCAGGTAAAAGGGAATTTTGTATTCAATGTCCCCTTTAACAAAATAATAGTGTTTCAGGAGTGTTTCTCAGTCTGTAGTGTTTTAAAAGAGACTGGTCTGGCCAGTATTGGTTCTGTCTGGAAAGGTGAAATCCAAGAACAGCCCTGGGCCTCATATAGCCTCATTAACATGTGCCAGGAAAAAAAAAAATGGGGAAAAACCCTCCTCACCCCTCCTTTCCTGAGGAAACAGCTCAGCTGAGGGAAAGATCGAATGAGGGAGTGAAAGAACGAGGGCAGTGGACAGAGATGAAGTGTTAATAGTGGCCATGACAGATGGGTTGCAGAGGGACCAGCCTTTCCTCATGAACGCCCATCAAAAACTTTTTCAGCTCAAGCTTTTAGTCTCTGACACAGATGAACTTTGTGGTGAGTGATCACAGCCCACAGGTTACTCCCCAGCTAGAAAACCTATGAGGAGACTCCCTCTTACAGATAGAGGAGACGGTTAAAGGCGTGTGAGAAAACAGGATAGAGAAATAGTGCTGAGGTTGAGTTTTCCTCTAATTTGGATTCAGCAAGTTTATGATTTCATCTGGCAAAGGGCTTTTTTATGACCCAGATTTGTAAATAATTATGGTGCTGCACTCTACAATTTTACAAAACAACAAACTGTCCTAATTAGATGCAATGTGTGAAATTTACAGCAATGTGATATTCGAAGTCAGTCCGAACATGTATGATATTTAATACATTTATGTGTAGCAGGATTTTGGGGCAATTTTTTATTATCCGAATTCTATTGATAAATAGACATTATTTTTTTATCCTACAATTATTTAATTTATTAATAAAAAAATAATAATTTTATATTATGATTTTATTATTAGAATCTATTTTAAACTTAATATCTATATTACACTTAATTTATTGTGCAATTTATTTATAAATATAAATTATTTTTATTCTACAATTAGTTAATTTATAAATACAAAGTTTTTCATGATTTGATCAGAATGTATTTTAAGTTTAATATATATAAATACAAATGTTTTATTTTATATACATTTTATATTATGATTTTATTATTAGACTATTTTAATATTAATAAATACACTTATTATGCTGAATTTATTTATAAATTCTAATTTGTTTTATTTTATACATTTTATATTATAATTTTATTAGAATCGATTTTTATTTAAAATCTATAAATACACTTATAATTTAATTATGCACATTTTATTTATAAAAACATATTCTACAATGATTTAATTTATAAATACAAATTTGTATTAATTTATTTGTTATTTTATTATTTTTATTTGTCACTTATAATTTTATATTTATAATTTTAGCTATAAATGCAAATGTACTTACTATTTAATGTTATTATGCACATTTTATGAATACAAAGGTATTATTTAATGAAAGTATTATATAAATGCTAATTGATTATATAATTTTATTTTATTTGTAAATAAGAAAATATTTAGTTTTAAATTTAGTCTAAAAATACAAATTAATTAGCTTTTTTAAATACATTTATTATAGATTATTTATTTATACAAGTATATTATTCCATAATTTTTTTTTTCAGTTTTATTCAATGTGTAAATAATCATTTATTTTATTATTTTATTACACAAATTTGGTATTTGTTTGTGTTATTTTATTTTTATTTATAATTTTACATTACTTTTAGAATTACATTTTAACTAATTTTACATTTTATTTGAAAATGTTATGAATGTGATGAATTTATTTTATAACATCATTACACCATTTTTTTAGTTTCTTTGTTGGTTTGCTATTCATTTTTTGCTTATCTAGAGGTGTTTCACACTTCATCAAAACTGCAACTAATCTACCAAAATCTGCTAATGTAAAATTCATACTGCTTTTGAGACAGAACAGGAGAAAGAAAGAAACCCAAGTCATGCTATGGCTCTGTTTCGTGACCATGAGAGGCTAAAAAAAAAAAACCGCTCTACTGGCCATGTTTAAAAGCCTCATGAAAACAAACCATCCTTCATGGGTGGCTTTGTGCTTGATGAGGGCCACAAAACCACTCTGGCTGTGTTTAAAATCAGTCAGGATGCCCGGTTAACTTCAGGCCAGTGGCTCATGTGTTTGGTTCTTTGGGGAGCTTAGATTTCATGAGTTCAACATTAAAAATCCCCTCTGTGTCTTTCTCTCTGTCTATAATATCAACCCTGTGTAGACTCCAGACACTTGAGGGTGGGAAGAAGGTGTTTCTTTTGGGTTGACACGACTGGACACAACAATGAGAGAGCTTATGGAGAGCGACGGGCAACCCTAAAAAGGCAAGTGACAGCAACATGACACCACACTTAAATAAGCATGCAAAGTCTATCACGTGTGTGTGTGTGTGTGTATGTGTGTGTATGTGTGTGTGTGTGTGTGTGTGTGTGTGTGTGTGTGTGTCGATTCAATTTTTTAGGTGTCACCTATTTGTTCTTGTCACCCTCTATTTGGCAAAGTGGGTTGTAGATTAGTGTGGCATTAAGTAACTATGTATTCTCACCCCCGAGCCAAAGCACTGTCCTCTGAGATGCTGCAGGACGTGTCCATGTAAACAAATAGTCCGCCATCATGTGGCATTATGACCGTGGCTACTGCATTTATAGCTCCTCAGGCTCTCACAGCTGGCTGTACATTGCTATTACTATCCCACGTAACACAAAACAGTATATTTCTGTATCTATCTTTTCCAATCACATGACAAAGGCTTATGCTGAAAATAAAGACAGCATGACTAGACTTTACAATGGCTGTTTGTGGGTATGCATGCATGCATTTATACATTCATTAGTGCTTTTATTTTTGGCAGTTATTTGTGTATTTATGCTTTTTTAATTTATTTGTTCATTCATTCACTTAATCATTTTATGCATGCATTTATTTGTGCTCTTATGCAGTTATTTGTGCCTCTATTTTAGCATTTATTTATTTATAAATTATTTGTGCATGTATGCTTTCATTCATTCATTTATTTGTGCATGTATGCATTTAATTGTGGTTCTATTTTGACTTTTTTTATTTATGCCTTCATTTATGAATTTATTTGTGCTTTATGCTTTCCTTCATTCATTTGAGCATGTATTTATTTGTGCTTCTATTTTGGCATTTATTTATGTATTTATTTATGAATATATTCATGCATTTATTTGTGCATTTATGCTTTTATTCATTAATTTATTCATTCATTCATTCATAAATGCATTTATTTGTTCATTTATGCTTTAATTTATCGATTCATTTGTGCATTTATGCCTTTATTTGAGATTCAGTTTGGCATTTGCGATTTTTGTGTATGTATTTATGCATTTATGCTTTCATTTATTTGTGCATTCATTCATTCATTTGTGCTTTTATTTTGGCATTTATTTATGCATTTATTTATTAATTTGTTTGTGCATTTATTTGTGCATTCATTCATTCATTTGTGCTTTTATTTTGGCATTTATTTATGCATTTATTTATTAATTTGTTTGTGCATTTATGCTTTCATTCATTCTTTCAATTTGTGCATTTCTGCATTTCGTTGTGCTTTTTGGCATTTATTTCTTTATGCATTAATTTATGATTTTTTGTGTGTATTTATTAATTCATTCATTCATTTGTTCTTCTATTTTGGCATTTATTTATTTTTTGCATTTATTTTGTTTATTCATTCATTAATGCATTAATTTGCGCATTTATGCATCTATTTGTGCTT
This sequence comes from Garra rufa, assembly GCF_049309525.1. Lineage (NCBI taxonomy): Eukaryota > Metazoa > Chordata > Actinopteri > Cypriniformes > Cyprinidae > Garra > Garra rufa. The sequence continues at coordinate 13,485,679 of NC_133364.1, read as the reverse complement.
CTATTTTGACATTTATTTATGCATGTATTTATGAATATTTGTGCATTTATGCATTAATTAATTAATGCATTTAGCTGTGCTTCTATTTGCCATTTATTTGTGCATTCATTCATTCCTTCATTCATTCATTCATTCATTCATTCACTCCATTCATTCATGCATTCACGTGCTGCTGTTTTGGCATTTTTTTATTTATGCATAAATTATTTTTTTAATTTATTTGTGCATTCATTTATGCATGCATTTATGTATTTATTTGTCCTTCAATTTTGGCATTTATTTCTTTAAACATTTGTTTATTAAATTTATTTTTGCATTCATTCATTCATGCATGTATTTTTTGTGCATTTATGCATTTTATGTGCTTTATCTTGGCATTTATTTATAGAGTTTATTTATGAATTTATGCGTTCATTTATTCATTAGTTTGTGCTTCTATTTTGACATTTATTTATGCATTTATTAACATATTTGCATTTATTTGTGCACATGTTTTTATTCATTCATTCACTCATTCATTCATTTATTCAAGAATTTATTTGTGCATTTATGCATGTATTTGTGTTTCTATTTTGACATTTATTTATGCATTGATTTATGAGTTTGTGCATTTATGCTATTCATACATTCATTCACTCACTCATCCATTTATGCAATTGTGCTTATCTATTTGTCTGATTGTTTATGCATTTTGTCTACATGAATAACGCTGCAATTGCATTATTTGTTTAAAACCATAAATAATTTAGCTGCAGATTAGCCATAATTTATTAAATGTAGCATTTCTGTCTCACTTTACCCTTCAACCCTTTCACATAAACCGCAGGTACAGGCATTTCTTTCTTTCTAAGCTATAAAACACGTCAGCCTTTTAAACTAACAAAACTATAAAAATCTTTTATTTGCAAATAATGTGAAAAGCATTATTGACACACCGGTCATAATATAAATGTCTGTATGGCATTTATGGTTTTGAGTTCCTCGATGTGTGTGTGTGTGTGTGTGTGTGTGTGTGTGTGTGTGTATCAGTAGATGTCTTAAGGCTACTGTGGCACTGGAGGTGTGAATGTGTCAGGCTCCTTGAGTTAATAAACAGCCAGTCAGTAAACAAATATGAGCTCAGTGTAAAATGCTGGAGATTGCATTGCAGTGCCCAAACAATGACGACATCTTGTCAGGAAAGAGATTACGGCTATTTTGATGTACTTTGACCCAACAAGGACAATTGACGTCAATTATTCTTCTATAGATTATAATGCTTTTTGAAGTTTACTTTTCTTAATCTTTGATTGTGACATCAAATCACAGACATTTCTTTTCTTCCTGACTATATTGACTCTCATGCAGCTAATAACTAATAATTAACTAAATAATAGCTAATAACAATCTCAAAGTTCAAAACGGCTTGATACTTTGTTTGACGAGAAACTCAGGTTGACTAATACAATTCACCAAGCAAGCAGTTTCTCAATTTAAAGGGATAATTCAGCCAAAAATGAAATTGTAATCATAACTTCTGACAATATTCACCCTCATGTTCTTTCAAACTTGTATGATTTTCTCTCTTAAATACAAAAGAGACAGAAGTTGATGCTAGCCATTGACTTCCAGTTAGTGTGGAACAGAAGTCAACGGCTACCGTCAATTACTTGGTTGCCCACGTTCCTCAGAATATCAACTTTTGTGTTTAACCCCTTAGCGTTCCTGTCAAACTTAACTCAATGCAAAACGTTCCGCCGGTGGAACGTTGGAACACTAAGGGGTTAACAGAAGAAATAAACTCCTACAGACAGGAAATGGCATAAGAGTGAGTAAATTATGACAGAATTGTAGTTTTTGCACTGTAAAAAAAGCAAAAAAACACAAGTTGTTGAGTAAACTTAAAATAATTTGTTACCCTGTTGTTTTAAAATTTTAAGTTCAGTCAATAAGTTTAGTCAACTTGAAATGTTAAGTTGTACTAAGTGACAACTTAGATATTTGAGTTGACTTAACAAAATAATTGGTTTGTTAAACTTAAAAGCTGGGTAAGTTACCTGGCTGCCTTAAAATTAAGTTGAATCAACTCAAATATCGAAGTTGTCACTTAGTACAACTTAACATTTTAAGTTGACTACACTTTTTTGAGTTAATTGAACATAAAATTGTAAGGCAGCCAGGTAACAAATTATTTTAAGTTGTTTCAACAATTTGTTTTTTACAGTGTGGGTGAATAATCCTTTTAAGTTTTTTTTTTTTAGAACTGTCTCTTTAAGATGAATCTCTTATGCGTTCCCCATCAAACTGAACATATTTGAGTTTACATTGCGTGCATTTCAACTACATTTATCATTTTGAATATTTCTAGCCAATGCAGGATGCTTATTGAACAGCTGAAGTGATGCCCAGACCGCTTTTAGGTGAAGTTAAATGAGCATGTAATGGATCCTGGATATTGTCATCTTCATTTACACACTTCTTCACTTCTACACAAACTCGCAGACATACTCATTCAGTGACGCCACCTTTGTCTTGGTCTGCCGAAGCCACAACAATCCTGACATGACTTATTCCTTCTTAGAGGCCTCACAAGGTAATGCGGAATCTCTCATGGAGTCCAACCTCATGTCCTCATGTGTTTACTGAAGCGTGAAACACTTTTAAATCAACTTTCTCTGCTCACGAGCCTTGGATCATAATTGAATCAAGCTCTTGTAAGCGCGGAGAGTCGTCTGGTGGGTCTTTGTGTTTCAGGGTTTGTGTACACGGGTGGTGATAAATGTGCTTTGACTGGCTGATCTGTCTGCACTTATCTGAAGTGACTTACAGAACCAAACACAACATGTAATGTTTCACTCTTAACATAAATACAAAGGCACATCGAGTTTTTGTCATTGTACTTGATGGCATGTAGCACGTAGTGCGCCATAATAATCAAGTGTTACTCTGTGTTATATGGTGATAGCAATAAACCATATCACACTGGCTGTTTATTGTGGGTCAAAGGTCTCACTATATATGAAAAGTTGAGTTTGCAGGGCAGCAGCCAATAAGGAAACACCACTGTGGATGAAGTATGTGTTTATATATAAAAAGACGTTACATAAAGGCGGTTTGATTATTAATTTTGTGTGATTTTAATTTGTGCAGTAATTTAATGTAATTAATCAAGATGGGATTTTACTAATATTGGATTAATATTGACTCTGGAGTGCAAAACCAGTCATAAGGGTGCATTTTTAAAAATTGATATTAAAATAATCTGAAAGCTGAATAAATAAGCTTTTCATTGATGTATGGTTTATGACAATCCAGATTTTCCAAATAGCTGTCCTTTCATTTAGGAATTTTTAATTAAATATTATAATAAATTATAATAATTAATTATATTTAATATATATAATGATATTATGTATATTATATATTATTTATTTATATTATATATTGCAATATGATGATGATTATTATTATTATTATTATTATTATTATAAATAAAAACATTACTACTACTACTAATAATAATAATACTTTATTATTGTAATGTCTATTATTTTCATTATTATTTATTATTATTATTATTATTACATAATAGTAATAATAATTATTATTATTATACACTATAAAATGCTTAATTTTATGATGTATAATTAATTTATTTTGTTGTTATTAACATGCTTATTACACATATTTATATTTTACATGTTAATAATGAATACAGTTTTTAATTTTTAGCTTTTTGTTTATTATTATTATTATTATTATTATTATTATTATTATTATTATTATTAAACAGCATGCTAAGTAACCATGCAATTTTACTACCACTAATAATAATATAATTATTATTTAAATGTATATTTTAAATATATTTTTATTATTTATTATTATACATGATAAAATGTTTTGTTTTATAATATATACTTTTAATTAAAACTTTAATTAACATGCTAATCATACATATTTAAAATGTATGTGTTAATAATGACTACAGTTTTTTTATACAGTTGTTGTTGTTGTTAATAATAATAATAATAATAATAATAATAATAATAACAACAACAGAATGCTATGTAACCATGAGTATTATTGCTACTATTAATAATAATAAAATGATGATGATTGTTTAATTATTGATTAATTTATTATTTAATAATTTATTATTATTATTATTACTATTATTATACATTATAAAATACTTATGTATTTTATATTTTTTGATTTCTACTGTTATTATTAACATGCTAATTATGCATATTTATAATTTACATGTTTTTACTATTATTATTATTATTATTATTATTATTAACACCAGAATGCTATTACTATAAAGTAACCATGAATATTATTGCCACTACTACTACTAATAATAATTTATTATTGTAATATTTATTATTATTATTGATTATTATTATCATTAAACATTATAAAATACTTTATTATAAAGCATCATTTTAATTTCCACTGTTATTCTGAACATGTTAATAATGACTACAGTTTATGACTGTTGTTGTTGTTGTTGTTGTTGTTGTTGTTGTTGTTGTTGTTATTATTATTATTATTATTATTATTATTATTATTATTATTATTAATATTAAAGTTAACCATATAGCATAACAGAACAGGCAGGGTATCAGGGATCCAGTCATGAAAAGTCTTTGGAGGTTTCTGTAATGATATGATTCATACACAGAAACAAATTTGTTCATTTAAAGATAATTTAAAACACACAGAGAAATGCACGCACACACATTTAGCTGTTTAGCTACACAAGTAACTCATTATGCAATCATAAATTCAGTTCTGATGTGAAAACATCTGATTTTAGGCGGCTTCTCGTGTGAACTATGTATGCGAGTGTTTGCAGCAGCACAAAAGAGGCTTTGTTCCAGCAAACACGCACACCACACGTGAATGACATCACTCGTGTGAGTGTGACTGCGGCGAATCGGGATTAAAACTCTTTTGGTGTGTGTGTGTGTGTGTGCGCGTGAATGTGAGCCAGTGGTTTAAAGCCATACCTCAAAGGCTATTACTTATTCTTGTGTGATCTGACACCTTTCACCTCATTCAACAATTCGTTTTCACACGTTATTCTCATTACTTACATTACTTTGATGCTTTACATGAGACTCTAACAGCCTTTAAACATACACCCACACAGACACACAAAAACAGTATTTGTGTGATAACCATAAGAGGGCAGATTTTTTTTAAATGAAGTGATATCCAAAAACATGCACCAAGTCAAATTTGAAACAAAAACCTTTGTATACACGAACCGAGCAAACATGGTCCCGTCAAACACGCACACAAAAGATGAAAGGCAAACATTCAGAAGACTGGCATGTGTGTTTTCCATTTGCAGACCAGCAGTGGTTTTGGGTTACTGATGACAGTGGTGACCGGGCCAAACATAAGCCTTGATCCATGTAACTGTAGTGTGTGTGAACCGGTGACACGTGTGACAGAAAAACACGTGTGTGTGTGTGTGTGTGTATGTGTGTGTGTGTGTGTGTGTGTGTGTGTGTGTGTGTGTGTGTGTGTGTGTGAGAGCGCTGCTAGGGAAGTCCTGTCCCACCGCAAACACAATCGGTTTGCATGGGAGATTTCGATAAATGTAAATGATTGCTTTGTGTGTGCGAGCATGTGTTTCCCAAGACCTCTCCTGGGAATCGGAGGGCTTTTAGTGTGATTATGTGCCACTGAAGTGTGTGTGCGTGCACAAAAAAAAAGTAGTATGAAGTCTGCATTTGCTGTAAACCACAGTTTAGTAGGAAAGCTACTTCAGCTTGCCAAGCTCTTGAAAAACTGACATGATGTAGCTAGCTATGTTGAAAAGCAGCAGTGCATTTTAAAATGTATAACTATTAGATTACTTCCCAATGCTGACCTTATCACTTCTGTCCTGTGGCAATGAACAGGATGTAACAAACTTGGGCAGCCCTGTTCCCTTCCTCCATGTGCTTTATATCTAATCACCACTCAATAATAAAGTTGAACATGAAACGTGGAAGAAGATCAGGCCTTCTGCTTTGCTTTGTCCTTGTCTATTTGTGCCACTTGCTTTCACCTGAGCTAACAACACTCAGCAATTGTCCTACATTGCATGTGCACGTCTGTCAAATGCTGAGTAAACAAGGGTAGTCCTCTTATTTGTGTATACCTTACTGTACATGCTGTACTGTACTGTATGAAAACATTCAGTCAAAAAACCTTTTGATTCAGTCTGGCTTTGGGTTTCTTTACATTGACAGTTGCTTCATGCAGGCTGGATGTCATGTGCAGGTTTTGGGAGAAAGTTTACATTTACACTTTGCAGTATCTGCAATTTTGCACTGTGACACTGTGTTGTTACCTGGATGATCCACAGCTGTGTTTTTTGTTGTTTGTCTTGAACAGTCCATAAAAATCCTTCAGGTTTTCCAGCATCTTTGGGTATTTGAACCCCTTTCCAACAATGACTGTAGGATTGTGAGATCAATGTATTCACACTGAGGACAACTAGGGGACTCATACTCAGCTATTACAAAAGGTTCAAATGCTTACTGATGTTCCAGAAGAAAAAACAATGCGAGAGTCTGGAGGTGAAAACGGTAAATTGAACTGATTTTGTTTTCTGGGAAACATGCAAGTATCTTCTGTAGCTTCCCAAGGGCTGTACTAAATTTAAAAAAAAATAGTGTTTAGGCAAAATAAGAAAAATGTACACATCTTCATTCTGTTCAAAAGTTCTTACCCCCTGTTCTTAATGCATAATTTTTCCTTCTGAAGCATCAGTGAGTGTTTAAACTTTCTGTAATAGTTGCATATGAGTCTGTCAGTTGTCCTCAGTGTAAAAAGATGGATCTCAAAACCATACAGTCATTGTTTGAAAGGGTTCAAATACACAAAAATGCTGAAAAACCAAAGAATTTGTGGGCAGCGGGCAGTTTAACTGTTCAGGACCAAAAAGGGACTCGAAAACAAAAAATCTTGAGGTCCATCTTTTTACACTGAGGACAACTGAGGGACTCATATGCAACTATTACAGTAGGTTCAAACAGTCACTGATGCTCCAGAAGGAAAAATTATGCAATAAGAGCCAGGAGGTGAAAACTTTTTGAATTAAATTTGAACTTATTTACTCTTCTGGGGAAAATGTAAGTATCTTCTGTAGCTTCTGAAGGGCAGTACTAAATGGAATAAAAAAATATGTACACACACCTTTGTTCTGTTCAAAAATATTCACCCCCTTAATGCATTGTTTTTTTAGTTTTTTTCTGAATCATGAGTGAACATTTGAACTTTTTTGTAGTTTATAAGTTGTCCTCAGTTCTCCTCAGTGTGAAAAGGTGGATCTCAAAATCATACAGTCATGTTGGAAAGTGTTCAATTACACAAAAGATGCTGGAAAACCAAAGAATTTGTGGGACCTGAAGGATTTTTCTGAAGAACAGCAGGCAGTTTAACTGTTTAGGACAAACAAAGGATTAATATACAAATATCACGTTCAGTTTTATTGAAACACAGTAATGTGAATCTGACCCTAAACCTAGTAGTTGTCAACAAAAGCAAATGTAAAATAAAACACATTTGCTGAAGCAACCATGTTTTTTTAGCAAGTGCTAATGCAATACTGCACCGGGTGAGCTACTGAGCAAGTTTACTATGTTAGAAAAGGCAGACATATGGACTGCTTATGTCTACTTATGAATATATTAGTTTGCAAATCATGCACTATGGTAAAAGGGTTTTCCATGTTTTGTTCGTAAAAATAAGTCTTTATTAATTCACAATCTGCTCTGTATTCATTTGTGGAATAAAAGTTTTACTGTCACCAGTGTTCATTTAACCTGGAAATTTCAGTGTATGAAGGTGAAACCAATAAAGGAAATGCAAACCACAAACTTTGACTGATGCTAGCTGTTTCAGTCTTGTAAATCTGGTTTCTACACCAAACAGGAGAAGCAGGTTAGAAAACAGTAAACTTTTGTATATATAAGTGTCATATCTGACCATCATCTTCAAAAGACAAATTCACATCAAGCATTTTGTCTTTTAGATCAGAATTGACACAAATGAAACTGTATTTTCTCAATAACCCTATTGTTTGCTATATCTTTCTGAACGATGAGGGCTAAACCTGGTACAAAGCACTCCACAGGTTTGCTGGCCCCAGTGGTATGTGCTAAAATACAGACAAAAAATGGCTCATTGTTGTTCGGCAGACAGCAGCAAGATTAAGTGATAGTAAATAGAAAAAGAGGCGTACAAAGTTTGAGGGAAAACCCATTGGCGCATCCTGTCGGGTGACCGGACCGACCGAGAGCAACCTATGATGTCATGATGGTGAAACTGTCAAAACAGATAAAGCACACATCCCTCAAGTCGCCCACGTATTATGGAGAGAATATAAATATAAAAGCTCCATTTACTGGGTTCGATATACATGCCAAATGTGGTTCATGGGGAGTTAGGATTGGTTTAGGACTAGTGTATTTCTGATTCACCTACGATGACATATTGAACTGGAACAGCTGTACTGGATAGCTAGAATTAGGCCTGTGGCACTGTAACCCAGCACAGATCCAGACATGATCACGTAATGCCTGTCTAAATATACAAATGTGACCTAATATCCAATATGAGACCATTTCAATGCATCAATAACTTTGTCTCTGTTGCTATGGTGTATTGATAGGTGGTATAATACACTGTGTTTTGTTCCTGCAGGGTTAGATTTGTTATTTAACAGAGTTTGAGTTCTGGAAAGCTTTGGAAAGTAATAACAAGCAATGACAGGGCAGTCTGGTTTTTAAAGGCAAAGCATTCCCTCAAATAGCATAAACATGGCCTAGTATTGTCAATATTGATGCTTACAATGAATCAACTGGCTTTCGTCTCCTATAGTGTTTTTGTCAGTACGCTTAACCTTGGGTCTTTCAAAATGGCAAATTTAGTCAACCAATCAGAAACGGCCTCAGTACGGATCTCATTAAATATTTATGAGATTTGTATAGTCACAGAAACTTCCTCATGGAAATTGGTTTCAGTGTCTGAGACAGAAATGAAAACGTTGAATGTCAAACATAATATATGTCTTAAGTCGCTGGGGTATATTTGTAGCAATAGGCAAAAAATACATTGTATGGGTCAAAATTATTGATTTATCTTTTATGCCAAAAATCATTAGGATATAAAGTAAAGATCATGTTCCATGAAGATATTTTGTAAATTTCCTACAGTAAATATATCAAAACGTATTTTTTTTTATTAGTAATATGCATTGCTAAGAACTTCATTTGGACAACTTTAAAGCGATTTTCTTAATATTTAGATTTTTTTGCACCCTCAGATTCCAGATTTTCAAATATTTGCACATTTTTCAAACCATACATCAATGGAAAGTCTAGTGGTCTTTGTGGTCACATATCATCTAATCAGTTTGTTTACAGATGTACAGTTTGACTTCTTGGACTTCTCTGGATTGTTCATTTCAAGTGTGAAAAGACCAAATATGTGAATATCCTTTATCTTACTCTAAGTTGGACTAGCTATGACGTTTTTAATCTATAGGGTGGGATTTGTGAGACGTGTTGTGAGACGGTGAAAGGAAAAGAGAGAGTGACAGGGAAGAGTCATTTAGTTGAGCACACCAGTGAATCCTCTTTGTGTAAAAACGATGACAGAGGTTTCCTGCCTGGCAGACGTTATGATATAGATTTTGAGTCACTTTTGCTCTGAAAAACATCTGTTGCTGGTCTGACAGTGACTCAAAACGTAAAACAGACAACTATAAAAGTAGAGCGAGACTCCCCAGACTTTAAGCTCCTTGTACAGTCAAGAAGACGATGTTGGCCCCGGTTCAAAGCCTAGAACACCACATTATGATGTGACGTTTATATGGTTTCAGGCGCCTTTTAGATTCCGATTGTGAAATCCGATTCAGTGGATTCGCAATTCTAATCTCTCACAGTTCTTTCCACACAAATTTAAAATGATAAAAATGTCAATACAGTCAGTTTAGCAATTTCAAATGTACTTTTTTAAAAGGTTTTTAGGTTATTTATTATTTTCATTCATTTTTATTATTTTTATTTTACGGACATACATGGCCTGTAAATCTAAAAATAAGGAAGCTGTGTCTGTATTTATTAAAAAATCCATGTGTCATCTGGTAACACTTTATTTTGAAGGTCCCACAACAAACTTTCTATTGACTATAAATAACCTTGCAATTACATGTCAACTTATTCTCCTTAGCTAGTTTAAGATTGTCTCTAGCTGGTTTATGCTGGTTTAAGATGGTCCTTAGCTGGTTTATGCTAGTCCTTAGCTGGTTAAAGTTGGTCCTTAGCTGGTTTATGCTGGTCTTTAGCTGGTTTATGCTGGTCCTTAGCTGGTTTATGGTGGTCCTTAGCTGGTTTAAGATTGTCTCTAGCTGGTTTATGCTGGTTTAAGATGGTCCTTAGCTGGTTTATGCTAGTCCTTAGCTGGTTAAAGTTGGTCCTTAGCTGGTTAAAGCTGGTCCTTAGCTGGTTTATGCTGGTCTTTATCTGATTTATGCTAGTCCTTAGCTAGTTTAAGATTTTCTCTAGCTGGTTTATGCTGGTTTAAGATGGTCCTTAGCTGGTTTATGCTAGTCCTTAGCTGGTTAAAGTTGATCCTTAGCTGGTTTATGCTGGTCTTTAGCTGGTTAAAGCTGGTCCTTAGCTGGTTAAAGCTGGTCCTTAGCTGGTTTATGCTGGTCTTTATCTGATTTATGCTAGTCCTTAGCTAGTTTAAGATTTTCTCTAGCTGGTTTATTCTGGTTTAAGATGGTCCTTAGCTGGTTTATGCTAGTCCTTAGCTGGTTAAAGTTGGTCCTTAGCTGGTTTATGCTGGTCTTTAGCTGGTTAAAGCTGGTCCTTAGCTGGTTAAAGCTGGTCCTTAGCTGGTTTATGCTGGTCTTTAGCTGGTTTATGCTGGTCTTTAGCTGGTTTATGCTGGTCCTTAGCTAGTTAAAGTTGGTCCTTAGCTGGTTTATGCTGGGCCCGTATCCCTAAAGAATTTTTGTGCAAAAAGTGGCTCCTAGCAGCCAAATTCTAAGAAAATTCTCAGAGTCATGACGTTTTCTTAGAATTTCCCCTAAAAGTGACACGAAAATCCCAGTTAATATAAAAGCTATTCCTCAAGATTCCTAGCGCTTAAAAGGGCTCCTAAGGCAAGATCTGCTAAGAGCAGAGAAGAGGACTTTTAGTGGCTTAGGAGTTCCCCTAAGCAGCTGCACAAAATGGCCATTTTCTCTGTTTGTAGGATATTTGTTAACAAGCCTTCATAAATAGACCAGCCAGCAATCACAGGCATTGATAAAAGCTGAGCCGTGTTACCCTCGTTAAGACCACACTGAGTTGTAACGTTGCAATTTCTACTTCATTAAGGACAGCCCCTTGAGATAGGCCATCTTGTTTTCAATGGGGTCCATATGGGAGTGAAAGTACAAAATATGCCAGCTAGGATATTAATATGAGCAAATAAGACACAAATCATTATTTGAACAGGGTGTAATGAGCTTAAGTTTTCACATATTTTAGATTCTAATGTTAGGCTATAACCCCTACAGCTTACTATTCATTTTCCAGATATTTTCTTGAATGTGAAATATTATTTACAATTACAGTCTGCATAAGATTAGAGTGTATAATTATGTTTATTGAGGGTACATCCTTTGCTCATTATCACCAAAAGTTCATTTTCATCAAACTTGTAGGATCAACCAATCACAGCTTTTGAAATGATGACTCATACCTAGCAACGGGGTCAACCACACCTCCTCACTAAGATAGGATTTTCCATCCATTCCTTGCTCAGAGTTCACTGAAAATGTTCTGGAATCACTTCTAAGCTAAAACTCCTGGCAAGGAATTTTTAGGTTAAGTTAGGAGCTCTCTGAGAGGATTCTCAGAATCTTTAGGGATACGGGCCCTGGTCCTTAGCTGGTTAAAGCTGGTCCTTAGCTGGTTTAAACTGGTCCTTAGCTGGTTTATGCTAGTCCTTAGCTAGTTAAAGTTGGTCCTTAGCTGGTTTATGCTAGTCCTTAGCTAGTTAAAGTTGATCCTTAACTGGTTTATGCTGGTCCTTAGCTGGTTTATGCTAGTCCTTAGCTGGTTAAAGTTAGTCCTTAGCTGGTTTATGCTGGTCTTTAGCTGGTTTATGCTGGTCCTTAGCTGGTTTATGCTAGTCCTTAGCTGGTTAAAGTTAGTCCTTAGCTGGTTTATGCTGGTCTTTAGCTGGTTTATGCTGGTCTTTAGCTGGTTTATGCTGGTCCTTAGCTGGTTTATGCTAGTCCTTAGCTGGTTAAAGTTAGTCCTTAGCTGGTTTATGCTGGTCTTTAGCTGGTTTATGCTGGTCCTTAGCTGGTTTATGCTGGTCCTTAGCTGGTTTATGCTAGTCCTTAGATGGTTAAAGTTAGTCCTTAGCTGGTTTATGCTGGTCTTTAGCTGGTTTATGCTGGTCCTTAGCTGGTTAAAGCTGGTCCTTAGCTGGTTAAAGCTGGTCCTTAGCTGGTTTATGCTGGTCTTTATCTGATTTATGCTAGTCCTTAGCTAGTTAAAGTTGGTCCTTAGCTGGTTTATGCTGGTCCTTAGCTGGTTTATGCTAGTCCTTAGCTGGTTAAAGTTAGTCCTTAGCTGGTTTATGCTGGTCTTTAACTGGTTTATGCTGGTCCTTAGCTGGTTTATGCTAGTCATTAGCTGGTTAAAGTTAGTCCTTAGCTGGTTTATGATGGTCTTTAGCTGGTTTATGCTGGTCCTTAGCTGGTTAAAGTTGGTCCTTAGCTGGTTTATGCTGGTCTTTAGCTGGTTTATGCTGGTCCTTAGCTGGTTAAAGCTGGTCCTTAGCTGGTTTATGCTGGTCCTTAGCTGGTTTATGCTGGTCCTTAGCTGGTTTATGCTGGTCCTTAGCTGGTTAAAGTTGGTCCTTAGCTGGTTTATGCTGGTCCTTAGCTGGTTTATGCTGGTCCTTAGCTGGTTAATGCTGGTCCTTAGCTGGTTTATGCTGGTCCTTAGCTGGTTAATGCTGGTCCTTAGCTGGTTTATGCTGGTCCTTAGCTAGTTTAAGATTTTCTCTAGCTGGTTTATGCTGGTTTAAGATGGTCCTTAGCTTGTTTATGCTAGTCCTTAGCTGGTGTATGCTGGTCCTTAGCTGGTTTATGCTGGTCCTTAGCTAGTTTAAGATTTTCTCTAGCTGGTTTATGCTGGTTTAAGATGGTCCTTAGCTTGTTTATGCTAGTCCTTAGCTGGTTAATGCTGGTCCTTAGCTGGTTTATGCTGGTCCTTAGCTAGTTTAAGATTTTCTCTAGCTGGTTTATGCTGGTTTAAGATGGTCCTTAGCTGGTTTATGCTGGTCCTTAGCTGGTTTATGCTGGTCCTTAGCTGGTTAATGCTGGTCCTTAGCTGGTTTATGCTGGTCCTTAGCTGGTTAATGCTGGTCCTTAGCTGGTTAATGCTGGTCCTTAGCTGGTTTATGCTGGTCCTTAGCTAGTTTAAGATTTTCTCTAGCTGGTTTATGCTGGTTTAAGATGGTCCTTAGCTTGTTTATGCTAGTCCTTAGCTGGTTAATGCTGGTCCTTAGCTGGTTTATGCTGGTCCTTAGCTAGTTTTAAGATTTTCTCTAGCTGGTTTATGCTGGTTTAAGATGGTCCTTAGCTTGTTTATGCTAGTCCTTAGCTGGTTAAAGTTGGTCCTTAGCTGGTTTATGCTGGTCCTTAGCTGGTTTATGCTGGTCCCTAGCTGGTTTATGCTGGTCCCTAGCTAGTTTAAGCTTGTCCCTAGCTGGTTTATGCTGGTCCTTAGCTGGTTTAAGATGGTCCTAAGCCCTCCAGCACATGACCAGCTCAGGACTAGCTAAGGTGTTTTGTTTTGCTTTCTCCACTTCGCTTCTAGAGCTTTCGCTATGCCTGCATCCAACATTTTCCGCTGGAACACCACTTTCTCGTGAGTGCACGTGTGCAACAGTTTCTCTAGCAAAAGCTAGAGATCGCGGTTTATAAAGGTTTAAATATGAATATTTGTCTTACTCAAATGCATTGATTCAGTTCAGAAGGCCTTTATTAATTCCCCAGAGCCATGTGGAGTATTTCTTTATAATCGCCTGATAATTTATTATTGGACATCAAAATCTGAACACCCATTAATTGCTATTTATAAAGCTTGGAAGTGCCAGGACATTTTTTAATATAACTCAGAATGTATCTACTAATACTTTGAGTTACTTATAGATATTAGAAGTTTAAACTGACTTGAATTTCCTATTTATTCATGCAGAAGCTACATCAGTCAGACCCTTTAAAAACACAATAGCAGTTTTATTTCAGAAAATGTGAATGGACTCTATGCCTGAAGCCCAGTGATCTTTCATTTATCTAATGCCATCTCTGTTATCACTATGAGTTAACTTTATTGGAATCTCGCATCGTAAAACCTATGAGACGTGTTTTCTGCCATGTGATGAGTGCATGACAATAAAAATTCATTTTAAACTTTATTTTTCATATAATAACCCTAGTCTGTGAACTAAGCCTAAAAACCTGCTATGTGAGTCCTTTTATGCTCTTCTCTGCCTCTTCCAGCCCTGCAGTGTTTCTACATCGTCACTTCTATGTGGTCTAAGCAGAACTGGTTTCATATTACTCTAATAATCTACATCAGGAAGTTAATCTGGCAATATACTCTCTCACTTGAAGAAAAACGACACCGCAAATGCCACAATGCTCCCTCGTGCTCCAGGCAGCGAGACAGGAAGTGCTTTAATCAAGGGCTTCCTGTGCTCCACACTCTGAGAGGAGGCTTGTTGTGTCTGTGATGGCAGTAATGCACTCACCAGCTGTTACTGTAGCAGCTGGAACCAGACGTGTGCGTGTGTGTGTGTGTGTGTGTGTGTGTGTGTGTGTGTGAATGACTTGAGCTGTTAAAACTCCAGCGTAAAGGGGAATACAGTGCTCTCTATCACTTAGATCTTAAAAACTAGTTTACTCATGCCTCCATTGTGATAGTAATGATAGTGATCTGCACCTGACTGCCTGATGGTTGAGACTGATGTTTAAAACTACATTTATTCCGCCTTCTGCTGTAGTAATAATGATAATTATCTGTGCCTGACTGCCTGATTGTTTGTTACTTAAGCCTTGCGGTCTCGTTGTTTTAGCTATAGGAGATGGTATGCTTGTAAGATAAA
Organism: Garra rufa; assembly: GCF_049309525.1. Lineage (NCBI taxonomy): Eukaryota > Metazoa > Chordata > Actinopteri > Cypriniformes > Cyprinidae > Garra > Garra rufa. The sequence goes on along the minus strand of NC_133364.1, from coordinate 13,470,508 downwards.
AAGATGAAAAATGGTTTGTTTTTGTCAAGGTTTTGTGTGCTTCCACACCCAGGATGCTAGCAGAGAAACTGCCATCTTGCTGAACCAGTTTCATGAAGTTAAACAGAAAGTTGCAGGGTTTCCTTTTACATATTCTGTCAGACTTTAATGCTAATGAATGAGATATTAATGCCGTTTTAGAATAGGGTTCACAGAAGTGAGTTAACATGGAAAAAGTGTCTATTTAAATGACTAATTACAAATAAACATCCACCTGGAACGACCTGGGGTTAAACGTGACTGACTGACAAAATAGTGACGATTCTCGCTCTCTCTCCTTGTAGGGTTCGAACCAACAAACTTCTGGTAGCCACTTAGCTTAAATGTTTTTATATTTCCAGAGTATTTTTTTTTTCCACAATAGCCAAATTTATCTGAAAGTAGGCACCTCATTTCTTAATTTAAAAAAAAAAAAAAAAAAAAAAAAAACATTTTTATGAATTTTCGCAATATGAAAAAAAAAGTTTCTCAAACCAGTGTGCTTTAATTTTTAATCAGGAAGTTTGCTTTTAATGGTTTTAATTTTGTACAAAATTGATCACAAAAAAACAGGACCATTATTTTGAACACATTATTATAGTATTTTAGTGTAGTATTATTTATAGTATTTGTTAACCTTAACCCTATAGGGTTATTATTATATTATAGTATTGTTTATAGTATTTGTTAATATTTTGAATGAGCTTTATTTTATTTTCAGTTGCTGATTTAATTAGGCTCGATCCAGCTTTTGTCTTTTTATGATTATTTTAGTATTATAGTGTTGTAGTATTATCTATAGTATTTGTTAATATTTTAAATTAGTTTATTTTTTTATTTTTTTGTTGCTGTTTCTAGTAAGTTTGTGCTTTTGACTTTTATTTTATTTTAGTTTTATGTTTTCGTTTCACCTTCCTCAATTAATAAACTTTAATTTAACTTGATTTACTAGTTTTAGTAAAACACTGATACCATTATTCAGGTTAATACTAAAAAGGTAAATTAATATTACAAATAATATTCAAGTGGTCCAGGATTATTGGAAAAAACACATAAATAAAAGGAGGCTCTCTAAATTGTTCTCTCATTGTGCCGCAAAGAGTTTTAAAAAGCCTCAATTTAATATATCAACATGAGAAAAAAACAGTTCTGGTATCTAGGGATGAGTCTTGAACTATCCTTTTGTTGTTCATTCATCATCTTATCAGTACTTGCAGCGAAGTCTTGGAATCAATTGATAATGTAGGGACATTTAAAAAATCTGAATGAGTCATGAATAATGGTATTGTTGCCTTGGTGTCCACAGCAACACTGTTTTTGTTTTTATTCCACCAACACAGGGCAAAGCGTTGCACCCATCAAGGACAGTGGGAGGCTCATTGTTTGTGCTTGAGATACTGAAACTCTGATAAGTCAAAGACTTGATGCATTGTTCTATGTGTTTTTTCTTCTGTGTGCAAGGAAAAGCAACAGCAGGAGAGAGACAAAGTGCGTTATCTGAAGTAGGTCTAGTTGGTTTATCATTAGTTACTCGCAAGTCATCTTCCATTTGGTGTTTACAGCTAGCTCTCCAGCTCGAAATTGGGTTAAGAGCCTTGTGCAAGCCTCCAGTTCTTGGGTGCATTCAACAAACAGAACTGAACTTACAGTGCCTTGCGAAATTTTCACACCCCTTCGTTTTTTTCACATTTTGTAATGTTGCTGCCTTATGTTATACTACTTTAAATTACTTTTTTCCCACATCAATCTACACTCCCTACTCCATAATGGCAAAGCAAAAAAAATAGGTTTTTTAACATTTGTGCAAATTAATTAAAAATAAAAAACTGAAAAGATCCCGTTGCATAAGTATTCATACCCTTTTCTAGGACACTCGAAATTTAGCTCAGGAGCATTCATATTGCTTCTAGATGTTGCTACACTTCGAGTGGAGTTAAACTGTGGCAAATTCATTTGAATGAGTATGATTTAGAAAGGCACACACCTCTCAGAAATGGTCTAACAGCTGAAGGTCTAACAGAAGTCCTGAGGTCAAGATAACCGCCTGTAGAGCTCAGTGACAGACTTGCGTTAAGGCAATGATCTAGGGAAGAGTTCAGAAAAAAATCTGCTGCATTGAAGGTTCACAGAAGCATGTAGCCTCCATTATCCATAATGGGAGACGACTGGAACAACTAGGACTCTAGAAAATGTCTGCCAGCCCCCATCCAAGCTGACAGAGCTTGAGAGGTGAAAAGGTGAGGCAAAGAATGGCAGATAATTGCCAAATGCTGATGTGCAAAGCTTGCAAGAGCAAAAAGAGGCTGTAAAGGTTCTTTGTCATTATTATGGTGTGTGGAGTGTAAATTGATGTGGGGAAAAACTCATTTAAAGCAGTTTAACATGCTGCAACAAAACAAAATGTGAAAAGAATGAAGGGGTATGAATACTTTTGCAAGGCGCTGTATAACCTTTCACATCATAGAGTCCCTTTTGGGTCATTGTCCAAGGCTTTTAGTGGACTTACTGGTTTTCATAGACTAAATTATTCCCCCTGCTTCCAGACACTTTTCTATTTTTGTCTAATCTGAGGAGAGTAAAGCACAGAAGCTAATTGACTGCAGTCTAAACATCGATTTGGACATGCACGTGTAAAGAGAGGTTAATCTGTTTAGATGTAATCAGAATACTAAAGGCAAACATCTATTTTGGGTTTGTTACCACTATAAAAGGAAGGTTTAACTTAGTAGGAACTTGCTTTTAGATTATATTTGTTTTCCATCCAAAGTGTAGATAATCGTTTTTGTTTTTTAAACACGTGAGCTCGTAACTTGCTTACTTTTCGCAGTATGTATTTTGACTTCGGTCTCATGGTGTATTTCTCGGGAATGTCTTTTAACTTTAGATGCAGATTTTCGTCTGAATTTTTTGAGTGAAATTATCAGATCCACACAAAGCTGTGTTGACACAATAAGGTTGTTTACAAGGTGTGTTTGTGAGATCTTGCAGATGTTGCATTGTGAAGACATCGAGGGTACTTTGGCGCACACACAGACTTGAAGTTGAGCAATTGCACTTGAAATTGAGAGCACAGAAATCAGGTCACAACATCCCGGGTCTATTCTCTGCAATGGGGAGCAAAGGCCTCTTTGCACGCAGGGCAAAAGTCCCTTTGGATGAAATTACAGCTGGCTAACCTTACAGGTGAGAATATATCTTTTAGGATGCATCTTTATGGCCACTGCTGTGTTGAGTTTGACTGCGGGTTTTGTCCAGGAGGACTTGTAATATAACTAATAAAATGCACAAAAAAGTACTTAAACTTTTAGTAAATGAACATACACTCTTAAAAATAAAAGGTTTCTCAAGCGAAGAACCATTTTTGGTTCCATAAAGAACCATTCAGTCAAAGGTTCTTTAAAGAACCATCTCTTTCTTGCCTTTTTAAATTCTGAACAACCTATTTTCGCAAAAAGAACTTTTTGTGAAACTGAAAGGTTCTTCAGATGTTAAAGGTTCTTCAAGAACCATTTAGACGAAAAGGGTTCTTCTATGGCATCGTGAAGCACCTTTATTTTTAAGAGTGTAGTTATATACTTTACAATGAAATACATACTTTACAGTGTTTTACAATGAAAAGAGTTAAACGTGCAATTCTAAAATAAAAAAAGAAACCTGAAAATGTCAATTTATGTGCTTGATGATCTTTGTCAGCCATTGTATTCTTTATATAGTATTTTGCTAGCAGCTTGTTTTATTGTTAACGCAACGGTTTGACAGTAACTTCGAGTAATGTTAACTGCAGACCTTTTTAAACTCATAAATCAAAACCTACTAAGGGAATATTTGGAAAATAAGCCTTCCAGGCCTACAAATTTAGGGGTTTTCAGAGAACTGCTTCATCGTCTGCTGCATATTTGGATATTTTGCACAATAACAAGTACAGTTTGTGTCTGGCATATGGTTATGGGTCTTAAAATGGATGGAAAACATCTTGTTATATGCTGGATAACTATACTAGGTACAGAATAGCAGTTAATAGGCGGTTGCTGTCTGTAACTTGCATAATTTTGAGTCCAAATTGAGTGTGTGTTTACTCTGTTGGAGGGAAACCAGCAGCAAATATGTGATTGTTACATTATAGTAATAACCATATTTCAGTTTAGCTAAAAAACAAAACAAAAAAAAAACTTTTTTTTGGCTTGGCTTGGCCAAAGGAGAAACACAAATTCCTGTTATATCATTGTTATTGTTATAAAAGCTGTAGAAACAGCTTTTACCCAGAAGTTATAGTAAATTTCACAACTTTTTCACAAAATTATAAAGAATTATTGCAAGTAATACATTAAAAAAATTACATTTTGAGGTATAAAGACAGAAATCTGTTTTATGATCAGTGGTACTGGTAAATATAAAAGTATTTAAAATCATTTTGGATTAACTGAAATAAAATCTAAAATGGAAATTAGATTTTTTTTTCTTGAGAACTAACTGCAAAAAGTTTAAGTTGAAATATTAACTAATAATGACTTTTTATCTTGTAATTTCAATTTATTAACATGCAATTGCAAGTTATAAAGCCAGAATTGCAGGATATATAAACTCGAAATTGTAACTTTTTTTGTTTACTCAGAATTGTGTGATATATATTCTTATCTGACTTTCTCGTAATTTACTTTTTCGCAGAATTGCGAATTTCTCACAATTCTGACTTAAGTCACAATTCAAATGTTTTTTTTTTTCAGAATTGCGTGATATAAACTTGCAATTTTGAGAAATAAAGTCAAAATTGTGAGATTCCAACACATCTCATTTATATTTCGCAATTCTGACTTTATTTCTTGCAATTGTGAGTTTATATCCCAAAATTTATGACTATTTCTTGCTATTCTAAGTTTGACTTATCTTGCAATTCTGTCTTTTTCTCACAATTCTGACTTTATAACTCATAATTACTGACCTAGAATAAAGTTAGAATTGCATGTTTATATCTTGCAATTCTGACTTTATTTCTCGCAATTGCGAGTTTATATCATGTAATTCTGACTTTTTTCCTCGCAATTCTGACTTTAATTCTCACAACTGAGAGTTTATATCCCGCAATTCTGACTATTTCTTGCTATTCTAAGTTTAGATTTCTCTCAATTCTGACTTTTTACTTGCAATTCTGACTTTATAACTTGCATTTCCGAGTTTATATTACTCAATTCTAAGGAAAAGAGTCAGAATTGTGAGTTTTTAATCCCACAATTCTGAGAGAAAAAAGTCAGAATTGTGAGTTTTAGCTTTAATTCTGACTTTGCAATTCTGACTATATAACTTGCAACTGCAAGTTTATATCCAACAATTCTGAGAAAAAAGTCAGACTTGTGAGTTTATATCTTTCAATTCTGGCTTTTTTCTCGCAATTCTGACATTATAGCTCACAAATTGCTGGCCTAAAAAAGTTAGAATTGCATGTTTATATCTTGGAATTCTGACTTCATTTCTCGCTATTTCAAGTTTATATCGCTCAATTCTGACTTTTTTTCTTGCAATTCTGACCTTATAACTTGCATTTCCAAGTTTATATCACTCAATTCTAAGGAAAAAAAATCAGAATTCTATCTTGCAATTCTGACTTCATAACTTGCAACTGCAAGTTTAAATCTCACAATTCTGATAGTTTCCTCACAATTCTGACTATTTCTTACAGTTCTGACTTTTTCACAACTGTGAGTTAATATCCCACAATTGTGAAAAAAAAATGCAATTGCAAAATTGCAAGATATAAACTAACAATTCACAATTGTCAGAAAATGTCAGAATTGTGAGAAAGACGCAGTTACCTTTTTGTGGCGGAAGCTATACAGAAATCTATATTTTAAAAAAAATGACAAAAGCACAAAATTAGGCTATTTAAACTTTTAAAATAAATAAAAAATAAAGTGAATTCAAAACACTAATAAATATTATAAGAGTATATAAATATTAAAATAACACTATAGAATGTTAAACAAGGTCTTTAAGCTTTAAAATGTTTTTCAGGTGACATTCGAGAAGCCTGAAGCTCACATGATATGATATTGTCATGCTAAAGGTCTTCACACAAACATGTTTTTCTCCATGGAAAACTGCGGCCTTGCAGACTGTTTTGGCTGCTGCGTTTGCATCTGAAGGTTGTTGAGAAGGTCTCTGTCGTGTTATTGTAGAGCCGGAGAGCCGGGAGGACTGTGTTTTTGTAGGATCTCTGAGGAGCGGTTAGATAACAGGCTGTTCTGCTGTAGTTTACACTT
>NC_133364.1:13286736-13459236 GCF_049309525.1 Garra rufa | reverse complement strand
TGGATGATTTCATGATTTACAGTTGAGGCCAAAAGTTTACATACACCTTGCAGATCATACAAAATGAATGTGTAATTTTTTCTTTAGTACTGACCTGAATAGGATATTTCACATAAGATGTTTACATATAGTCAACAATAATTTATAAATAAAAGTTACGTATGCTTAATTCTTAATACTGCATTATTACCTGAATGATCCATAACTGTGTTTTTTTGTTTAGTGATAGTTGTTCATATGCCCTTCTTTGTCCTGAACAGTCAAACTGCCAGCTGTTTTTCAGAAAAATCCTTCAGGGCCAACAAATTCTTTGGTTTTTCAGCAAATTTGTGTATTTGAACCCTTTCCAACAATGACTGTATGATTTTGAATTCCATCTTTTCACACTGAGGACAACTGAGGGAATAATATGCAACTATTACAGAAAGTTCAAACACTCACTGATGCTTCAGAAGGAAAAACAATGCATTAAGAGGCAAGGGTGAAAACTTTTGAACAGAATGAAGATGTGTACATTTTTCCGATTTTGTCTAAATATAATTTTTTGTCACTTAGTACTGCTCTTCAGAAGCCACAGAAGATATTTACATGTTTCCCAGAAGACAAAATAAGTTAAATTTACCCTGATCTTTAAATTCCAAAAGTTTTCACCCCCAGCTCTTAATGCATCGTGTTTCCTTCTGAAGCATCAGTGAGCATTTGAACCTTTTGTAATAGTTGCATATGAGTCCCTCAGTTGTCCTCGGTGTGAAAAGATGGGTCTCAAAATCTTACAGTCATTGCTGGAAAGGGTTCAAATACACAAAAATGTTGAAAAACCAAAGTATTTGTGGGCCCTGAAGGATTTTTCTGAAAAAACAGTGAGCAGTTAAACTGTTCAGGACAAACAAGGGACTCATGAACAAATATCACAAAACAAAAACAAAACAAAAAGCTGTGGATCATTCAGGTAACAACACAGTATTAAGAATCAAGTGTATGTAAACTTTTGAACGGGGTCATTTTTATAAATTCAACTATTATTTTCTCTTGTGGACTATATGTAAATGTGCTTTATGTAAAATATCGTATTCAGGTCAGTACTAAATAAAAAACAACATGCATTTTGTTTGATCCTTCTCATTTTGGTAAAATTATTAACATTCTGCAGATTTGGCAAGGTGTATGTAAACTTTTAACCTCAATTGTAAATGCATATAATTTCTAATATTAAAAGCTGGTGTATGTGTTTTGTTTGTATTACTTGAGAGATATTCCTATATCCCTTTACAAGGCTTCTGTTTTTGTCACACGAACAACCTGTAAACTGATTTTAAGTACATGTTTTGGCTAATTTTGAGTTGAACGTGACCGAACATTATGAGTTGTTGTGGTTCGGATCAACAGACCAGTTCACTGAAAAAGCAAATCATTAGACTGATTATCAAACTAATATGAATTTATATGTGTAAAAGGTTTAATTAAGCTACCCACAAGTCTCTGAGGCACTGGTAGCAGTGAAAACCAATAGGAAATACAGCACAAAGATGGCCATATTTTGTTTTTCTCCAGTGAGTGTGTTTATGTAATTCTTACCAAAAGATAAAGCTCTACACAAAGTCATCGCTAACAGATGCAGTCAAAATCTATGTAGTATGTTACATAAGGCAAAGGTAACATTGAGGGAGATAGTGTGTGAGACGAGGGCTACGTGCGCATTTTGTTATTCCAGATGGAACGCTGAATGCTTTGTGTACAGACATAGAAGGCTTTATCCTCTGTGTAACTGATGGTGGATTAAAACAACGTTAGGCCAAAGGTCAAGCCCAAAACCAAAGCCGCATCTTTAAATTTTCTAATCTATCAGGTATTCAGGGAGGAAATGAAAGTACAGCAGGCTCTGGCTGCTTTTGAAATAAAAAACATAATTCACTCGAACAAAGCTGCAGAACATTGTGTTTTGGGCAGTGGTGTGTGATGAAAGATGTATTACCGAATCAAAGTCCTTCCTCAGAGTGTACCAAGTGATGTCATGCTAGTAAATTTACTCAAAACATGCTTATTTTACCTACAGGAATACTAAATGCTAAAATTACAAGTTACATCAGCGTGTCATTGAGTGATGTGTTATCTAACACCGTATTTATTTGAGCAGAGAGAATAGCTAATACTGGCTTTTTGTGGTCGTGTAATTGTCCTCTAATGAGTATTTTTATGTTGTGGGTGTTCAAGTTCTGTTCTGTTCAGTCAGTGATCCTGAAACAGTGGAAATCTAGGTGGACAAAGAAAAAATCTGAACTTTCAGAGCGAAATGAAGTATGGAGGCAGTATAATAACCTTTATGAAAACTCTGGCTTTAGAGTATACACTGTAAAAAGTTTTCACCAGATTTAACTTAAAAATCTAAGTTCCGCAGCTGCCTTAAGTTTTTAAGTTAAATCAGCTTAAAACTACAAGTCATTTTAACTTATTACAATAAAAATTAGTTGATTTAACTTAACATTTTAAGGCAGCTGCTAAACTTAAGTTTTAAAGTTGAAACTGGTGAAAACTTTTTACATTGCTAGTGGAAAAAAGCCCATTATTACTGTAACCTTAACATTTAGATTTGCATTTGCATACAGATACTTGCAAGGCAGCAGATGCTTGTTTTAAGCTTTGGTCAAACTTTACCATTTGTGACCCTGGACCACAAAACAAGTCAAAATTATTGTTTTTCACGTTCATGACAAAAATCATTAGGATATTAAGTAAAGATTATGTTCCATAAAGATGTTTTGTAAATTTCCTAACCTAAATTTTTCAAAACGTACTTTTTGATTAGTAATCTGCATTGCTAAGAACTTAATTTGGACAATATTAAAGGGTATTTTCTCAATATTTAGATTTTTTTGCACCCTCAGATTCTAGATTTTCAAATGGTTGTATCTCAGCCAAATATTGTCCTATACTAACATACACCAAAAATTTAACCCCTATGGCTGGCTTTGTGGTCCAGGGTCACATTTGTCATCTTTCCAGTGTAATTCATCCAAAAAGAAAAGACTAGCCTACTCACAATTTGCATTTATGAAAATAAATGAGAAAAAAAAAACACATCAGAACTCAGTATGCAAATATTATGATGTAGTCGCTATAAAGAAATGTCAAAGTTTTCACACATAAACTATGTTTTTAGGAAAATGCTCCTCCATAGAGTTAACTTTTCTAACTGACTAATGAGTTTATGGTTACCAAATATGTTCTTTCTGAGGTAAATGTGACGCGACATTGTTTACAAGCTGTTATATTGACGTCTTTGTGCTATTAAAACACTCATCGAGCGATTATGAGTTGTACTCATTCTTTTAACATACCTTCGGATGTTCATTAATGTTTATTTCTTGCTGAAACTGGTATTAAAGTGGAGGAGATGCTCGGTTCATATCTCTTCTTTTGAACTGAGACACCACAGTAATCTGTCACTCCACATTAAACAGAGCCAAAACGGTATTTATTGTCTGAATATTGTAATAAAATGGACAGAATTTGAAATCTTAGACTTCGTTTCATATCAAAAGTAAAAAAGCACAAAGCTTATCGCGATTTATTGAAGAAGAGGTGTGCTAAAATGTTCCGTTCAAGCTAGACCAATCGATTCTTGGGTCTTAAGAATCAATATCGTTTTGTAAAAATGAGAATCGATTAAAACCAGCCCTATTAATCACAAACACCTCACCTACAAAGTACGTCCGAAGTTTCAAACATTTCACAAATAATATATAATAATATATCTTTAGTACTGTTATTAAGTGCTTAAGTAATTGTTAAAATGCATCCATTTGCTGTAAAATTGAACTACACTGTTCATTATGTACTTGTTTCATAAGTTGAGAGTACAGTAGGTGTGGTCTTGAGATTTAATGACAGTGCACAACAATACAGCAAGCAGCTGTAATTGCAGATAATGAAATGTGGTTTCTACAACACCAGAACAAAACACAGATCCACAAAGGGCTGAATGATGAAATAACAATGTTGTATATGTATATATAAAATCATAAAAATGTTTAAACATTGTGGCGCAACACGAAAGACTGCAAAATGTGCTAAGTGTACAAATGTAATTTTATACATAACTAAACCAATATATTCTGTTGGAGTTGTAATATGTTGCAATCACCCATGAAAAGAACGAACTGAAAACGGGAGACTCCCTGTAACGGCGTCCGCCTCGCTAACAGAACTGACTCATAGTTTGGCCGTAACTCTTGTCCGGAATAGATCCTCTTGCATAAACTGAAAAGTTTCAGCATCATGTAAACAAATATCACATTTTATGCAATAACTGATATTGAATGGCATTCAAGTGATAGGAATGGACAGAATGGAGCTACAGAGGTGATTCCAGGAAAGCTGCTAAGTGACTGACTTGCCTTAAAAGGACTGTAAAATGACTGAAGAAATTATACTTAATGGTTAAATTACCATTTGTTCCTTTTTCTTCAACCAATGCAGTGTTGAATAAGAAGTTGACTGATCATGTGCGTAAACACTACAGCTCGAACTTGTGACTTGAGCGTGTGTATTATCCACATTAGGTCATTGCTCTGTTTTGTGGCTTGTAGTTAAGGCTTTATCCCTGAGCGTGATCTAGCATGTGAACAATCTAATGTATAAGAAACAGGAAGGATGCATGAATACAAAGTTAATCTTTGACCCGTATAGTGTGATTCACGGCATTAATGGTGTCAAGAAGTTGACATCAGTTCCCTGCTTAAGCTCGGAAGCTATGGTTTTGTGTATCAAGCTATTCTTCCCTGTAGCACCTCTGGGTAAATGAAGTCATGTTCTTTCTACATAAACCATTCAAAGTGGGTATCTTAGTGCTAAGTTTGTGCACGCAAGCTTATGTCAGTGAGTCTTTGGCTCTCTTGTCTTATCAGTAATTTGAGTCAATGATAAGTCGACTATTGTGCTGCTTGTCCTACATATCAAGACCTTTTGTTTATTCTTGTCTGAAAGCTAATGTAGCTGGCTAGTCAGACGGTGGCCTAACGGTGATTGAGTTTGACCATACCTCCGAATGAAACTGACTCAAACAGACTTCCAAGTGAAAGAGTTTTAAAGTTAAAGGAATAGTTCATCCAAAATGGAAAATTACTCAACCTCTTGTCATTCCAAACCTTGTAAGACCTTCGTTCATCTTCGGAACACAAATTAAGATATTTTCGATGAAATCAAAGAGCTTTATGATCCTGCATAGACGCAACTTATACGTTCAAGGCCCAGAAAGTGGTTCAACCTTAATTTTTTGAATAAAGTCATTATTTTTGCTTTCTTGGCACACAAAAAGTATTCTCGTGGCTTCATAAAATGAAGGTTCAACCACTGATGTCGCATGGACTATTTTAACGATGTCCTTACCTCCTTTCTGAGCCTTGAACATGTCGGTTGCATTGCTGCAGGGTCAGAAAACTCTTGGATTTCATCACAAATATCTTAATTTGGGTTTGGAATGACATTAGGGTAAGTAATGACAGAGTTTTCATTTTTTGGGTGAACTATTTCTTTAACCAAACAAATATTGAACGTCTACAGTGCTTATTGTCAATAGAAATGGAATATACTGGAAAGGAAAATAGTTGGAAAGGCACTTTATTAGGCAAGATGTGATACTAACAATGAATTTGGATGTGCCAAACTCTTAAAAATAAAGGTTCCAAAAGGGTGTTTTTGCAGTGATGCCATAGAATGACCATATTTGGTTCCCCAATAGAGCCTTTTAGTGAACAGTTCTTAAAAGAACCATTTTGAAGAACATTTTACAAATCTAAAGAATCTTTTTTGACTATAATGAATCTCTTCTCCATTTGAAAGGTTCTATGGATGTTCAAGTTTCTTCATGAAACCAAAGAACCTTTCTTAAGAGTGATGATGCCTTTCAGTCTCCATATACACTCTTAAAAATAAAGGTTACAAAAGGGTGTTTTTGCAGTGATGCCATAGAAGAACCATTGTTGGTTCCCCAAAGAACTTTTCAGTAAACTGTTGCTTAAGAACCATTTTGAAAAACATTTTAAAAATCTAAAGAATCTTTTTAAGCTATAAAGAACTTTTCCTGCATTTGAACGTTTCCATGAATGTTCAAGGTTCTTTATGGAACCATTGATACCAATAAAGAACCTTTATTTTTTTTTTTAATTGTTGATGCCTTTCTGCCTCCATATACACTGTTAAAAATAAAGGTTCCAAAAGGGTGTTTTTGCAGTGATGCCATAGAAGAACCATTTTTTGGTTCCCCAAAGAGCCTTTCAGTGAACAGTTCTTGAATGTACTATTTGGAAGAACATTTTAAAAATCTAAAGAATCTTTTTCTGCATTTGAAAGGTTCCATGGATGTTCAAGGTTCTTCATAGAACCATCCATCTATGCTTGTAAAGAACCTTTATTTTTAAGAGTGTTAATGCCTTTCTGCCTCCATATACATTCATAACAGCAAAAGTTCCAAAAGGGTGTTTTTGCAGTGATGCCATAGAAGAATCATTTTTTGGTTCCCCAAAGAACCTTTCAGTGAACAGTTCTTGAATGAACTATTTTGAAGAACATTTCAAAAACCTAAAGAACCTTTTTCAACTTTAACGAAACTTCTTTAAAAGGTTCCATAGATATTCAAGGTTCTTCATAGAACCATCAATGCCAGTAAAGAACATTTATATCTAAGAGTGTACTGTGTAATTTCCTTACTTTCAGGTTTCAGCTTAAAAATCTTTAAATCTTTAATTGATTCATTAGCCTTAGTCATTCTGCTGTGCCTTAGGTTAATAATAGTGATAATGTCTAGATTAGCAATTCCAATGCTTCAAAATCATAATGAAATTACCAGTTTATCACAACCAAGATCTGATACCCTGAATGTACAAAGACGTAATTCAAACCGAAGATCTATTACGCCCAATGTTTGTAACAACGTGAAAACGTTGACATAGCTTCTTATTGCAAGATTAAAACTCTGTCAGTCTTTTTAAACGTTACATAACCCCAATCATCTAAGAGACACACTGTGAAGACACATTGGCTTATGTAACCCTAATGATTTACTCTGGAGCCAAGAGTCCTTACGTTTGTTTAGAGACACTTAAGAGGTAGGTGCTAATTCAGCGACTGTTCAAGTGGCTTTTCGAGGTCTTCGTTTTCACATGAAATTCTATCTAAATGTTGTTAAATTTGGGCGGGTTTTATGAAAAGGTCATCCTCTCAGTTACTGTTAAATGTATTGTCTGTTCACAGTTGTAAACTGACCATCATCTGTTTGTTCGACTTCCTCCGAGTAGAAATGTTGTTTGCTCCCGTACAGTGAGGAACAATGTCAGGAGTGTTGTTTCACAATACAGACCCCCTTTATGATTACCCGACTCACTCGTAAATGCTCGCGACCATTCGCTGACCCTGCAAGAGGATGTGTGTCTACATTATTAGTGTTTATTAAAGTAAATCGGCAACAGCAGGCAGTCACCTCAGGCGAAATGAACGAACGTTTGGCAAATTCCGTTATCCCTAAAAGGCAGACATGAGGCAATTTCTCCATAAAACCTGAACCTGGGCACAGAAAGGCCATTTTGAGCATCCAAGAGCCAAATGACTTAATGTGCGTTAAATCAATCCATGAACTCATTGGTTGAGATTAGCTTTAAACAAGAACCGATCGCATTTTTCAGACCAGTCGTCACCATTCACACACAAGCTCTCTAATTGACTATCAGACAAACAAAGCGATCGTGTGTTATTCAAATCCAGACTCCAAAGCGCGTCAGTGGACGTGCTAAGTGACTCCTGACAGCCCATTTGTTTTAGGCCTCCCACTAAAGAGATTACCAGAGGCAAATACCATCAGTGAAGGGGGTTCACAGAGATAAATGAAGGTATTTGTTTAATACAGACTTACTTTCTTTATGCAGCTGCCAAGTTCTAGATGAAATGGAGAGGGGGGTTAGGGCAGTGGAGCTGGATAAGACACAGTCTAAAAATAAAAGATGATTCGGGCAAGTCGCCCACATTTGGGGGATTTGTGTAAAGAGCTTTTGAGTGATTCATTGTCAGTGGAGGAAAAACACAAGTAGTTGGACTAATTGACCTGTGTATGGGTGAATTGGTGTGTGTGTTTATTGAGCGCCTGTCTACCTGGAATTTATGGAAACAATTTTAAGAAAGCTCTCTCATAATCACATCGGCATGTGTTGTGGGTTTAGGTTTTGTAACATCTCGTAGTGTGGAACAGCAAGAAGAAAGAGAACAAATGCCATTGTCAGATGCAAATCTTACACAGACCTTTATTGTTCGTTTAATAGTTTTTTACACCACATACTGTACATACAGGCCACTGCAGTCCTTCTCAAAAATATACATCCATTCTTCTAGATTACAAACATTTTGAAGTGGTCATAACATACTTTAACCTTCTTAAACAGTTCATTCTCCTATACATACTTTTCACCTTCCGTCTCAAAACACCATATTGGTTTTTTACCAATGCATCAAACCGTTCTACTTCATGAAGACACTACGAAAGTAAAAATAAGAGCAAAATCCATCATGGGTTGCTAATATCAAGTAGTGCCAATCATTAAGTCCATCTAGTCATATCCAACTCTAGTTTCCTTCTAGTCTCACGTCAACATTTCTCAAGCCCTCATTCAACATTCAACTTTTCTTCTACACGACAGTCTGTTTCTACGTCAGCTTTCTGCTTTGACAAGCATGTACATGCACTGGGCTCTCATGATAATACAGGCAGGACTCAACAAGTAAAGCTCCATGCAAGATGCTACATTGAAATACTCATCCATCATTTCAGGGGGGTGGAAAACTTTTGGCTCAGGTTAGATTTTTTTTTTTTTATTACGAAAATAGCTAATTTTCCATTTGGATAGTTTAAAATCATTTTGTCTTGATAAAAATCTGATTTAAATATAAAATGGAGCAGATAAAATGGGAATGTACTTGTAAGACTTGCCTTCCAGTAGAGCTCTGAATCAGACATTTACAAAGTATTCATTGCTTTGGACATTTCATCTTTTCTTTTCTCAGTGGGTGTTCTTCCCTTCTCAAAGCTAAACACAGTGCTTTTAATGAAAACAAAGAAAGAGCTACAGTAAATATCTTATTGAAAAGTTTTAAAAAAGTAAAACTTTAATTACAAAAAAAAAATCAATATTAATAAAATAAACAAAAAATGACCAAACTAACAGTAAACAAGACTAAACGTGTGATCTTGCGCTTTTACACAAATCAACGTGGTGATTTAAAGAGTGCGGGATGTGTCTTCAATCTTCAGTCCCTTGAGATCCACACAGTCGCCTTTTGAATACTGTCTTTCTGGTACTGGTGCGGCCCATGTGGGCCTAGGAGGGTTTTGGGGGGGAGGGATTTGGTAATAATAGCTGCCATTGTGGACAGTAACACAAAAACACTGCTGTAGAAACACACAGTCCATACACACACATAAATACAAGTCCTCCGCACGGTGCTCCATGTGCACCCTGGGATAGCTTAGTCTTTACACCATGGTCTCCTTTCTTTTCCCCAACGAGCAGATTGAACGCTTGTCCTTTTTGGATTTGCGGGGTAGGAAGGGGGCGGAAATTGAAGATGATGAAGAGGACGAGGAGAGGGTGGAGGTTGCGGAGGGCGTGGGGCTGGGAGGCTCCTCGGAGCTTGGGGACGAAGGTGCGGAGGCAGCGGCCCGTGGACAGTTCTCATCTGTCTCCTCCATATGGATGATGGTGGAAACTGAAGATGAGCGGCGTTTGGTGCAAACGTCGGTACTGGCAGGGGTGGACAAGGATTCACTCTCAGGGAGCGGCGAATCTTTTTGGGTCGACATGGCAGTGCGTAGACAGTTGAGCCACTGTTGCTTATGGAAGATGTCGTTGACCTGCAGTGTGTGGGACTGACCCTGAGACGGATCCTGGAAGCGTACCCGGAAGATGTTCTTGGCTAGATGAGAAAACATATTCCAATGAGCAAAAGGAAACAAAAAAACAATGGGAATGAAGGAAAATGTGTGGTCAGACGTTGATCAACCTTACCTTTATCGGCGTTACTAAAGGCTCCTCGGAATGAGCCGCCCATGCGAACGTCTCCGTCCTGCAGGTCTTCCAAAACGAGATCCTGCACTGGGATTGGCTGGCGGTACACCTGGAAACAATGCCGATCGTTTCTCGTCACAGGCCTAGTCAAGACCAGAACCTCCGTGAAGAGAAACAAATGCAGCTTCTGAAAAGAGGGCAAAGGAAAAACAGAGATCTGGTTATTGACAAGTTGTTTGAACAGTGGACGATTTGCAAGCATTAACAGTTTTCTCTCCTGGCGCTCTTAAAGATTCCAGATTCCCTTGTCATGTTTGAGAGACAAAGAGAGCCTATTCCTTTCGTCCAATTGCCTTATTTGGAATATGCTGGCTTTTGTGTTTATATTCTTAGAGACTACAAAAACACAAGTGACTTGCCCCCAGCAGACTGTTATGGGTGTGTTTGTATGGAGGACAAAAACTCACCGTGCCACTTTTGTTGCGAAGTTCCCCGTGGCAAAGCAGGCTCTTGCACTGCTCTATGCGAGGGTCTTTCTGTCTGTCGTCTAAGTATTCCAGCTTATCGATATAATATTGACACTCAGACTCTCCTTTCTTCATGTTTATGTCAGCCAACACAGCCTGAATGATGCTTATCTGCAGATGAGGAACAAAGGCAGGATTAACATCAAATTTCACATAAATGAGTCATTTATTTGTCCTAGATTTGTCTCTGTACTTACCGCCTGCTCAAGGCTTGCTGTGTCTGGATGATCTGGTGGTGTGTGTCTTAAAATCTCTTTCAGAAGAAGAGGATATTTGACTAGTCGTGAGCGAGGGATGTCTAAGAAGCTCCACAAGTCTAGTTTCCTGCTGAACGGTGACTCAATGCAGCGCTGAAGGAAGTCCTGAACTCTTGGGTCTTGTTTCTTTTGGTCAAGCAAGGCTTTGGCAGCAAGCTGGTTACTGCAATATGCCCTGTACGCATTTAACCTCGGCAGCTGTGGAGGAAAACGAGAGTTAGTCTTCTTGCTCAGACAACGTCTTTTATAATACTGAAAAGACAATCAAGAGATTGATGCTTACCCAGTCCACAACAATCTTGCCGATCTGTCCCACTGTGCCATCTTGGCCTGTAGCCTTCGCCAAGTGAGCGAGAAGATCTGATTGGGTAAAGAATAAGTATGTTAAGACTACTTGTCATCATATACACTATTATACAAATTGTCTAATTCATTTATATTAATCACCTTCATGAAGAGGAATATAAGCATCCAAGTCTCCAAAGATGGCTGTGAGCTCCTCCTCCGACATGATAGAAAGTTTCAACATTGGGTCATGGTACGCCTGGACACACAAAATGACAAAATGATGAGTAAATAATAGCAGCTTCTAATTTTACCAAGAGAGAGACATTTTTTGCTATAAATGGAGGAAGGAAACGAGCCAATATATCAGAGTCTGAAAGCACAGCCAAGAACTTGTTCGGTCTGTTTGCTTTGAATGTTCTAACAGAAAAATGTAAAATGGACAAACCTTCCGGGCTAATTTCAGGTCTTCAATCAGGTCCTGTTCTCCTCGGGACAGCTCAAAAATAGCCTGGAAAGACAAAAACGAATGGTTACATTTATAACCAAGAAAGTTGTTTGGGTATTTTTAGTTAAGACCCTACATGTCTGATTCCTCTCTTTGGTGGGAAATATTTGAGGGGCTCGCAGTTTGCTGTTATGTCTGATTACTAGTTCTAGTTGTGAATGAGAGGTGGAGGCTTTGTGCGTCAGACTGGTCAGTCTGTGTTAACACTGTACGTCTGACTCTGAGACGCCAGAATGCAGCCGGACTCATTCCGCTCCATTCCACTGCGTGCCAAAAGCACACGCCAAAAAAACACAGCCAGACAGAGAGAGAATGAAAACAGAGTGAGAGGAGGAACACGGCGCTTTCCAAGCCCCGGGCCCTTTGGGTTTAATAAGTCTCACAGGCCTGATTCAGTAGCGTCTGGCAGGGGGACTGAAAGTAGATTTAATAGTCTGGGTTCTTCAGTGCTGTCTGGATTCAGTAGCTCTGACTGTACTCACCTCTTGTCTCTTAATCTCTTTGGTGGAAAAGGTTCCTTTCTGATGGACGTCCAGGGTCTCGGACCAGAGCGTGCTGTTGCGTCGCTTGGGTGGCGTGGGAGCCGCGGCCTTGCTGCAGGGTTTCTGCTGGGGCACGCCCGGAGACCGCCCGTCGCCCCGAAATGAGGCCTGGAGGGTCTGGCCGAAGCGTCGGACGGCCCCATTCTTCACGGGAGAGATGAGGTTCGCCAGCGAGGTCACTCGGCCGAGAGGCCGCACACGCTTAGTACAGGGTTCCTATGAAACACAAGGACGAAAATAAACGTTAAAACTTAATCACCCCCTACTGACCACAACAGATTCCTTAGTGTTTCATTAACTGCCGACACGAGAATGTTTAAAATTAAGCACACATAAACAGAGGCTATCGCATGAGTCACTGGACACAGTTGCGGGTGTGAAGGGGTCAACCGGAGGTCAGGGTTATTGCTGTTTCTTGGGTGACAGACATCTAGGCGGAAGCTCCAGCCTCTGGAGGCAGCAGGTGTTATGCCAATCACGTGAGATTGACCCCCTCAGCAAAAAAAATAATTTATATATATACACACACATACACATACAAACATGAACAAAGACCCCTCTCTGACTGCAACCCTGGAGACCCAGGGTTCAAGAGGCATGACTGGAATGTAGGAGACCTCGGTCAGCTGTCCAACACTGATGACCCACACACACACTCAACATCACAGCCTAACTATAGCAAACAGGCCCCCTGATCAGGGTGGTTGTTCACTTAACAGAGATAAATTTGCTCTCTCTCAAGGAGAAGTCTAATAGCTGCTGGTTGTGTGTATTTATGTGAGTCAGATGGACCACCATGGGGAGTTACAGATTTGACCTGAGTCTTAAAACAGGGTACTCTTTACTCCCCTCTACCCTGCTTTTCTCTCTCTTTTCCACCATTAAGAGCTGTTTATGGCTTCGTGTTGAGGCAGGCCCTGCAGCCCTTGCGTGAGAGAGACAGGCACACCTGAACCCCCTAGAAGAGGGGGAGGTGAGTGCTCTCAAACCCTATATCCATAATGACTGGGCCTCCAGCCAACTTCAACAGACCTGAGAAGAGGGGGGGAATCAAAGCGAAGGAGATCTGAGACATTGATCCTACACTCTGAAAAATTCTCCTACCATTTCTGGAACAATGTGAGCTTTGTCGTGAAAAAAGCATTTGCGTTTTTCAAACCGCAAGAACAAAAAGCACTATGTGCTTGCACTTTTTAAAAATGCACATTTTCCAGTGCTAGATGGTTTTCCAGCTGCTGAAAGTATATTAAAAAAGGATGTGTTGTTCTCATCTTGGCAAAGTGAAAACAAGGAGCCATTCCTCCGACCAGCGGAGACAGCTGCTGAGCAGATCTATGACTTTATTTTAGCAGGAACTGCAACTGTGGCCAAAGACTAACTGCACTTGGCCACCCTGATCCGCCTGCCTGCCCTTCCTCGGCTGTAACATATCATACAAGTAAACATGAAGACCACAACTGAACCTTTCTTCACCGGTGGCCAAAAACACAAGATGTTGAGGAGACTGACCGCAGAGGAAGCAGTCTGGCTCAGAACTTAATTCAAATGAGAACAGCAGTACCTATGTGAGACATTACTGGCTCTAGGCAAATAATCAGTGTTGCTTCTGCCCACTGCACTCTTCCTGCTATTTAGGGAAAACCTTTTTTTTTTTTAAATGATAGATTATCTAATGGAAAGGGCAACATGTAGGCAGATGGATAGACTGATAGTGTGGTTATTTCTGGTTGTGTTGACTCATGGGAACCCCCTGGGAGAGTCACATTGGGAGAACTTAGCAGGGGGAGGCCTCCCCCACAGGAACTAGTGTTTAGACTACTGCTGTTTAGTAATGTGTGAGTGTATTTGCTTAGCTATACATTGGGGGCAAAATTGTCACTATAAGTTGGCTAAACCTGATAAAACTTTTCAATGGGAATGGCCTCTAAAAGTAAAGGACTATTAAGTAATACAAGTTTTTATATTAAAAATTGTAAATGATCCTTTAGGGGTACAGATAATCTTTTGTTGTCATTAGCTGTAAATAAAAACGAGAAGTCAATCGTATTTTTCATGTTCTTTCCTCAAAATTCATCTAATGGACATATAAGATGTTACTGGCAAGCCATGCATTTGATTACCTGAGGGGAACTAAACTGTAGTTAATGTCCCTCAGCCTTGAGCCACAACTTCCTAAAAACCTCCTGATTCATTCATAATTTGCTACTTCTGCTTTAGCCTTCCCGACAACTAAACCATTTCTGTGGCCACTTCCGAATCCGACTTGAAACCGCAAATAGGAATAGCAGCCTGCTGTCGAGAAGTAAGATAAAAACCTCTTTCTGGGGGTCTTAAATGCATTTCTAAATCCTCAGAGCTGGGCTCAAGCACACCTGGGCTATGGGCTGTGATTGCTTTCAGACAGCTGGAATGTTCTTCATCTCTGTGTGATCTCACACCTTCAAAAAAAAAAAGCCCTAAGGGGTCTCTCAAACCATTAATATACACCCAAACACAGGCTTTAAACTTCCCTGTATAGCCACCAAAACTGACAATTAAAAATAAAAGTTAATGATGTAAACCAGTAACTCGATGACTATAGGTGAGAAGACCTTTAGCCTTGTCTCTCAAGTCTCCCACCCTTGAGAAACACACCTGAGGCTCTTACTCCTTTAAAGGCAAATGTGTGTATGAGATAACAACAGGGCAAGGTTCTGAGTTGGCTGATAAAGAAAGTGAAGGAACTCCAACATTTGTATCATGCAAAACAAGAAACAACAAAAAAAAAAAGCAGAATTTGTGATTAATCGCCTTTGGGTTCTCACCTCTAGTTCTTTGTAAATCTGGTTCTGGTAGTCTATCTTCTGTAAAGTCCGTTTGATAGGTACCACACAAGGTTCATCGTAAGCCACCATTTCTTTCAATAAAATCCACTGGTTGGTTTCTGTTATTTCCAAGGGTCGGCAATAATCCACAAGTGCTTCTTAAATATAATTGTGATGTAACATAGCGCTGTCCCCCAACTCGTGATTGTCCGCCTCAGCGGAGCTTTCTAACTTCTAAACACACTCTCGGTGTGTGTGTACTCTAACAATCTCTAACTTTGTTCTAGGGATGTGAACGGTAGGGAGTGCTCATATACCGAGAGTTTTAAAAGGGTGGAGTCCAAATGTAAACTCACCAATGGCAGGAGAGTGGAGGAGGGGATATGTAAACGAATCTGAAGAGACAAAGTCTGACTATCTCTGCAACCTTATATCAACAAAGCAAGATTTCGTCTCCCTAGATATTACTGAATCAGAACATTTCATGGCTCATAAAGCAGGAGAGCTTATAAACATTTCAGAAAAGCTTGTTTATTAAATAATCCTTTTTATTTTTATAATCTAATTTTCTGTCTCAAAAACTCTAATTAAAGCAATTTTGGACTAACTAACTTCATATTTGCAGTTAAAATTTTAAGATAAAATGGAAAACAGCCCAGCTTAGTGTTGAGTGAAAGCAAGTCTGTTTCTATTTGCAATGTGGATTGGTTTATGTATGTCTTTGAGTTGCATGAAGGGTGTAAAGTACAGGCATATTTGCTTTGAGATCTGCCTAATGAAGAACTGGGTCGTTATCACCCACTCATCAGGGGGGGAGGGGGGATGATCAATTACAATATCAATCAGGGCTGAGGGGGTCACACGCACACAGTGCACTGGTGGCTGTCTGTGTATTGGAGGTGTGTGGGGAGGTCTGATAAATCCAAAAAGTTTCAGTGGCCCGAACCAGAAACTGACCAAGACCACGCCATAAACAAATCCTGCTTAACAAAAGCTGCTTTTCTCTGTCTGTTTTTCTCAGCGTACACAAAACATCACACATTAGGGTGAACAAAAACTAAACTACAAACCCAAAACTTTTACTGCTACCTTCCCACACTTTCAGCAGAGGTATTTACTTCAGCTGCGCAAATGGACTGCCATGATGTATCGGCACGTTTTAGCAGAGATTTGTGTTAAAAAGTGTGAAAGGGTTGGGATGTGTGCTAAGCAAATGGAGATGAACGATGTGCAGACACTAAACTTACCCTTCTGTGTCAATAAAAAAGTGTGAAACAGGACATGCATTAGTGTGTTTGGATCAGGACACCTTTCACTGCTTAGTGGACGGGTCAAACAGAAGAAGCGTTATTTGTGACCCTGCACCACAAAACCAGTCTAAAGTAGAACGTAGCAATAGCCAACAATACATTGTATGGGTCACAATTAACAATTTTTTTCTAGCAAGTAAAGATATTTTGTAAATTTCCTACCATAAACATATCAAAACTTAATTTTTGATTTGTATTATGCATTGCTAAGAACTTCATCTGCACAACTTTAAAGGGGATTTTCTCAACATTTAGTTTTTTCTTGCACCCTCAGATTGCAGATTTTCAAATAGTTGTATCTCAGCCAAATATTGTCCTATCCTAACAAACCATACATTAACGGTAATGTTATTTATTCAGCTTTCAGATGATGTATGAATCTCAATTTAACTAAAACTCAATTTAAAACAACTAATCTGTGTATTTTCTAGGGCTGTGAAACGATTAATCGCATCCAAAATAAAAGTTTATGATTACATACTGTATGTGTGTGTACTGTGTGTATATATAATGTATGTATAAATACACACACAAACATGTATATTAAAGAAAACTGTTTTAGATTTATATATAAAATATTTATAATTCTATATATAATCTAAATTAAATACAAATATAACTATCCACACATATAAGTATTTTTAAAGGCTATACATGTATGTGTGTGTATTTATATATACATAATAAATATACACAGTAAACACACATTTAGTATGTTAACATAAACTTTTATTGTGGATGCTCACAGCCCTAGTATTTTCATTTCATCACATTTATGAACTTTATTTTGTATTATCTGCAACTAATTGCATCCCAATTGTAACTGTATTGAAAACCAGCTAAAGCAACACTCTTTAAAACGTCACCTTTCGTGTTCCACAGAATTACAAAACTCATACGGGTTTGAAATAACATGAGGGTGAGGGAATTGCCACATTTAATTTTAAGATAAACTATCCTTTTGACAATCCTTCTCAGTTCCACAGAACAGCAATTTGCAACATCCTCTTATGAATTAAGAAACTGAAAGCGCAACACAAATTGGAGGGCTAATAGATAAAATCACGTAAATCTAAAATTGTGTAAAGTTATAATGTGAATTGCAGTAAAACATGTCAGTATATATGACCCTGAACCACAAAGTCTTAAGTAGCACGGGTATATTTGTCAATTTCCTACCATAAATATATCAAAGCGTAGTAATATGCATTGCTAAGAACGATATTTGGACTTTAAAGGTGCATATTTTTTTTGCACCCTCAGATTTCAGATAGTTGGCCAAATATTGTCAGCATGGCTTTAATCATGTGACTTCTCAGCACATAATGGTTGTGCATTGAATATTGGTGTGAAATCAATAACAGTGTTTCCTACATTACTTAATCCTTGGGGAGACACTTTCGTTCTGTTCCCGGCGTGTTTTGACGAGAGGTGTGGCAGCCATATTGCATGAGAGCGCGGTTCAGCCTGCACCCCCTGCGGGCTAACACCTCGACACACATGACAGCTGGACATCTGGGTGTGAAGCACAAACACAGCACTCCTACTTTGGTGCTAAACACCAACACACAAGAGTGACTCACTTCATGCGGGCCTTGTGCGAGCTTGCCTAACGGGAAAATGTGAGCTAACTTGCTTCAATCTGATAAAGCTCTGTTGAATAGGCAGCGAGTGGAAAGGTGAGCAGTGGATCTTAGTTCTGCCCCCTGGTGGAAAATTCAATGGCATTGCAGTTCAAGTAACTGATGGAATTTTATTTCTTTGTGTGTTCCAGAATGCATTATCTATACTTGTAAAGATAAGCATAAAGAACACTTTTTTTTCACAAAAGTTTTTTGAAAGCTTTCTGTTACTGTTTGATGAAATTGTATCTCACAAGGTACCAAGTACTTATCTACTGTAACAGAGGTGTGGCTGCAAGACAAGCCTGTACATGGGAATAGGTTGTAGGTGTGTGTGACGTCTAGTTGTGTAGGTGTACATCAACACAGGAACTTTTTTCTCTCAAGAATAACACATAACATCAATAACATCTACTTTATGGCCCAGCCACCCATTTTTTTTTCATCCACTATTTGGGATCTTATCTGCTTTTTTCCTTCCCTGCGATATGATCCTTCATGATACTTACTAAATGTAAATATTGATACCTATCATGTGTCCCAACCCTGTTTGAATTTCTTCTGAGGAACAAAAATAAGACAAGTAGATGTTTTAAACACTACTGTAAGGCTTCTGCAGACTTGGAATTCAGCTTAAAAATCATACAAGCCACTTTTATGGTGTGTTTGCATACTTTCTGAAGATAGAAATCCCCAGTTCCCATTGTAATTGAAAGCATCTACTTTCTTGCAAGCATCTACATTGCTCAAAACATCTCTGTGTTCCACAGAAGAAACATAATACAGATTTTGAAAAACATGCGGGTAAGAAAATGGCACGTTTTTTTTATTTTAAGGCGAACCATCTCTACAACAATCTCTGTTCCTGAAAGTCATTTGCAACATCCTCTTATAAATAAAGAAGCTGAAACTGAAACCTAAACTGGTTTTGGTGTGATTTGCAGTAAAACGGTAATGTTTTTTAGTCACATTATAGAATAGTTTACCTAAAAATTTAAATTCTGTCATTATTTACTCACCCATATGACCATTGTTCATCTTCGGAACACAAATTAAGATATTTTTGATGAAATCCTACCACGTTCAAGGGCCAAAAAGGTAGTAAGGACATCATTAAAATAGTCCATGTGACATCAGTGGTTCAACCGTAATTTTATGAAGCCATAAGAATACATCTTTGATGCATCGAAGACTGATTTAATAAAAAATCTTTTCATTTGTGTTCCAAAAATGAACAAAGGTCTTACAGGTTTGGAATAACATGAGGTTGAGTAATAATGACAGATTTTTAATTTTTGGGTCATTTTTGGGTCTTTTTAACATTACAATTACAGTGGATTCGCTAAACGCATGGAACCATAAATTGCTTTTCAGTCGTTTCTTGTTTAGTTGTGTGGTTAAAACTCCATGTACAGAAAAACACATAAAATCACACACATCCTGATGTCAAGTATTTTTAACTAAGATTGAGTCAGCACATCCTCAACAGAGGTGGTTGCCACTAAACAGAGCAGGTAACTAATAACACACCCCTCTGTCCAGACACACAACACCGTCAAGACGCATCCCACACACGTGTACAGCCTCTTTTCCTTCTGATTCTCACAGACTAAGACAATGTATTGCAACCTGGCCTGAATCGGATCAGACTTCAAGCTGCGCAAGTTAAATTAGTCACGGAGTGACTATTTTGTGACCATTTAAAGACACTTCTGCAGTTGCATTATGCAGAATCTGATGTTCATGATGAGAATGTAAATTCATCAGAACACGGCCCTGAAGGGAGTGCAGAGACAATAAAGAGGGTACCTGCAGGACAGGTGACTGTACAAAACCACCTCCCCCAATATGCATTCTCAAACATCTGCTCTGGGGAAGGGAGATGGGAACTTTTGTTTAATCCACTGTCTAGCAAAACAAGTTTCACTCTAAAGTAGTCTGGCTCAGAATGGACAAGTGACTGAGAAATTTCAAAGATGTGAATTGAAGGCGTTGAGGCCTCATTCCTCAAGTCATTCCAAACCTGCATGACTTTTTCTTCAGTGGAACACATACAATATTTTTAAGATTTTATTTATTGAATATTATACTTAAAGTTTATATCATAAGTTAAGTCAGTCGGGTCCAAAAAAAACCGCAACTACCACTTTCAAGGCCCAGAAAGTTAGTAAGGACATCAGTGGTTCAACCATAGTTTTACGAAGCTACGAGAATACTTTTTGTACGCAAAGAAAACAACTTTATTCAACAATTTCTTCTCTTTCGTGTCAGCCTTTAAGGCTCTTTCATGACAGTACCATAACACATTATTCAATGCAACCTCTTTGACGCATCAAAGACAGGCTGATTTCATCAAAAATATCTTAATTTGTGTTCCGAAGATGAATGGCGGGAGATGGAAACGTTTGTTTAATGCACTCTCTAGTGAAACAGGTTTCAGTCTAGAATAGTCTAGGTCAGAATAGACGTGAATGAATTATTTCAAAGATCTGAATTGAAGGCACTCATTCATCCAGTCATTCCAAACCTGCACAACTTTATTTAGTGGAACACATAAGATATTTTGAAGATTTAATTTATTGAAACTTATAGTTCACATTGGGTCCAAAAAACACAACTACCACTTTCAAGGCCCAGAAAAGGAGTAAGGACATTGTTAAAATGGTCCATTTGACATCAGTGGTTCAACCATAATTTTATGAGGCTACAAGAATACTCTGTGCACAAAGAAAACAAAAACAACAACTTTATTCAACAATTTCTTCTCTTCCGTGTCAGTCTTTAACACTCGTTCACGATAGTACCATAACACATTACTTGGTGCAACCACTTTGGCGTGTCAAAGACTGACTGATTTCATCAAAAATATCTTAATTTGTCTTCCGAAGATGAATGGCGGGAGCTGGGAACTTTTGTTTAATGCAAAAAAAGTTTTTAATGCAAAAGAAAGAGTGAAAGAGTGAAAAGTTTCAGTCTATAATAGTATAGGTCAGAATAGACAAGTGACTGAAGTATTTCAAAGATCTGAATTGAAGGCACTCATTCATCCAGTCATTCCAAACCTGCACAACTTTATTTAGTGGAACATAAGATATTTTGAAGATTTTATTTACTGAAACTTATAGTCCACCCACTGAAAGTCAATGGGGTCCAGAATAATCTATCTATCTATTCTAGCAATATTATATACTAATGGATACAAATGGATATGCCAATGCTGGGCATTTTGTTGGGATGTTGTTTTTGTGTAATAACCTTCACCAGCTTTTTTTCCATTGCTTAAGGCATAAAGCCTCTGGTGAATCAGAGATCTCTCATCTTGTAGGCGCAAGATTGATGAGAGTCATCTCAGTTATATTGTTCTCCTATCTGTCAAAGTAAAGAAGATCTGGGCGTGCTCAGTGTAACCTCTTGCTAAACTGTAAAAAACATTGGGTTGCTATGGACGTGTATTAATAAGTCAACTGTTCCTTTCAGATGGAGAAAAGTATGAAAATAAACCAGAGAGGAGTCAAATTAAACAACTTGTTAGTTTACATAGGAGCGCGTCATAATTAAGTCTTTGCTGAAATGAGGATAATTACTGACAGTAAACATGGAAAGTTTATGGGTTTGAGGAAAAATGACCTTTCGGTTTATCAGTGGAGAGATCAGTTCTAAGATTAAATTCCTCCAGTTTAAGGTTAAAAGGCTTTGATTTCTGCCATACACAAGTGATTTCATCTAGGATTGCTGTGCAAAATGGCTTTGATTTTGCTGACAAATACGGCAGAGGGGGGCTTTTATTTTTGACCTTTCTTGATGTTGTTATTATGAGACTTTGATGTTGTTTTGAGGCATGCTTTGGACTTCAGGGAGTAATTTGAAAAGACCTCTTAATTTGTGCATTTCAAATAAATCTAGCCAAATTTGCCCTTGCAAAAACAATGTTGTTTTGCTGGTTTTCTTACCTTGAAGTCAAAGCTGCATAAACTGACTGCGTCCGCATCGTCCTTCTCTCTGCGCTTGCGTTTCTGCAAAAAAGAAAACAGCCTTTAGGAATCTAAAGCACAATACACATCTAAACTAAAAAGGGACACTTGCAAAAAAAATGTAAACACTCTCTGGCTTTGAGAGAGGAACCAAGGAAGACGTTCTTTTGTCAACTTCTCTACATTTTACTGAAGAATATGCAAAGTGCTACCTGAAAAGTCAGTGTTATTACGAGTTACAATGGCTCCTAAGGAGGTCCAGTAAGAGTCAGGAAGGACATCATTATCCCTCAGGCCTTTTAGCACCTGTGTGTGTGAGTCGGGGGCTGGTGGGGCATCTGGCTAGTGAAAATTCTACCTGTGGAGTGTGTGCAGGGTGTGAAGGGGTTGTAAACATTTCTGGAGCACTGCGATGGCCAATGAGAGCCCTCAGGGTCTCTGTTATTGGCCCATGTTCTCTTTACTGGGCTTTTCCCAAAGCCACTTAATGAAACCATTCAACACAGGCCATTTAAGACAGTTTAGTTGGTGGCTGAGTTATAGCTTAATGAACCTCCCAAGAAGACTTCAGCTCCTCCATATAACTAAGCCCACAAGGAATCAGCACTTTATTTCCTGTATTATAGTGAAACCACATTTTGTACTTTATTTAATAAAAGTTATGTAATAATTATGTACAGTTGAGGTCAAAAATTTACATACACCTTGCATAATCTGCAAAATGTTAATTATTTTACCAAAATAAGAGGGATCATACAAAACCTGATTAATTTTTTCACATATAGACATTTACATACAGTCCACAAGAGAAAATAGTTGAATTTATAAAAATTGCCCCGTTCAAAAGTTTACATGCGTTTGATTCCTAATACATTGTTGTTACCTGAATAATCCACAGCTGTGTTTTTTGTTTAGTGATAGTTGTTCATGAGTCCACTGTTTGTCCTGAACAGTTAAACTGCCCGCTGTTATTCAGAAAATCCTTCAGGTCCCACAAATTCTTTAGTTTTTCAGCATTTTTGTGTACTTAAACCCTTTCCAATCATGACTGCATGATTCTGAGATATTTTTACAATGAGGACAACTGAGGAACTCATATGCAACTATTACAGAAGGTTCAAATGCTCATTGATGCTCCAGAAGGAAACATGATACATTAAGAGCTTTTGAAAACTTTTGAAATTTGAGTAAATTGAACTTTTGTCTTCTGGGAAACATGTATCTTCTGTAGCTTCTGAAGGGCAGAAATTAAAAAATATATGTGACCCTGGACCACAAAACCAGTCATAAGGTTAAATTTTACAAAACTGAGATGTATACATCATATGAAAGCTCAATAAATAAGCTTTCTATTGATGTATGGTTTGTTAGGATAGGACAATATATGGCCGAGATACATCTATTTGAAAATCTGGAATCTGAGGGTGCAAAAAAATCAAAATGCTGAGAAAATCACCTTTAAAGTTCTTCAAATTAAGTTCTTAGCAATGCATATTACTAATCAAAAATTACATTTTTATATATTTATATAGTAGGAATTTCACAAAAAATCTTCATGGAACATGATCTTTACTTAATTTCCTAATGATTTTTGGCATAAAAGAAAAACCAATAATTTTGACCCATACAATGTATTTTTGGCTATTGCTACAAATAAACCCCAGCGACTTAAGACTGGTTTTGTGGTCCAGGGTCACATATGAGATTTAGGCAAAGTAAAAATGTAAACTTCTTTATTCTGTTCAAAAGTTTACACCCCTGGCTCTTACTGCATCGTTTTTCCTTTTGAAGCATCAGTGAGCGTTCAAACCTTCTGTAATAGTTGCATATGAGTCTCTCAGTTGTCTTCAGTGTGAAAAGATGGATCTACCACAAGTAAAGTGTGAGGTTTCTGGATACTAAATATTTAAAAATGGGTGATAGTTTAAACCCAAATGTGCCTATAATCTACTTTACACTTCTGTATTCCCAAACAGGGCTAGTTTGTAAGTCAATTAAGGTTTTGTTTATGAGACCAGTATCTATTGAAAAACACCCATTCTTAATGGCTCCGCTGCTAACAGAAGTAATGTCTTGATGAGCTCTTTGTTTTCTTATAGGGTGAAAGCATTTGTAAAGTCATGTGATCAAAACCAAACACCCTACAGCCAGCTTACCTCAAGTTTCATTGAAGCAATGAGTAGATTAGGCTAATTTAGGAGGAACCATTCGGAACCATTCATGGCGAACAAGTTGGCAAACACACTAAAACAATAAATGACAAGCTATCATTTAGCAAATCCCTATTCACAGACAATGGAGAGAATTAATCAAGACCCTGACTGGAGAGTTTTAGTTAACAGTAAAGATTGCTGGCCAATCAGAAGTTAAGCTACTGAGTGAATCACAGGTCACTCATGGTGTTTGGTTTTGAATGTTTTAATGGATAACGCACATAAGCGGCTGCTTTTGTGTTCACCTTGGAATCGTCACCTTGGAATTATAAGGTTCTGTCTGACATTTGTCAAAATTGTGTTATTCACATATTTTTATTCTGTGACAACTTATTTACATTATGTAATGTTTTTAAAAGTTGTGAACATTTTAGGATGTTTTATTAAGAAAACAAAAAGGTTCTATCTGCAGAGTCGAACTCTAACTTGGTTCTATAAGGTTCTATCTGTGAGCCAATCAGCACTTCGATTTCAAACAAGAGGACCAATCAGGTCATGTCGCCAGACTGCTCCATAACAGCAGCAAAGATTAACGTTAAACAACAATTACATGTCTGCAGAATCAAGTGCAATTTATTCCTCAAAGCGGCACTGTTTAAAATATAATGATGACGCAATTGTTTTCAACTTATAATTACCGCAGACATAAAACAAATAATATTATCTGACGATGGCAGTTATGGTAAAATCGAACCATTATAAGCTTTATAAAGGTAAGGAAGTATGCCTTTTTAATTCTTTTGTAGAGAGTTTTTTTTCCAATTGCAGTAGTTTATGTCCATCCATGTCAGGTTCATATCTGGGTTGCAAAAAAAACAAAACAACAAAAAAAACGAATATGGTGATTGGCGAAACATTTATGCAGTTTAAAGTCTTAAAATATCTTAAATATGACAAAATTAAGCTTTAAAATGACAATTTTAAGCTTTAAAGTCTTAATTACAACAACAACAAAAACACATCAGCATGTTGTCCCGGCCATACTGATCTAGAGACAGACATTTTCCCTGTCCCACGTTTTATGGAATAAAGTCCCATTTAGATGAATTAGGAGTAGGTGCTTTAACTGTTCCAGCAATAATGTGTAATTACCTACTATAATCCTACCTAAAATTAACAGCTGCTCTGGACAAAGCTATTTAGCATATTTTATGCCTAACTTTAAACAAGAAAAAAAAAAAGTTAATACATGTGAAAAGCATTAAATTTACCTTTCTCATACATGTTGACACATTGTTACAACACTAATTTATGTTTTAAAACAAATTATAAGTAAACTAAAACTAAAAATTACAAGTATTTCTTGAAAACAGTTGCTTTAATCAATGTTTTGCAAGATAGAACCTTATAATTCCAAGCGGAAAATGACTTTTTAGAATTAGAAGGTTCTATCTGCATTTGACCTGTTCCTAAAATCCCCATTTTAAAATTTAAGAGGATTTTGATATTGTACATTTAGAATACATTTAGGGTCCCTGTCATTTTCATGTAGGAAAGAAACCTGTTCCCCATATCGTTTTTGCTATATGAAAAGCTAAATCTTTAAAGCTCAATATCTCATAACCACTTAGAACGCAGATAGAACCTTATAATTCTAAGGCGACATAATGGTCTGTGAGTTTACAAGTGGCACCGATTTTGCTAGTGTGTTTACATAAAAATGTATGTAAAGTAAACTAGGTCAAGCATAAAAAAAAAAACTAAAGAATAAAACTAAAAGTTCAACAATAAGAAGAAAGAAACCTAAGAGCAACAAAAGAAAAAGGTCAAAGTGATAGACAGGCCGTGTATTTTGGCTCCAAACTGCATGTTCCTGGTGGACAAGCCATAAATGGATATTACTGAGAAGAATTTATGAGAGCAAACAGCTGCTGGCACAGAAAACATGAGATTATTACAAGCAAGCTCAATCAAAGTCACGTTTCTGGGACACTCTGCAAATTGCAGGGGTCAGTAAGATCTAGGATGAAGCGTTTGTGCACATGATGGCCAAGACATGTGCTTTGCATATTGTGTTTTTGACAGATCTGGACGAAATCTATACCCAAGAAGCCCATCTGTTAGAGAAACAACGCTGATTACCAATCAATGAGAGGAAAAAGGTCTAAAAACCAAAAAGTGAAATGGAAAAAGTCTACTTGAAATGGTGTTTGCAACCTATTTCACTTCTTTAATGTGACATTTTCCAAGTAAAACTGGATTTTCAATTTTGGGGAAAAGTAAGATGGGACTTCCATCAGGCTGGCTAGATGTAAACAGTGGATTTGGGGTGGATGGTAGAAAGAAGCTGAAAAATAAGAGCCTGATGTCACTGAAAAAGTGTTTCAGAGGTGAAAAGGCAATCTTTAAAAGCGAACCCTGGGTGTTTAGACTTGTATACCTTTATATAATGTAAATTATGTCTATTACTGAAATATGTAGTAGAAAACCAATGATAGACTTGGATTATTAAAAAAATTCACATGGTTTTCTACGTATTTTGGACTATGGGGGGTGCCACTATTTCGATGACATAAAATAGTTGCACTTGGTGACTCGTAATACACAACTCAGAAAAATAAAATACTGATACGATGCCGCATTGTGCAGCTTTTGGTTGTTATTTTCAGTCAAAGGGCAACAAGAGAATAAAACTTCCTAAAGACCAATGTCTTTGTACTCTCCACATTAGCTCTGATGCATTTGAGGCATTTAGCAGAATACAGCAACTGACAGAGCTTACAAATGGCAGAGACGAGAAATGCTAGATGCCATCCTGGTAGAATGTAAACATGCCGATGCTTGACATGATGCCGCAGCCACTAAAGTCGATGGTATGGCATTTGGTTTAAGCCTAAGCTGTAGCTGTGGTCATCGTGTCGGTATTTGATTTGTGCTGCAGTAAAATTAGCATAAAACAATTTTTAAATAACGTAAATCTTTCATCGATTTTCTACTACATATTTCAGTAAGAGACACTATTTATGTTATATTAAGCAATGAAGTCGTAATACCTAAGGTTTCTTTAAAAGATAGAATCTGAATTACTGAACTGGAAAAATTATCATTTCCTAACAGATTTTCCAAACACTCCTAAATATACTACTGTTAACATAGTTCCCAAACTGATGCCATCCCTAGAACCAATACTTTAATGTAACCATGTCACCTTTACAAGAAAGACTTAAGGGCATTGATTTCTTTTAATTTAAAAATGAAATTAGAATTTTATGATGTCTCAAGCTACTTCCTGTGCCCTCTGCAATCAATGTGACTCACAGTGTTAGTGTAATCCAGGTAATACAGAAAAAAAAACACTTTTGTTGTATAAATGCCAAACCCACAAATAATTTTCTTTAGAACTACCTTAGTGTCCTTATGAATAAGTGAAATGTCTTAATACTTACTTGAATTACTTAAGACATAACAGAAACCTTTAAATTATTGGTATGACTTTACAATAAGGTTCATTATTTAACATTAAAGAACTAAGAATGAACAAAACTTCTAAAACTTCATTTATTAATTTTAATTTCAGCATTTACTAATGCATTATTAAAATTACAAGTTGTGCTTAACGTTAGTTAATACATTAATGTTAACAAATGACACCTTATTGTAAAGTTTTGCCAATTTATGCAACAAAAACACATTTACTGTAAAATTAGCAACAGGAAGCGCCTGTAGCTCACAGAGTGCAACCTGATTTCACATCATAATGGTGCCCCCATAGTCCAAACGATTTTTTTAAATAACATAAATCTTTCATGGGTTTTCTACTACATATTTCAGTAAGAGACACTGTTTATGTTATATTAAGCCATAAAGTCTTAATAAAGTTCAGGCTTCCCTTTAAAGTTAGAATCTGATTTACAGAATTGGAAAAAATATTGTTTTTTAACAGGTTTTCCAAACACTCCTGAATCTACTCCTGAATCTACATCCATAGAACCAACGCTGCAACTTATGCATGTCACCTTTACAAGAAAAACTTAATGGCATGCTTTTCTTTTAATTTAAAAATAAAAGCAGAATTTTATGACGTCTCGTGCTACTTCCTGTGCCCTTTGCAATCAGTGTGACTCACACTGTAATTGTAACCCAGATAATACAGAAAAAACACACATTTGTTATGTGAATGCCAAACCAACAAAATAATTTTCTTAGGAACTACCTTAGTATCTATGAATAAGCGAAATGTCTTAATACTTGATTGAATTACTTAACAGACAAAATGGGAACCTTTAAATTATGGGTAACACTTTACAATAAGGTTCATTAGTTAACATGAAATAAGAATGAACAATACTTCCACAGCATTTATTAATCTTAGTTAATTTCACATTTACTAATGCATTATTAAAATCACAATTTGTGCTTTTTAACATTAGGAAATGTGAAGTAACATTTAACAAACAATGAACGGTATTTTTATTAACTAACATTAAGATTAATAAATTGTGTAATAAATGTGTTTGTTCATGTTAGTTAATACATTAATGTTAACAAATGGCACCTTATTGTAGAGTTTTACCAATTTATGCAACAAAAACACATTTACTGTAAAATTAGCTGTAAAAGTAGCAACAGGAAGTGCCTGTAGCTCACAGAGTGCAACCTGATTTCACATCATAATGGTGCCCCCATAGTCCAAACGATTTTTTAAATAACATAAATCTTTCATGGGTTTTCTACTACATATTACAGTAAGAGACACTGTATGTTATATTAAGCCATAAAGTCTTAATAAAGTCCAGGGTTCCCTTTAAAGTTAGAATCTGATTTACAGAATTGGAAAAAATATTGTTTTTTAACAGGTTTTCCAAACACTCCTGAATCTACATCCATAGAACCAATGCTGCAACTTATGCATGTCACCTTTACAAGAAAAACTTAAGGGCATGCTTTTCTTTTAATTTAAAAATGAAAGCAGAATTTTATGACGTCTCGTGCTACTTCCTGTGACCTTTGCAATCAGTGTGACTCACATTGTAATTGTAACCCAGATAATACAGAAAAAACACACATTTGTTGTGTGAATGCCAAACCAACAAAATAATTTTCTTAAGAACTACCTTAGTATCTATGAATAAGCGAAATGTCTTAATACTTGATTGAATTACTTAACAGACAAAATGGGAACCTTTAAATTATGGGTAACACTTTACAATAAGGTTCATTAGTTAACATAAAATAAGAATGAACAACACTTCTACAGCATTTATTAATCTTAGTTAATTTCAGCATTTACTAATGCATTATTAAAATCACAATTTGTGCTTTTTAACATTAGGAAATGTGAACTAACATTAACAAACAATGAACTGTATTTTTATTAATTGACATCAAGATTAATAAATTGTGTAATAAATGTGTAATTCATTGCCTGTTCATGTTAGTTAATACATTAATGTTAACAAATGGCACCTTATTGTAGAGTTTTACCAATTTATGCAACAAAAACACATTTACTGTAAAATTAGCAACAGGTATAGCACCTGTAGCTCACAGAGTGCAAGCTGATTTCACATCATAATGGTTCCCAAATAGTCAAAAATTTGTAAACTGATTTTCTAATTAACATAACTCTTTAATGGGTTTTCTAGATATTTCAGTAGGAGACAATGTTTACGTTAAATTAAGCAATAAAGTTTTAATACCCATGGTTTCCTTTAAAGCTAGAATCTGAATAACAGAATTGGAAAAATTGTTTCCAAACTGATTTTCCAAACACTCCTGAATCTACTACTGTTCAGCTAGTTCCCAAACTGACGCCATCCCTAGAACCAATGCTGCAACGTAACCATGTAGCTTTTACAAGAAAGACTAAGGGCATGGTTTTCCTTTAATTTAAAATGAAAGTAGAATTTTTAGCTGTCTCAAGCTACTTCCTGTATCTTCTGCAATCAGAGTGACTCACATTGTAAGTGTAATCCAAATGCTACAGTTGTGTGAATGCCAAACCAACAAAGATTTTTCTTTAGAACTACCTTAGTGTCCTTATGAGTAAGTGAAATGTCTTAATACTTAATTCAATTACTTAACAGACATAACTTTAAAGTTAAAATCTGAATTACAGAATTGGAAAAATGTTCGTTTCCAAACAGGTTTCCCAAACACTCCTGAATCAACTACTGTTCTGCTAGTTCCCAAACTGACTCCATCTGTAAAACCAATGCCGCAACTTTAACTTAAGAAAGACTTAAGGGCATGGATTTCTTTTAATTTAAAATGAACGTAAAATTTTAAGCTGTCTCAAGCTATGTCTTCTGCAATCAGTGTGACTCACACTGTAAGTGCAATCCAGATGCTACAGAAGAAAAACCACACATTTGTTGTATGAATGCCAAACCAACAAATATTTTTCATAAGAACTACTTAAATTAAGAAATACTTAATTAGATTACTTAGACATAATAGAAACCTTTAAATTATGCAACAAAAACACATTTACATGTTGGGAGACAATGAAACTAGACGTTTGAACATATCCGAGACAGATTTTTGTAAATCATCTTCGCATGTTGGCACAACAAGCTGTCAAAATTCAATCCAGCAGTATCACAAAGGTCCGCAGGCCGCTTCCTGCATAATCCATCTGTTGTCGTTCCCCCTGCGGCCATGCAGACGGCCTTAACCAGAAGAACTACTTCCACATTAAAGGCAAAGACTCTACGCTTTCATGTTCCAGGAGTTAGAGCAGGGAGGAATACTCTTTCACCTCGGCAGGGTTTTGAAGGTGAGATAATGCCGCTCGAGCTGGAAGCCTAATGAGGCCCATGTGCCCGCTAGATGAGCTAATGTGTGTGTATTCATGAAAAAAAATTACATATCAAAGGAACACTTTGGCACGGGATAAAGCGGTCCGTCGTCTTTCCCGTCTTTCCACCCCCCAGTTTTCCTACAGATGAGAGATGGATTGTGTTTCGCTTGGCCTTCATAAACTTTGGAATGCTCTAATCGAGCTCTATTCTCTGTTTTCAATCACCAACTAGTTTGCATTTAATGCTTAACTGATTCAGTGGGATTGAGGGCTTTGGATATAGTTTGGTGGAAATTGGGGGGGGGGGGGGGGGACGCTTGGGAATTTATCAGTGGCAATTTGTGCATCAGCTGAACCAGTGGCACGCGATGCCATGAGAGCATTGAGATGTCATCAGTTGGCAACAACGTAATGGTTGAATGGAAAACAATATCTGCCAACATTTTCGCAAAGGGCAAGGGGAAAGTACATTTGCGAACTTGCGCAAAGAAAAAAGTATGGAAGGTTTAACAAAAATGACCTTAAGGATGTAGCATTAAAGTTTCTGAAGCATGAAAACTGGTGAACCGTAGCAAAGCACTATTAATTGAACTACAGCATTTACGTCATTTAAAATACAAAAGGTCAGCGGTTGTAGTTCCAGTTTTTTATATTACAATTTTGGTCCCACTTTAATATGCTTTACAGACTGGTAATATTACGTGAATAAAACGGTCATGTCTAATTTCCTTGTGGCATTAAAAACTAATATAGTTAAATCTACTGCAATAAGAAGAGTTATGAAACAGTTCGTTAAAGATTGTGGACAAATTAAGAAAAATGCGAGATTGTAGTTACTTCAATATCAAAGTATTAATGAAGTACTGACTAATAATTTAATCCAATTTAATTTAAAATGTACTGTTTCAGCTATTTAGGACTGCAACTAACCATTATTCTGATATTTATTTCAAATTCATTTGATTAAATCAATTGAAAAAGCATTTTATTTAACAAAAAAAAAAAAAGTTTTTATCCTGCCCAATGTTGTCCTTCAAACAGTATGCAAACTGAAGAATGCAACCACACTGCTGTTTTTTTTAAAGAAGTTTCTTATGTTTATCAAGGTTGCATTTATTTGATCAAAAAGCCAGAAAAAAAATAATATTATGAAATATTATTTTAATGTAAATAACTCTTTTCTATGTGAATATATTTTCAAATGTAATTTATACATACTGAATTTTCAGAATCATTACTCCAGTCTTACGTGACACATGATTCTTCACAAATCATACTAATATGCTTATTTATCATCAATGTTGGAAACAGTTGTGCTGATTAATATTTTGTTGGAACCTGTGATACTTTTTTAGGATTTTGTAATAAGTTAAACATAACAGCATTTATTAAAAAAATAGAAATCTTTTTTGTAACAGTATAAACTATCATTTAAAAGTCTGTGGTCAATAAATTTTCATTCTTTCTTTCCTTAAAAGAAATTAATACTTTTATTCACCAAGGATGTTAAATTGATAAAAAGTGATAGCAAAGACTTGTTAGAAAGACTTCTATTTTGAATACATGCTTTTTTTTTTTTTTTTACTTTTTATTCATCAAAGAATCACAGTTAGTATCACATGTTCCAAAAATGTATTAAGCAGCACAACAGTTTTCAACATACAAGTAATAAATCGGCATTATAAAATGATTTCTGAAGAATCATGTGACACTGAAGACTGGAGTAATGGCTGATAAACTCAGCTTTGCATCACAGGAATAAATTATATTTTAAAATATATTAAAATAGAAAAACATTATTTTAAACTGTAATAATATTTCAGACTATTACCCAGTTGATTGATTACATTAAAAATTGCAAAAAATGTTTGTTTTACATTTTCTAAGATGTAAAGGTTTTAATTTGCAAATTAGGCATTATTTAATGAAATATGAAATATGCACTAATTTGCATACATATCTTTTGACATATTAGATTCAAATGTTTTTTGGGTATCTCATTTTGTCACTCCATAATCCAGTAAATACTTAAAACAGGCAGAGAATGATTTTTTTTTTACATTTTGGGGGAAATATAATGTGTAAAATCAGGCAAATTATATATGAACAAATCCCTCTGTAAAACCCTTCAGGATATAGTCAGGAATAAAAATCTAAAGTTTGGCGTGTGTAAGTGCAACTGAAGGGGGAATTTATGGCTCGGTGTTGGAGAAAAAAATAATTTTGAGAAAACAGCCTTTAAAAATATATATTTTAATTGAAATCTATTAACACAAATAGATAAAGTGCTATAAAAGAAACACTTAAGAGTGTCTTTTGGATGCCTTCTTTCCACTAGTCTGAAAAAACACTTAATGAAAAACTAAAAAGTCCAAAATCGCAAACATGAGAGGTCCATGAAAAAACTGTGTTTTTGCCTACAGTGTCTCCCCTTAATTTTTTTTTACTAATCCAAAAATTTTGAATGGCAGTGTATGTAGGTTATGCTATACACCCTACAGCTCATGTGTTTACTTAAGAATTAGTGCTGTTTCATTGGAAGACGTGTTTCAAATCACTTATTCAGTGCCACATATGATGCTACCTTGTAGACAGCAAGGTCAATGTGAACAGAGCTACAGAGTGTTTTGTATGCTTGAGAAAGAGTTGAACCATATGGATGCCATAAGCTACTCACCAGCGTGAAGTCCCACTGAGGTCCAGGTGTCAGAAAGTTGAAAGAACTTCCTCGTCTCAAAGACGGCCTATAGCAAGAAAAACACAAGATAAGTTTCTAAAATCAACTATATTTCTGAAACAATTATGAACAAATAAACATGTAATCCCCTCTTCATACAGAAAACCAGACAAATACAAAGCATCCAACCAGACCCAGACCTCTGGTTGTGCAGTAATGACGTAGACCGTGCAGCCAAACCTTGTAGATCCATTAGTACGTCCATAACCCAACCATGTCAGTGTGCCCACAAAGAAAAGCCCATAAATGTAAAGACACATCCTGTACGTACCACACACCAAGCCTGGTGTAGCTCTGTCTCCCGTGACACTGCATCATGGTCTGCAGAACCGATACAGAGAGAGCGTCACTTAGCTCCGATCTCTCTAACTCACTCCAAGACACTCAGCTGTCTTTCACCCACGTGCCCTTTCCTTCAGTCTCTATCCATCAAGTCTTCTTTTACTCACAAATGCACTGCCCCTTCATTGTTGGCTAGGCCCTTATTTGGGGACTAGTGACAACTGTCTCTGCGAGGTCATGTTTGCAAAGATACCCAAGGTTCTTTTTTCAGAAGAGCTGCTGCTTATTTCAGCCACGGTAATGGGATGGCCCGCCAAATCTTTTAATACAATGCCTTCAGAAAAATTCTCACGTTTATTATCAGCTCATCTACAGAACTATGATTAAATCATCAGTGACCAAGGTGTGTGGAACCGCCGTTGGGTTGTTCATTTTAGCAAGATTGCAACAAACTGATGAATTACCCTGAAGCGTATGTCCGCCAATTTTCTCTGGCTCGCAAATCACTCTAAAATCATTTTTTTGTTGGCTGATGTAATCAAGGCTACATATTATCATATGGCTACTTGTCAAATAAATACTGATGAAACTACTGATCAAAAGATTGCTTTTGAAAAGACTCTTATGCTCACCAAGTCTTCATTTACAGTTGAAGTCAAAAGTTTACATATACCTTGCAGAATCTGCGAAATGTTAATGTTACAAAATGCTTATTATTTTTGTATTTAGTACTTACCTGAAAGACAAATACATATTCCACAAGAGAAAACACAAAATGAATTTATAAAAATTACTCTGTTCAAAAGTTTACATACACTTGATTGTTAATACTGTGTTGTTACCTGAATGATCCACAGTTTTTTTTTTTTTATATATATATATATTTTTAGTGATAGTTGTTCATGAGTCCCTTGTTTGTCCTGAACAGTTAATCTGTTTGCTGTTCTTTAGAAAAATCCTTCAAGTCCCACAAATTCTTTGGTTTTGAGCATTTTTTACCAACAATGACTATATGACTTTAAGTTCAAACACTCACTGCTGCTTCAGAAAGAAAACCAATGCATTTAAAGCTAGGGGTGAAAACTTTTTGAATTTGAAGATCAGGGTAAATTTGACTTATTTTGTCCTCTGGGAAACATGTAAGTATCTTCTCTAGCTTCTAAAAGGCAGTACTAAATAAAAAAAAATGATATTTAGGCAAAATAAGAATAATGTACACATCTACATTCCGTTCAAAAGTTTACACCCCCAGCTCTTAATGCATTGTTTTCCTTTTTGAAGCATTAGTGAGTGTTTGAACCTTCTGTAATACTTGCATATGAGTCACTCAGTTGTCTTCTATGTCAAAATCATACAGTCATTGTTGGAAAGGGTTCAAATACAGTAAAATGCTGAAAAACCAAAGAATCTGTGGCACCTGAAGGATTTTTCTGAAGAACAGCGGGTGGTTTAAATGTTCATGACAAACAAGGGACTCATTAACAAAGGAAAAAACACAGGTGTGGGTCATTCAGGTAACAACACAGTATTAAAAATCAAGTGTATGTAAACTTTTGAACAGTGCCATTATTATAAATTCAACTATTATTTTTTTCTTGTGGACTATATGTAAACATCTTTTATGTGAAATATCCTATTCAGGTCAGTACTAAATTTAAAATAACTTGCATTTTGTATGATGCTCTTATTTTGGTAAAATAATTAACAGTTTGCAGATTCTTCAAGGTGTACGTAAACTTTTGACATCAACTGTATTTGATCAGTAATATTGTAAAATATTATCACAGTTTAAAACAACAGTTTTCTGTTTTAATAGAAGTTAAAGTAATTTATTCCTGTGATGGCAAAGCTAAATTTTCAACAGCCGTTACTCCAGTCTTCAGAGTCACATGATCCTTCAGAAATTCTATAATGCTAATTTAGTGCTTAAGAAACATTTCTTATTATTATCAATGATAAAAACAGCTGTGCTGCTTAACATTTGTCTGGAAACTTTGATACATTAAGTTTTTACTGTCACTGTTAATCATTGTATAACTTTCTTCAAAAGTATAACTTTGTTTTGAAAAATCATACGATTCTAAACTTAGAATAGAATAGAATTTTCAACTATTTGAGAAGATTAGAATATTTTGAATTGGACAACAGTCCTAATTAAGTCAAGTATTAATTATTAAATTAAATTAAATATAACTTGTTTTAATCAGAAAGATGCATGAGTTGATTAGCAAAAGCAGTCCTGAATGCAGGCAAGGTCTGACAGCCGCTGTTTATGATAACAGATGTGTTTAATATTAAAGTCTTTATTAAATGCTGATGAACTTTATTTCACTATGAATCACCACTAAAACAGTGGAAAACAAAATAAAGACATTCATTCTCTGGTTGCCATCCACCTTG
Organism: Garra rufa; assembly: GCF_049309525.1. Taxonomy (NCBI): domain Eukaryota; kingdom Metazoa; phylum Chordata; class Actinopteri; order Cypriniformes; family Cyprinidae; genus Garra; species Garra rufa. The sequence continues at coordinate 13,422,990 of NC_133364.1, read as the reverse complement.
GGGTCTGGCAGAGATGTGGGCACGTGTGTATGTTTGGGCTAATTTCTCTAATTCTGTCTGATGTGGTTTCTGAAGGCATCTCCAATCTCTATCTTTCCATCGGTTGTCTGTTTATTATTCTGTCACTTGGAAATGAGTGCAGATGACAAATAGAGTATGTGTATATGAGAGAATAGGTAACTGCAGAGAAGGAATGTTTGTGGGAAGCGAGAGAAGCTGGTTCTCACAAAACGACTAGTTCAAATGTGATTCATGGAACTAAGGCGTGTGTCACAACTGAATTATGTCTGAAGGTGTAAGGTACAGGTGGATGTTTTGTAAATAACAATGCAATGTAAGAAATGTGGTGATGCAGTGTACAGAACATTAAGGATCTGGGCGATCCTGGGTGTGATACTAAGAGTGTAAGTGTGTTAACAAAGTATAGAATCTATACCAGTGTCCACTAGAGTAGAAAAAGACTCTACTGTGGGTGGTCTCGACTGCTAAAGACAACAGGGGGCTAAATATGTGGGTCAAATGACGCTGCCAATACCATGATGGAGTATTGTCCATTCCATGCTGGACTGCTGAGGAATAGACCATAGTCATGAGACAAAACCTATAAGACTTTTGTTCTTCTTTGTAACACAAATTAAGAGATTTTTGCTGAAATCTAAGAACTTTTCTAACCATGCATAGACAGCAACGCAACTGACATGTTCAAGGCCCAGAAAGGTAGTAAGGACATTGTTAAAATAGTCCATGTGACATCAGCGTAGGGGTGGGCGATATGGTAAAAATATCATATCACGATTTTTTAAAGAAATATCACGATTCACGATTTTATCACGATTCTTTGTCATGTTGGTTTTACTTTTTTACAAGTTGTCTGAGTAGTACAGCCAAATTAATTTTTCTATTTTAAAACCAAAACCTTACAAGGTAACAGAATATAAAATAAAAAGAATGGCAGATATTTAAGCCAAAGTGGGCGAAGACAAAAAAATCTTTGTCATTATTTTCTTTGTTTTTAAAAAATAAGAACAAAGATAAGCTACATGTTACAAATACACATACTATACAAATAAAACAAACAGTGCTTTAATTTTCAGGTACAGTCCATGTATTTATCAGTAGCATTCAAGAAATTTAATTAACAAATATAAAAATAAAACACTATATACATTATATACATAAATTATACATAGAAGCAACATTTAAAGCAACTGTATTGAAGTTCTTCAGTCAAGAGCAGTGAGTGATTTTCCTTTGTGTTTTGTTTTATTAGTGTATCATCACCCAAAAATGACAATTCTGTCATCATTTACTCACTCTCGCATTTTTTTAAGCATAAAACATGCTGAACATAAAACTTATTTTGAATAATGTGGGTAACCAAACAGTTGCTGGGTCCCCAGTTACTTCCATATATTTTATTTATTTATTTTAAGTCAGTGGGGACCAGCTACTGTTACCCACATTCTTCAAAATATCTTCTTTTGTGTTAAGCACAAGAAAAAAAATAATAATAGAGATTTAGGACATGTGAGTGACAACATTTTTGGGTGTACTGTCCCTTTAATGACAATCGACAGCATGTTTAGCTCTGTCGCAGAGCTGCACGCATCTATACAGACGCGCATCCGTTTTTCTCTTAACTGTTTACTTTCACTTTAGACAACCGACTTTATATGTAATCCTTGCGTGTTTTTGACAGTATAAGCAAATTAAACGCCAAAGATAGCTCAGTTTAGTAATCAGGTGCTGTTTGACAGGCTTTTAGTGCACGTGCTTCAGGTTTACGCGCTCATGAAGCGCATGCCAGAACAGCGCGCGGACCAAATGGCGTTATTTTACCGGCAAGACTTTGAAGCACATTCAAATAATGTACTTTTGTGATCGCGAATATGAATGAAGTGCAGTGTCCCGTGAGTGAATGTACAGTATATTAAGACGGAGGCACACTGTAGCACGATACTACGATATTTATTCAAAAGCAGATCGTGGAGACATTTTAATCGTCCACGATCAAAAATCGTCATATCGCACACCCCTACATCAGCGGTTCTACCATAATGTTATAAAGCTATAAGAATCATTTTTGTACAAAGACAACAAAAATAACTTTATTCTATACTTGAGTGTGGTAGTTCCCTTGCTGTCTATGGAGGGTCAGAAAGCTCTCGAATTTCATCAAAAATATCTTAATGTGTGTTCCAAAGATGAACAAAGGTCTTATAGGTTTGAAACCACAAGAGGGTGAATAATTAATGACAGAATTGTCATTTTTGAGTGAACTAATCCTTTAATTTATACACATTAAAAAGTATGTCCTTATCTGGTGATAGGAAATTGAAGACTTACTAGAGTAACGCACCAATATTGAGGCATGCGGTCATGTCATAAAACACCATACAACCTCTTGTCAAGCACTGTTTGTGTTTGTATGCAAATATTAGCTAAATTCATTACCATAAAATTCGCGACTTTCATATTCATAATTACAAAAATATATTTGGAAGCTTTCTTGCCACTTTTCTTCAATAGAAAAACGGGGCTGTGTTCCAATATTAGTCCAAAAATTAAATACTACAACTTACAATAACTTTTCTAGTTTAATACTTTAAAATGTAATTGAATTTTTCTAATGTGACTTTATGCTCAAGACTTTTTCTCTACATTTTTGAACAAATTGAAAGATTAAAAATGGCATTCCCTTGAAATATTTTGTACCATTATAAATGTCTTTACTGTCACTTTTGATCAATGTAATGCACCCTTGCTAAATAAACGGATTACATTTACTTAACTTTTGAAAGGTAGTGTGGTATTTGACTTTTGGTAACACTTTACAATAAAGTGTCATTTGTTAACATTAATTAATGTATTAACTAACATTACCAAACGATGAACAATACATTTAACACACAATTTATTAATATTTGTTAATGTTAGTTAATAAAAATAAAGCTGTTCATTGTTTGTTCATGTTAGTTTACAGTGCATTAACAAATGTTAACTTGTGATTTTAATAATGCTTTAGTAAATACTGAAATTAACATTAACTAAGATTATTAAATGCTGTATTATTATGTAGTATTATACATTCTTAGTTCATGTTACCTAACATAGTTAACTAATGATAACTAATGAACCTTATTGTAAAATGTGACCACTTATTCTAATCTGTCATACTATTTAGACCGGATAACATGTGAGAATACCAGATTACCTCAAGTAAACCAATTGTCTTTTTAAAAGGTAAAAATATATAATAAGTGGTTGTGGTAAATACCTTAAGGCAGAGTAAAACACACCCACGACCTGTAGCCATATTGTGTAAAATGCCTATAGCAGCATTTCCCAAGCCTGTTCCCAGAGGCCCTCAGCACACTCTCCATAATCAAACACACCTGATTATCTCATCAGCTCAATATCAAAGACTCCAATGGCTAATCCAGGTGTATCAGATCAGAGACACTGTGCTGTTTGGGAGCTTCAGGAACTGAGCAGGGAATCCTGCGAGTTTGTATTGCTTCCAAAACATGTCTGGAATGCCGAGGTGTTGTCTGAAACGCTGGACATTGGCATGACAAATATGGACCAAATAACACACACACCCTGTGATGGTTACATCAACTACTCTCTAATAGGCAATGTAACAGACTACACAAATATACCAAAAATGAGGCCTGCCCTGTTCTAAGAACTCCACAGGAGATTACATCACTGTTGTTAGCACCGTCGAGTGTCAGCTGATCTGAAACGAGTGTGGGAACATGTAAGATGCTACTTTGTGTTCGCAGGTTGACGTCATTGTTGCACTGATGTGTGAAAATTCACATAAACAAAATTGTACTACTTTTGTATGCATTCTGAATTTTGGATCTCCAAAGTAGTCGCAATGTACCATACAAACCAATATTTAGTTTTAAGAGAACGATCAACGTTGTTTTCAGGATTTTTGTACATTCTTCCGTCATTGAGGACGCAATCCCACTGACGTTAAGGTGGGGAAAACACTGAAGGGGATTCAGGTTAAGCTAAGTAGGTTTAGTTTCACTCTGCTTTACGTAGCAAACAAAGCAGAGGCCTTGGAGGAATGATATGTCATTTACTCATCCAGATCACTCCACGACGGCTTCAAAAGCTCTCTTTGTTGTGGTTTCCACTGTCAAATATGAGACATCATATATAACGAACTTGTAGAAGGCCACGTAAAGGGCTTGAGTGTCAAAACGGCACAGGGAATAGAAAATCTGAAATTGGATAGCGGCTGTTTTAAACACCTACGACGTCCTGCTATGCATAAAGCAGTGACGTTGTGCTCTTATCTTAACTGTATCTGTTTTTTCAGTGCGTATGAAATGAAACAGGTTATTGTTGACTAAATCCATGGGGATTACAGGCCAAAAACAAGAGTCTATTTTGCTTTTCAGGTCATAAGTTTTTTTTTTATTTGCTCATAGGTCAACAAAGTATTAAGGCCCATTCACACCAAGAACTATAACTATAAAGATGGTTATAGATTAGAGAATAGATTAGAGTCCACACTAAAACACGGTAATATTTTAGTTATCTCATCTGGCACTAAAGCACTTTAAAGCAAGATTCTGATTGGCTGTTAGTGTTTTTATCTTTCATGAGCTGAAAAAAATATTCTAGTTTCATTATAGTTGTGGTGTACAATGTCTAAACTTTCTTTATCAATATTGTTATAGTTATCTTGCTCGATATGAGTAGGCCATTACTCATTAATACTCATTAATTACTCACTTTAATGTTGTTACAAACCTGTAAGACCTTTATTCATCTTCGGAACACAAATTAAGATATTTTTAATGAAAGCCAAATGTGACCCTGGACCACAAAACCAGTCATAAGGTTAAATTTTACAAAACTGAGATGTGTATAATATGAAAGCTCAGTAAATAAGCTTTCTATTGATGTATGGTTTGTTAGGATAGGACAATATTTGGCCGAGATACATCTATTTGAAAATCTAGAATCTGAGGGTGCAAAAAAATCAAAATCCTGAGAAAATCACCTTTAAAGTTGTCCAAATTAGGTTCTTAACAATGCATATTACTAATCAAAAATTACATTTTGATATATTTATAGTAAGGATTTTTCAAAAAATCTTCATGGAACATGATGTTTACTTAATTTCCTAATGATTTTTGGCATAAAAGAAAAATCAATAATTTTGACCCATGCAATGTATTTTTGGCTATTGCTACAAACATACCCCAGCAACTTAAGACTGGTTTTGTGGTCCAGGGTCACAAATGCTTTCTGACCCTGCATAGACAGCAATGCAACTACCATTTTTAAGGCCCAGAAAGGTAGTAAGAAAAGAACATCATTAAAATAGTCAATGTAAAGAGAAAAAAATTGTTAAATACAGTGTTTTTACAAGGCGTCATCTCTGAACGTAAACTATGCCACTGAACCGAACGAAACTTGCTTATTTTGCTGATGAAAATGGTTCATTATTGTCATGTTTTGGCCTTTACTAATCGGTCAGACCGGGAAAAACATTGAGTATTATAGACTGCCAAAAGTTAAAACAAATCAAGGAGAAGAGTGCCAAAAACTGTGTGAGGAACAAAAGGCGTGTGGTTGGCCAAACTGAACCAGGATTTCCAGGACAAGAATCTTGATAACGTTTGCTTTTGTTCTTATAATTTCCGGTCAAGTAGGTGAAATATTAGGCTAATATTTTAATTAATACCGCTCGTACGTATCTTTACCACTTATTAACTTTAGTTTGTTAAAATATTGCGCCCCTTCCTGCTTACTAAGTTGTTCTCTATATGATTTAACAGCTTCCACACATTTTTCCATGGTTTAAACAGCATTAGTGAGCAGAACAACGTATTCAGTAGGACATTAACCATGCAATCCATGCTGTTGTTTACATCCGAGTATTTCCAATTTAGCCGCGCATCTGGGTAACTGATCAAATTGTGAATGCAAACACTCTATTAAGTTATTTTTGTTTTCTTTGCACACAAAAAGTATTCTCATAGCTTCATAACATCACGGTTTAAAGATGAAAGTCGCATGGAATATTTTACCAACATCCATGCTATCTTTCTGGACCTTGAACGTGACAGTTGCATTGCTGTTTATGCAGGGTGAGAAAGCTTTTTGATTTCATAATAATTAGTTTTTCGAAGAGGAACGAAGGTCTTACAAGGGTTGGGACAACATGAGTGTGAGTAATTAATGATAGAAGTTTCATTTTGGGGTGAACTTATTCTTTTAAGCGACGACTTTATTTTTCAGATGACGAAGCAGGTGAAACAAAATTAGAGTAACTGCATTATGTCACTACTTTACTAGTTTCTCAGCTTTCTATAAAGCAGAGGTTCTCAACTCTGGCCCTCGAGGTCCACTTTCCTGCAGAGTTTACCTCCAACCTTGATCAAACTCACCTGCCTGTAACTTTCTAGTAATGATGAAGAGCTTGATTAGCTTGTTCAGGTGTATTTGATTAGGGTTGGAGCTAAACTCTGCAGGAAAGTGGACCTCGAGGGCCAGAGTTGAGAACCCCTGCTATAAAGCATTCCCTTGAAAGATATCCAATACAGTGCAATTGTTTGAGTCTGAATGCTTCCTTGTGAACATTCCGATTCAGATTCTACTTTGTCTATCTAGCGGGTGACGTCATTGTCATTGTCAATGTCAGTACGTTTTAAAAATGTATTTAAACATAGTTATACTTCCTGAAAGCCATAGCAACTGCCTGGCAACAATCTAAAAACATTTAGAAGCTCAAAGCAATCGTCCACATAGCAAGGCCTTCACATCACAGTGGCATGCCATGTAGCACTCAAATTTTCCCAAAAATTTAAAAATAAAGTTTCCATGCCATTTTTTGTTGTTTTTCTTATTGTATAATAAGCAAATGGGGTCACATTTCCCGGTGTTCCAATCAGGCAGAAGGCTTGGCATGAAAACCAGACCCTCCGCCAAAATAAACTGTTGTTATTTTAGCCCGCGATAAAAGCGCATTTAATGCACTCTGGCTTCTTTCTCAGGGTTTATTTGAGAGATCTCGTATATATTCGGCATGATCTATTTATATTAGGTACTTTGGACACATTATCAGATGTCCTTTTAGTATAATATTGGTAAAATGGCTACACACCAAGATTGGACCGATGTGACAGTCATTCCAATCAAAACAATGAACAAGGATATGAAGATCTAAAATGTCTTTTTAACTGCGGTATGTTTTTGCTTATTTTATATGATCAAGATACTATTTGTTTGGTTTGCTTGTTTTTATTAGATCTACTTTGAGGTATATCCGTTGTAAACATCTGCTGTTGTTAGTGAGTCAGTCAATTGCATTACACAGCTGATGCTGTGTAAAACGTTTTAGTGAGCTACAAAAACAAATGTGTAACGTTACATTCGAAACAGGTGTGTTAGGCTTGAACTCTGCTCATATTTTGTGTCTCTAGCGCCATCGTGTGTTGGGATAAAACATTGCAGTTATACATAGGCTCTGCTGTTGTCATGCTTTGTTTTCATTAGTCGACATATTGCGGAAGTAATTCTCACTTTGAAAACACAACAAAATCATACATGTATACTCACCCGTTTAGTGGCTTTTTTTACAGACTAACGCATTAGATGTGGTTTATAATATGTTGACAACCATTTAAATGCTATCAACTAATAATACATTTTATAAGCAGATCTAATGCAGTTCGTGCAATTGCAAAGAGTGGGATATTTGGAAAAGAGATACGTAGACCACAAGATATGTAATTAAAATAATAATAATAATAATAATAATAATAATAATAATAACAAAGAACAACAAAGTGTGTGAAAAGATCTTCCTGACCGTTTGAAATTGTGCTCTGGGGATGCGTCCATATCCACCAGCGACGACTTTCTCTTGTTCCTCCTCGGTCTTTCGTTCAGCGGCTCTGCCAAAGGCACTGGAGATCCGTCGGTTTCCTCCATTTGAAAATGTGGACCTGAAATTGACTACTGTAAACGGTATATAAAAAGTAAAACAATTAAAATGAGTTATTTTGGGGGGCGAATTAAAAGGGGGGTTGCGAAAGATTAGGAAATTCAACGGATTGTATGGATTTTGAATATGGCGGAAATCTGAAATCGTAGCCAATCAGGAGCGGGCAGGGGGCACTGTTGCTAGGATAGGGAGGGATTTAAGGCGTGACGACATACTTACGCGTCTCTTGGTCTGTCTCGTAGTACATTTTTTTAAATGCAAGGAAAGATTACAGAGTTGACGTATTTAAAATAAATTGTTTTGTACACAATACACAATGTATTAACAATACACATGATGTGGACTGAAAACAAAGTAGTACTAGCAATTTAAGGGTTAGCCTACAAAAGTAAAAAAGTTGGAAAAAAGAAGACAAATTGAAATCGTTCTACTTGATTTCTTATTTATTGACAATGAAATGGAGCTTAGATACTTTTTCAAATCAAAAAATCAAATTCAAAAACTACAAGAAAATTTGGTTTGTTAGTCAAGTAAAAAATACAGGCGTTACATAAACAGTATAGGCTTTATTTTCAGTGAAAACAGATCTAATTTTATAAATGCTATCTTTTTGTAACAGAAAGTAGTTGTCGTAACAGAATGTAGTATTTTGATTATGAATGAGCTATGTAAAATAACAGAAAAGCCATTGTTCTTTTTTATTTCTTACTTTTTATTAAGTTCCAATACACAAATGTATAATGATAATAGCACATTTGATGCACTCTGGCTTCTTTCTCAGGGTTTAAGTGAGATATCTTGTATATATTTGGCATGATCTACTTTGGTTTGTTAGTCAAGTAAAAAAAAATACAGGTGACACAGAAACAATATTTTTAATAAAAACAGATCTACATTTATAATTTCTGTCTACCTATAGTGGTCTTTGCAGGATGTCTTGTATAATGTAGTATTTTAATTATGAATAAGCTATGGAAAATAACAGAAAAGCCACTGTTCCTTTTTCTATTTCTCAATTTATATATTTAATAATTATATTATTTCCTTAAGAGCCAGGGGTGAAAACTTTTGAACGAAATGAGGATGTGAACATTATTATTTTGCATAAATATCGTTTTATTTTTTATTTTTTATTATTATTTTTTTTTTTACTGCCCTTAAGAAGCTACAGAAGATGTTTCCCAGAAGACAAAATCTGATCTTCAAATGCAAATTATTTTCACCCCCTGACTCTTAATGCATTGTTTTCCCTTCTGAAGTGTTTAAACCATAGACTGTCAAAAATACTATATTAGTTCTAATAAATCTATAATAGTTCTGTATGAGTCTTATGTGTATGATCTTATAATCATACAGTCATTGTTAGAAAGGGTTCAAATACACAAAAATGCTGAAAAACCACAGAATTTGTGGGCCCTGAAGGATTTTTCTGAACAGCGGGCAACTGCTGGATCATTCAGGTAACAATGCAGTATTAAGAATCAAGTGTGTGTAAACTTTTGAACTGTGTCATTTTTATAAATTTAACTATTACTCTTGTGGACTCAGCAAAAAAAAAAAAAAAAAAAAGCTTTTCGTACTTAGATTTTTTTTTACCTAAAAAGAAGTCGAAATTAAGTGTGTTTTTGCTTGAAACAAGCTAAATAATCTGCCAATGGGGTAAGAAAAATAATCTTGTTTTCTGTTTGAAATAACATATTTTTTTCTTACCCCATTGGCAGATTATTTAGCTTGTTCTAAGCAAAAAAAAATCACTTAATTTTGGCTGTTTTTTTCTAAAACAAGAAAATAATTTTTACTCGAATAGAAAATCCTTCTTGATTAAAGAATTTTTTGATATTTTGGCTGGAAACGAGACAAAAATGTGTCCAGTGTGTAAACCATCTTTTATGTGAAATATCTTTTTTCAGGTCAGTACTAAATTAAAAATATCATGGATTTTGTATGATGCCTCTTTTTTTGGTCAAATAAATAACATTTTGGATAGTCTACAAGGTGTATGTAAACTTTTGACTTCAACTGTATATTCACCAATAACATTTCCTGGCATTTAATAAAACCAAGACGTAGGCCTACCTCTAAACAATCTCTGAATTTTTGAAAACAAAAAGATGTAAAAAGCTAAAAACAAAATTGAATTCTTAAACTGTATAATTAAATGGCTTTTGTTGTATAGTACTACATATTATAAACTAGTATTGTAATATGTCTGTTCATTATTTCTAATAAAGATAACATCAAATAAAGATACAAATATGGTAACAAACAGGCACTTAAGTCTATTTTCTTACTCAAAACATACTTTTTCTATAGTATTTTAGTACTGAATATAGGAAAGGCTGATTTGTAGAGTTAAAATGAACAAATCTGGCTAAATAAGCTAGCCTAATTGTGGAGATACGACAAGTAAAAGAACATTATGCGGTTTGTGTGAGGTCAGATAAGATGAGCAGTTGGTTTTAAACTTTGTGTCTGGAGGCAGATTTATCTCGCACAATAGTCCAGACCTCATTAGAGCTGAAAACGTTTCACTTGTTTACTGCAAACTAACGATGCCTATTCTGTATGGTTACTCAGAAAGGCAGTTCAAGCATTGTAAATGCACAAAGAAACAGTTCACAAAGAGTACAGTTGAGTCAGTAACCCTCTTTTCTTTCTTCCTTTTATGAAATGCATGCTTGTTTTTACTCAAATTCTAAGCTGTTGTAGTTACATTTGTATTATACACCACATTATGTTTTTATTTTATTAGCATTTGCAACACATTCCATTTGCATAATGTTCAATAAACAAATACAAAGCAAATATATATTGAACCAAATACGAGGCTCCGGGCATAGGCACAAAATATTAGAAAGGGTCGTTCACATTTACATCTGATGGTGAAACAGTGGTTAATAATTCCCTAAGTGTACACATCTTTATCATGTTAATAACTACTGAACCATTAACATGAACTATTATCACCCAACTGCTAAACGTGACAATAAGGTGTGAGGATATTAAGATTTTCTGTAGAGCTGCTTTAAAACTTGGTGTATTGAATCATGTTTCTGAATATATTTACTACATTTCGACATTTTAGCTTGTGTCTCCTTCCAACCAACAGAGGGCACACTTGAATTGCACATTAAGTCAGTTTGGGAGCAGGTATTCTCTGATGGAGTGTTAATTACAGCCTTTTCATTTCTTTGGTTGTGAATACATAGTTATAGGATGCCTCAAAATAGCAACCAAGCTAATTGAAATTTCACTCGTATTCCGCTGAAAAGAAAACATTTATTTCGCTTTCCCAGTAAATCCACAATAACCTCTTCAAAAACGCCTGAGTGCACATAAAGTACACAGGAACGGGGCACTGAGGGCTCTTTGAGCGTAATGGGAAGCCGAAGAATTGATCCCCAGTCATTATAACCGATTTCAAATGGTGCTAGATGATAGAAGGGACTCTAAGCACCAGAGGAAATCAGTCATCCTTTGGTGGGGAGAGATGGGGGCAGGAACCGCGAGAGAGGGAGAAAGAGCTTCAGAGAACACAGTCTCTCTTTACTAGCCCTCTCAGGCATAGTTACCAGTTCAAATGAGGGAACGAGAAATAAATACACACCACAGTTCCTATGCAGAAAGACAAGTAAGTAGACCCAAATGCATAAAGACTTTCATGATGCACTCATACAATAAATACAGTTTAATGCAAAGTTCTTCTGTGATTCCTGCTGGTTCCTCCCAATAGGAATCAATATTGTATTTACATTTATCAATGCACTGTAAAAGCCTAAAAATACTTGAACGTCATTTAGAAGAATTCAGTAATCATCCCATGTATACTAGATTGAGTTTTTCACGTGATTGGTAAACTAAAACTATTCACTTATAAAGCTTTTTCATTATTGAAATGAAGCTGAAATAAAATACAAATACATACTAAACTTTTAACAGAAAAAAAACACTAAAAATTAGAAATTAAGCTGAATTACTAAAACTGACAATATTAAAAAACAGAAAACTAAAACTTGAACTAAAAATAAATAAATAAATAAATAAATAAAAGCTAATTCAATGTATTCAAATACTCTAATTGTACATATATACTAAAATAACATTAGATCTTGCTGTTACACATTTATGAATTCATATAAAATAAAAGTTAGGTTAAAACAACTTGTGAATATTTATCATACCAACTTTTTTGTAAACTAAAACTATTAGCTCATAAAGCTTTTTCTTTAATTGAAATGAAGCTGAAATAAAATACAAATATATACTAAACTTTAATCAGAAAAAAAACACTCAAAATTAGAAATTAAGCTGAATTACTAAAACTGAAAAATATTAAAAAACAGAAATATAAAAAACTAAAACTTGAAGTAAAATAAAAATGTATTAAAATACTATAATTGTACATATATACTAAAATAACATTAGATCTTGCTGTTACACATAAATTCATATAGAAATAAAAGTTAGGTGAAAACAACTTGTGAAATTTGATCATACGAATGTTATTGCAAACTAAAACTATGAGCTTACAAAGCTTTTTCATTAATTAAAATAAAGCTGAAATAAAATACAAATATACTAAACTTTATCAGAAAAAAACACTCAACATTAGAATCTAAGCTGAATTACTAAAACTGAAAAATATTGAAAAACAGAAATATTAAAAACTAAAACTTGAACTAAACTTAAAAAGAAAACAGAAGAATAAAAACTAATTAAAACTATACAAATACCATAATTGTACATATTTACTAAAATAATATTAGATCTTGCTGTTACACATTTATGAATTCATATATAGAAATAAAAGTTAGGTTAAAACAACTTGTGAAATTTGATCATACCAATGTTTTTGTAAAGTAAAACCATTAGCTTATAAAGCTTTTTTATTAATTGAAATGAAGCTGAAATAAAACACACATACTAAACTTTAATCAGAAAAAAATCACTAAACATTAGAAATTAAGCTGAATTACTAAAACTGAAAAATATTGAAAAAACAGACATAATGAAAAACTAAAACTTGATCAAAATTAAAAGGAAAACAGAAAAATAAAAGCTAATTCAAGGTATTAATAAATACTATAATTGTACATATATACTAAAATAATATTAGATCTTGCTGTTACACATTTATGAATTCATAGAAATAAAAGTTAGTTTTAAAAAAAAACTTGTGAAATTTTATATCAATGTTATTTTAAACTAAAACTATTAGCTTATAAAGCTTTTTTATTAATTGAAATGAAGCTGAAATAAAATACAAATATATACTAAACTTTGATCAGAAAAAAAATACTAAAAATTAGAAATTAAGCTGATTTACTAAAACTGAAAAATATTGAAAAACAGAAATACTAAAAAACTAAAACTTAAAATAAAATAAAAGCTAATTCAAGTTATTAAAAAAATACTCTAATTGTACATAAATACTAAAATAAAATTGCATTTATGAATTCATACACTGTTGTAACCAAGATATTGCATCATATATTTTTTTGTTCTGACTTCCATACTCTCGGGCATTTAAAGGCATAGCGTCACGCAAACATATGATAACATCTTTAGATAATCAAGTCTTGCAGAAGCCTCCAAAACAAGATTTAACACTGATGCTTTGCTAGATAAACATTGCAGCATATACCATTTCCTTTAACTTGAAAAAACTTGAGTTCAGTTGCCACCTTAAACATTTAACTCATCAAAACACATCCTAAGTAGAATCTTGTATACCTTAAATGCAGGTTAAAATTACATTTTTAAATTTCGAATTCAATTTTTAGTAACACTTTACAATAACAGTAACATTATTAACTACTTTAGTCAACATGAACTAAAAATGAACTCTTCTACAGCATTTATTAATCTTAGTTTATGGTTCATATTAATTTCAACATTTACTAATGCATTATTCAAATTTTACTGTGAACTAACAATGAACAACTGCACTGTAAAAAGTTTTCACCAGTTTCAACTTAAACACTTAAGTTAAGCACTTGCCTTAAGATTTTAAGTTAAATCAACTTAAGTCATTTAAACTCACAAGTTAAATCAACTCATTTTTATTGTAATATATATTTTTTAAGCTGATTTAACTTAAAAACTTAAGGCAGCTGCTTAACTTAAGTTTTTTAAGTTGAAAGTGGTGAAAACTTTTTACAGTGTGTATTCTCATTAACTAACATTAACAAAGATTAATAAACACTAATGTTTGTCCACTGTTTGTTCATTGTTCAATTCGATTATACTTACAAATGGAAGTCACCTGAACAGAAGTTTGGAAGTTTTAGTAGGTAGAAATTGTGAAAGTGACTTGTTGGTCATATTTTTTATTTTCCCTGTGGGACTGGGCTGGCTTGTTCACACCGCATTCATTTGACTTCCAGTGCATCTGAGTGAGTTCATCAAGCGCTTGAGGCAAACCATGAGCGCTATCTGGTTCTCCTGTGATTCAATAGATGTACTTCCCTCACTTCTCTTGAAAAGCCACTCCACCCACTAACAGATCCTTGTCCTTTTTTGTTATTCTTTGACCTGGGATCGTCCATCGGTGCGAAACGTGATCCGGCCGCAATTCCCTCCCCAAGAACACTGATTTCAAATGGTGCTAGACACTGGTAGAACTCATCTAAACCACCATGTGAAACCAGCATCCGGAGGAAGCGTCCAGGAGTGCGAACGATCCCAATCTGAAGTCCCTGTGTGATGATTAACATAACAGGAAAGGCAAAAGGTTGCAACAGCAGTGGGCATGCTTTAACAGGAAGTGACTCTGTCAAAACAAATGTCACGGTCATGGTCACCATGGCATTGTGGTTGTGAATAGTGACGTCCATTTTTCTCCATGGATCAGCTGGATAAGACTGTGACCGCGTCTTATTGAATGTGGTTTGATGTATGGTGTGCATGTGTATAAATAGACCCTTGATTGCCCAGAAAGAATCCCTGCATTGGTTTTGTTGTCCGTGGGAGGATGACGTCAACCCTTTTTCAAAGGAGAACTGCTGGGAGATGGAAATTATGAGTCACTGGAAGATCTCTAAACAATGTCATCATTCAAAGTAGCCGTCAAACAAGCACAGCGATTGGACGCTCACCTGCCAATGGAGGTCCTTGAAGTTAGCTCACGTACTTACCACCAACACAGGTTGACGTAATCTCAGGCCCACTCGGAAATGAACGCGTTCAGTCGTGGCACTCTGACTTAACTGCTGTGAAAAGTGTGAAAATGAACCACACCTTTTCACGGCTGCTCCTCTTATTATACCTCTCAGCCTATGGCTGATCGCAGTGGTGATGTCATGGCTAGTCATCCTGCCATGTATTAAATCATTGTCTAGGTCTGTATGAGGAAGTGTTATTATTCATATACTATGATGCCATTATTCTATATATAATATATTTTGAATTTGGTAACTCTTTACAATATTAATGTTAATGCATTAACTAATAATGAGTAATACATTTGCTACAGTATTTCTTAATCTTTGTTAACGTTACGTAATAAAAACTATATCTGTTTATTGTTAGTTCATGTTAGCTCAGGTACATTAAATAATATTAACACACCAGTTTCAACTTAAAAACTTAAGTTTAGCAGCTGCCTTAAGATTTTAAGTTAAATCAACTTAAGTCATTTCAACTCACAATTATATCAACTCATTTTCATTTTAATAAGTTCAAATGACTTGTAGTTTTAAGCTGATTTAACTTAAAATCTTGAGGCGGCTGCTGAACTTAGGTTTTTAAGTTGAATCTGGTGAAAAGTTTTTACAGTGCAGAAACAACTTTGTATTTTTATAATGTATTAGTAAATGTTGTACAAAAATACAAGTATTTTAGTTGTTAACAAATGATAACTAATGTTAACAAATGGAACCTTATTGTGAAATAACACATAGTTTAACATTTTCATTTTCATTTAACATTTCTTTTTTTAGTTGTAGTTATTTTAGTGTTTTTTAAAATTTGCAGTTAGTTAAGATATTTTTTATTATTTCAATTTGACCAAAAAATTATTTTTTAATAGTTTTTGTTAGTTTAGTTAAATCATTTAGTTGTTTATATACTATATTTATTTATTATATTTTGAGTATTTAGTTTTTATTTTTATGTTTTCAGTTTTTACTTTAATTTTAGTTTAACATTTTCAATAATTTTGTGCTTTTGTCATTTTTGTTTTGGGCTATTTATTCAATATCTTGAGTATTTAGCTTTTATTTTTATATTTTTAATTTTAGTTTCTATACAGCTTTCTTTTTTTCAGTTTTTTCAGTAATTTTAGAACTTCAGCTTAAACATTTTGCAGTTAGTTGTTAAGATATTTATAATATTGTTTCAGATTCATTTCAGTTACCAAAAATTGAACTAAATTTTGAATAGTGTTTAGTTAAGTTTAGTTTAGTTTAGTTAAATCACTTAGTTACTTATATACTATAGCTGTTTATTATATTTTTAATATTTATTTTATTTTATATTATATTTTTAAATTTAGTTATTTATGTACTATAGCTGTTTATTATATTTTTAATATTTAGCTTTTATTTATATTTATATTTTCAGTTTTCACTTTAAATTTAGTTTAAAGTAATTTTGTGCTTTTGTAATTTTTTTATATTTCTATACAGCTTTTTTGTGATTTTAGTACTTCAACTTAAACATTTTGCAGTTAGTTAAGATATTTATATTATTATTTCAGATTCATTTCAGTTACTAAACTTTGAATTACATTTTTAATGTAATTAGTTACTTAGTTCAGTTAAATCACTAAGTTATTAGTTAGTTATGCTTAGTAATGCGTTTGTAATTTTATTTTTTATATATATTTCTATGCATCTTTTTTTTTTTTTTTTTTTTGTAGTGATTTTAGTACTTCAACGTTTCAGTTAGTTGTTAAGATTTTTATATTATTATTTCAGGTTAATTTCAATTACCAAAAAAAATGAATAAAATTTCAAATAGTTTTTATTTGTTTAGTTAAATTGTTTAGTTATTTATATACTATAATTATTAATTAATATCTTGAGTATTTAGCTTTTTTGTGTCCGTAAAATGAAACCAAAAAAACTCTATTGTCAGAAACATCTTTAAAAACATCATTCTCCTCCACAGAGAAAAGCAAGTCACAGGTTTGGACAACATCAGGATAAGAAAATGATGACAGATTATTCATTTTAGCTGAACTGTTCTTTTAAAACCTTGGGGTTTTTAGTTATATTTAGTCTACGAAATATGTTTTTGACTGTTTTTGCTGGAGGCATGTCTGTTATTTCCTTCTATTTCTTACTAAGAATAATCAAGATGGCCTGTAGCAGTATGCTGTACACTACTGTCATTCGTATTTTCCTCTGGCAGCTTGTACAAGGTCTCCTCTGAATGCTAAGAAGCCCACACATATCTGGCTTATTGTGCATTAATACACACCTTATTATCGGTTTCTCGCACCCTGGAATCCACAGGAGGTGCCTGATTTAAACTCACTCAGCATGGATAAGAGGAAAGAAACGCAGTCTTGATTTTCACACGAAGTGACAGTTAACCGTCTTCTGTTAACCGGCTCTAGCTTTGCCGTTCTGATTTGTCAGTTTAATTGGATAGAAAATATCATCTGGTATTACATACACTATTCAAAATAGCACAACACTGGCAGCCGGCAAAGCTTATTAAAGGTCCTGTAAGCAATTCAGGTATTTTTTACAGCTAGATATTACTAAAATGGCCGTCCTGAGAAATCACACCTGTCTCTCTAGCAGCACTGGGCTCTGTAAATGGCGAATAACAATGTGAGTGTGGTCCACTGAGGTTAGCCAGTTAGAAAACTTTGAGATGGCTGTCTGTAAACTACAACTAGTGGTATGAGTTTGGAAAAGGACTAACTGTTTTTCAAACAATGGCTGATGGAGGAAGCATTTCAGAAGCTTGTTTGGAAACAACGATTTCCTCTGTAATTCCATTTAGTGCCACTAGAGGTGATGAAAATGCTTACACAGCTTTTAAATTTGACACTTTTTGTGCTGATTTAGAGGAAAATCTACAGAATTCTGGGGAATGAATATGGTTATTGACATTGTAAACATGGTAAAATGTGGTAGGCTTAGTGAATAAATTAAATAGTCATATTAGACAAAATTTTTAATAAACACAAGGGAGGGGGCTCTGTAAATTTGAGAGAAAAAAATATATAATTTGTAACTTTTACATTTATTATATATATATGTGTATATAAATATATATATATATATATATATATATATATATATATATATATATATATATATATATATGTGTGTGTAAATCTACATAAAAAATAAGCATGAACTAACTTGTATATAATAATTTGTAATTAAAATATATTAATTTTAAATATATATATATATATATATATATATATATATATATATATATATATTACAATTATATATGAACTATGTACACACACATACACACACATAAATGTTATTTTCTATCTATTTTTTATTTTGTATTATATTATTTAATTTTTTAATTATTATTAAAAAATGTAATTCAATTAAAAATAAAAATTATATTTATTTATTTAAAAATAAAAAATGATATGTGTGTGTGTGTGTGTAAATATATATATATATATATATATATATATATATATATATATATATATAATTTTTATATTATATTTTATTTTTAAATAATTTGTCATTTATAAATATATATACACACACACACACACACGTTTTTTAAAAAATTTATTTGTTATAATTATTATATTTAGTTTTTTTAATTAAAAATCTATTTTTTAAATATTGTGTAATTAAAAAATTCATTTGAAAAAATTATATATATATATATATATATATAATTTTTTAATCTATTTTTATCTTTATATTAAATTAGATTTTTTTCAAAATACCTTTTAAAATAACTATATATATTATAATATATATATATTATATAATAATATAATCTATATATATATATTAAATATAAGTATGAACTATATAAATTAGATTTTTTTTCAAAATACCTTTTAAAATAACTATATACATTATAATAATATATATTATATAATAATATAATCTATATATATATATTAAATATAAGTATGAACTATATATATATATATATATATAAAATATAAGTTTGAACTATATATATATATATATATATATATATATATATACATACACATATTTTTTATCTATTTTTATTTTTTATATTACATTTTGTTTTTAAATTAAAATATTTTTTAAATAATTTGTAATTAAAATATATTCATTTTTATTTGTAATAAAATCACTTTTTTCTCACAAAGTACAAATTGTTCTTTGTATAAACCTTTCAAAAAATTATATGTATCGTATTTGAGGGGTCAAATTATTCTGCTCTAAATAAGACATCCCGATTCCATGGAAATCTCATTCTGTGGGCAGAGACTTCATGTAACCCTGATCATAAACCCAGTCCTATCAGTTATGCTGATTGTAATCACTGACAGTGCAACTTACCAGATCCAATTAGAAAACCAGGCCTCGAAATTTCTCTGCAGTCCTAAAAGCAAACAGAAGAGGGCAGTGTTTCAGTACATCTCATTCAGTCACAAACAACCCAGCAAAAAACAGGGCAGAGCTGCAGGGACTCCTGCCAATTCAGCGAATACACAAACACACATGTGAGTCCCGCTCTCTGGTGTGTGTGTGTGTGAAAAGCCCACCATGGAGGCGTTGTTCTTTGCGCCCTGTCACTCCACTTCCTGCTCTATTCAATCCCAGGAAGTGGCTTGCAGAAGACAGAAACTCACTCTTACACACACACACACACAGAAACCCACAAAAATGAATGGACCGCATGATTGCCCGTCGCTACCAGTGATGACATCACCCCCTCCCGTCCCGTTGCCTCCTCGGCCTGATTTTCCAAAAGAGAATGACAAGAGCTCCTATTTATGTAACAACCTGCTCAGAGCACGCTCTCCATCTAGCTTGCTCGCTTTACATGTTATCGATTTATTTTTACTAGCCGAGCTCTGCCGCCAAAAAGGACAGCTAAATGTTTTCGTCTCTGCGAATGTGGGTGGGCGAACAGAAACACCTATCCGCTTTGGTGGCTTGGCTGGAGCGAGCTCTGTAATGACGTGGCCCACAAGTGATTAGTCTGCCCAGCCACGTGAGTGTTTCTCACTGCTGGATCTGTTAGAGAGGCGGTGTGATGCTTCTTTATAGTGATTAGTCTGTGAGAAGTGAAAATGTGAGGCTTGAGGAGATATTGTGACCTGGTCTGACCTTTTAAAGGCCTAGTAACTCACCCTCATATCGTTCCAAACCGGTGTTCGATTTCGAAACACAAATTAAGATATTTTTAATGAAATCCGAGAGCTTTCTGAACCTGCATAAGAGCAATAGTACCGACTTACAGGGAAGAGAAGAAAGTCTTTTTTTTTTCCTTTGCACACAAAAAGTACTTTCGTAACTTCATAACATTATGGTTGAACCACTGATGTCACATGGACTATTTTAACAGTGTCCTTACTACCTTTCAGGGCCTTGAACTTGGTAGTTGCTCTCGGATTTCATCAAAAATATCTTAAAGGGAGGGTCCAATGCTGTTTCGTGCATGTTAAG
The DNA here is from genome assembly GCF_049309525.1 of Garra rufa. Taxonomy (NCBI): domain Eukaryota; kingdom Metazoa; phylum Chordata; class Actinopteri; order Cypriniformes; family Cyprinidae; genus Garra; species Garra rufa. Next base: position 13,402,413 of record NC_133364.1, on the reverse strand, counting down.
TTATTTACACTGTTGGATTCTCATGCTAAACATTACTAAAGTTTCAAAAAAACAATTTGGAACGTATAACAGAATATTTCTATGCCGAATACACACTTCCCGGTTTCTTACAAGTTTCGGAAAGCTTTTTCCGATGATGGCTCTTTGTGACGTCCTGAAGGGGAATCCCCACGCCCACATCGATAAGAGCAAGAGCGCGCCCATCAAAACGCTTCACGGGACTTACTCGGGAAGAATGTCTCTAAAGAAGTATGGTTTTGGTTGTCAGGCAAAGATAACTTTTCTCAGCTTCCTGAAGCACCTCAGCGTTAGGTGAACAGTGGATGATGCAGTTTCTTTTAACCGGGGCAGAAACAGAGTTTTGCAAGTGCGACGTGCAAGGCCCTGTTCAACGCCGGATTTGAACATAATTTGATACTGAAAAAAGGAGCAGTCCCAGCTATAAAAGATCCCGGTCATGATTCAGAACTGCAGATGGTAAGTGAAACGGCATCAAAAGTCTGTGTTTTGTTGGCAATTTGGCGCACAAGTTCTCGTCAATCTTTAGCTCTGTCCACAGCGCACCTCTAGGAGCTCAGCTGTTTTCAGAGAGAATCGTAACGCTGTATCTATCTTTTGTAAATATGATCAAACTTTTTGGAGATATGAAGGATGCAGTATTTCTCTATAGGTACTCAGGATTAACATACGATTGGGTGAAACTGTGTGTTATGCCCCTTTTAATTTGTCTTCTGATGATGAATGAAGGTCTTACAGGTTTGGAACGACATGAGGGTGAATAATTAATTACAGAATTTTCATTTTTGGGTGAACTATGCCTTTAAACACTGACATGTGTCAGATGACATACGTAAAGGCATATAAATATCAGTTAGCTCTCTATAGGTCCTAATTATGTCTTAGTAATAAGATATTTAAATGCTTAGTTTTAAAATCAAAGCTTTGTAGTTTTAATTTCATGTAATGTAATGCAACATAATTGTACTAACAGCCCTTATACTTGCTAAAAAACAAATAATTACATATAAGAGGACTGAAGACATTTTGGTCTAATTGTGCACAGTTTATCAGTACATATAATAACTTTAATAACTTGAGTAATAACTTTCGAAACATATCTAACATCTTTTTCCAATCCAGACAATTCCTAATAGATGAAATCAAGTGCCGCCCAACATTTTTTCCATATTTCATTGACAAATACATCAGATAATACGTTGCTTGCTTTAAAAAATACTTTTGTTGCTCTAAATTATTACACAATGACTTAAAGGAGAAGTTCACTTCCAGTACAAAAATTTACAGATGATTTACTCACCCCCTTGTCATCTAAGTCATCTTTCTTTCTTCAGTCATGAAGAAATTTTTTTTTTTAGGCAAACATTTCAGCATTTTTCTCCTTTTACTGGACTTCAATGGTGCCTTGAGTATAAACTTCCAAAATCTAGGTTAAATGTACAGCCAAGATCCCAGCCAAGGAATAAAGGTCTTACCTAGTGAATCGATTAGTTATTTTCTTAAAAAAAAAAAAAAAAAAAATACAATTTATATACTTTTTTTAACCTCAAAGGCTTGTCTTGTCTAGCTGTGCGTGAACTAACTAAACTAACTAAACGGAATACACGGAGTACATGCAGAGCTAGACAAGACAAGAATTTGAGGTTAAAAAGTACATCAATTGTATTTTTTTTTTTAGAAAATAACTGATCGTTTCGCTAGATAAGACCCTTCTTCCTTGGCTTGGATCGTTTGTTCAAGGGTGAGGGTGAGTAAAGGGTGAGTAAATTATCTGGAAGTGAACTTCTCCTTTTTTTTGGTTATCTGGCATATCTATTGTCCATAAAAGAGACTGCGGTTTGAGAACTAAAGCCTAATGGAGAAAAAAGCAAGAACTTCAAGATTGTGCGTCAAAGCAGGTCATAGAGCATTGCTAAGAATCTGCCCACTACTGTACAAAGCCCATTTTTCATTTAAAAACGTATACAGCATACAGCAGCGGTGTGTTTATATCTCCATCAAACATTTAAAACCCAACAGTGCGTTTTGCCCTACGGGGATAGTGACTCATCACATTTACACCTCGATTAGTCCCACACACTTTCTCTTTCCCAGCATAAATAAGTGCTTCAGCAAACACTCTGCTGCTGCGACACCATTCGATACTCATATAATCCGTCCTCATTATCACAAACTTTTCCCAGACCACTCTTTCATGGGGCAAGTAGCTTAGCCCATTTAAAATGCGTCTGTGCTGGTCACAATGTGGGGTTATGAGGGAGCGAGAGAGATGTATGGATGAATAAGTGCACTGATGAGTCAAATGTGAATCATAGGAGGCAGGTGTTTTATTTAAATCCTGTCAGCTATGACACATGTACACAAGCGCATTTATGACTCGCAGTTACACAAGTCCACATGACCAACCACTGTCCTGTAATGCATAACACAGCATTTTAAAGAGATACGTCACTCAAAAATTAAAATTGCCCCATGATTTATTCACCCTCAAGCCATCCTAGGTGTATTTGACTCTTTTTTTTTTTTTTTTTTTAAAGATGAATACAATCAGAGTTCTATTAAAAATGTCCTGGCTCTTTCAGGCTTTATAATGGCAGTGAATGGGTGTTGAGATTTTGAAGTCCAATAAAGTGCATCCATCCATCATAAAAAGTGCTCAACACCCATTCACTCCCATTATAAATCTCGGAAGAGCCAGGACATTTTTAACATAACTCCAGACTGTATTCGTCTGAAAGAAGAAAGTCATATACACCTAGGATGGCTTGAGTGTGAGGAAATCATAAGGTAATTTTCATTTTCGGGTGAACTATCCCTTTAAGTCGTTTTTGCAGATCAGTGTAAAAGTGGATTTTGACAACATTGTTGTCTGTATGAGAAAAAGTACCCTAAATATCCTCTGTGTGGCCTCACTGCACACTGCAGTGGCCCGTCTGAAGCCCTGCAGAGTGAGACGCACACGAGTGCAGCCGGATTCACTCTGTAAAGACCCTGAGATGAAAAACACAGCATGAGACAGTGCTGTGAGGATAGATGGCTTTAACACTGCTGTGTGTGTAAGAGTGAGAAGTTAATGCAGATCAGTCAATAGAGTTCAGCGTGGTGTTAATATGGCTTAGCAAGCTCTCCTGAGTTCATGCATGGGGCACGGAGAGTGATGGCTATAATGGCAGCAGGTCACACACTCATTCTCTCTTGCTCTCTTCCTTTCTTTAATGAGAGGCCGTTCTGAAGGAGACTGCTACCTATTAATAAATCAAGGCTGAAAAGTGGTACTTCTGTACAGTTTTATTAAATCCACATGACGCAGCACACACCAAATTAATGAAAGAATAAGAAAAGTGTGTGTGTGTGTGTGTGTGTGTGTGTGTGTAAAGAGTGCAAAAAATCGAAATATTGAGAAAATCACCTTTAGTTTTGATATACTTACAGTAGAAAAATTTACAAAATATCTTTATGGAACATGATCTTTATTTAATATCCTAACGATTTTTGGCATAAAAGAAAAATCTATAATTTTGACCCATACAATGTATTTTTGGCTATTGCTACAAATATACCTGTGCTACTCAGGACAGGTTTTGATCTATAAAAGTTAGATCTTGTGTTTGAATGTAAGCAAAAAACTATTTGAATTTATTTCTAAATACATAAGCAAGTATGCGCCCACACACAGCTATACATATCGCGTCACACTGATTTCATAATAACCAAAATATGTTTTCCCTCTTAGTCTCCTGGCATTATCCACAGCCGTTTTGGCAGCCTGTCGGCCCAAAGCATGCTCTCTGTGAGCGAGTTCTCCGGAATTCTTGGACATTTCGTGGGGAATTTCAGACATCTGGCTGTTCCTTTTGATCTATTTACAGGAAGAGGCTGAACTCTGGCCCACTTGTGCACGCGCAGTGTGACATAGCCACAGGAGAATGTTCCTTTCTGGGCAAAAACAGATAAACAACCTTAACAACCCTATCAGAAGAGTGGGCCAAATTTAGAGCCTGAGTAAATAACACGGCGGAAAGAGAAAAATAAGGCGGGGAGAATGAGGATAAATATGGGTTTCCAAGAACCACATTTGAAAGGACAAGTAGGTCTACCTGCTCGTCTATGTTCCCTTTTGGCACTAACACACAAACACGACTGGATCTGAAGGCTTTAGCGATGTGTGGTATGACGTGAGAGGAAGTGATGCTTACCTGAGTCACGCTAAACACAATGAGCCCATTTATTATAGCTTGCAATACTCTGCTTGTTTATTTTTGGTAAACCTATCTATATAGCAGCACCTGACAAATACGTGATTCTACCCTGGATTTTGACGAAGGAGTAAGAAAATTATAAGTGACCTGCGAATACAAATTCCCAGGGTGTCCTGAACTAAATGAGCTGTTCTGAGAAGCGCTCCTGGGAAACTCGGCCTGCGCTCGCCTGGAAGTGGCCTTGCCAACAGAAACACCACTGCGCAAATCAGTAATTTTACATTTCCTCACCGCAGTGTGTGGCGTATTACGCATGTCCGCTCTCTGATAACCTCTAAACCGCCATTACCTGCTCACACACACAGCACGCTCACTCTGATGCAATGTTTACCAAACAGTTGTATCCGAAATTACTTCTCTGTGAAGAAATTTGGGATTAAGAGACTAGTTAATCCTACAGTGAAAACTGTCATTTACTCACCTCATGTTGTTCTTAACCTGTATGACTTACATTCTTCAACACAAATACGGAAGCTAAGAACAATGTTCAAATTGCTTCCTTCTTTACTGTAAAAACCTGTGGGCATGTTTGTATTTGTGTATAGTTTAGGCCTTGTCCACACTAATACGTTTTTTTAGTTTGAAAGTGCATCTTTTTCTCTCCGTTTTGGCCTTCCATCTACACTGAGACTGTGTTTTGAGTTTTTTGAAAATGCTTTAGAAAATGAAAATTATGACGCATGTTTAGGCATGTGGTGCAGTTGTCCAAATGAAGTCAAAAGATTTTATAAAATGAATTATGAATTAATAAAAATGACCCGTTCAAAAGTTTACATACACTTGATTCTTAATACTGTTTTGTTACCTGAATGAATCACAGCTTCATTTTTGTTTGTTTAGTGATTTGTTCATCACTAAACAAACAAAACAAGTCTCTTGAAAAATCCTTCAGGTCCCACAAATTCTTTGGTTTTTCAGCATTTTTGTGTATTTGAACCCTTTCCAACAATGACTGTTTGCTTTTGAGATGCATCTTTTCACACTGAGGACAACTGAGGGACTCATATTCAACTATTACAAAAGGTTCAAACACTCACTGATGCTTCAGAAGGAAGCGCAATGCCAGGGGGGGTGAAAACTTTTAAACAGAATGAAGATGTGTATATCTTTCTTATTTTGCCTCAATAGTATAGTTTATTTCATGTAGTACTGCCCTTCACAAGCTACAGGAGATACATGTTTCCCAGAAGACAAAGTAAGTTAAAATTATGCTGATCTTCAAATTCAAAAAGTTTTCACCCCCCAGCTTCTGAAGCACCCCTCAGATGTCCTCATTGTGAAAAGATGGATCTCAAAATCATACATTAAATGTATACATGACAAAACATATTAACTAATTATTTGGTGCTTCTGAGTTGCTTTTTTGTCAATTTCGTAACTTAACAGTCATTGGAGGAACAAGAACATGCTGCTGATCTCATTTGGTTTTTAATAGAAGAAAGTTTCTGACATGAGGGTGAGTACTTCAAAACAGAATTTTTTATTTTTGGGTAAATTAATCCTCTACATACCTTACTAAAGCTCACAACTGTGATATCTGACTCCCTGAGGGATTAAACCAGCAACTTTCCGATTACCAATCCTAAATTTTAACCACCACAACCTAGGACGGTGGTTGAGGGGCTGTGAATAACCACAAACTTAACACTCTGTGTTATGAACATTCATTTATATTTAAACTAACACCAGTTTCCGAGAAATGACACATTCCTGTCTGTGAGGGAATAGCTTCTTGGAAGTCTCATAGGCTTTGATTTTACTGTACTGTATGCATAATTAAATAAGTACCATGAGTCTTTACTGACTCACGTCTAGCCGCTGGCTACGGCTCACGTAACTCAGCGCTCCCCCCGCAATCCTTAGGGATGTCTGTTAACCCCCCTTCCTCTGAGTTTACAGTGTACATTTGTTCTTCATTTCACTGCACTTGCGCTGAAGCATACTTCCTCTGACTCATGCCGCAAACAGGCTTTAAATCAGATCTTCTGTCAGAGGGTCCATCTTGGCGGCGATTAACAGCAAGGGAAAAAAATAACTCCGCCGCAGTTGCCTGCGTGTTGTTCACACAGTATTTGCTTTGATGGCTTGTCAGCGGCACGGGGTCAGCCTTCCAGCTAACCGCAGGAGCGAGTCATAAAGCAGAGATCCCTTTACAGAGGGCCCGGGGCCAAGACTGCTTCCCAAAACTGAAGTGCTGGAGGAAAAAAACATATTACAGTAAACGTGACTCTTGTTCCCAGGAACCCAGTGTGGGGCCTCAGTGACGTTACAGTTCAGCGCACACAACAGAAAGCCTCTACTGCGAGTTGCATTGTGTGAGGTGAGATGAACCCTCATTCAGGATAATTATTGTGTGTGGCTGAAAACACAAACAAATCGATGTCTGCTTATGTATTTAACAGCTAATAATTCAAGTTTTCACACTTGTGTCCTCTTTACTTGAAACACCCAGGGTGTGTTCACACTTGTAGTTCGGTTTATTTGGTCTGGACCAAAAAGGAAAATTATACATTTGGTCCTGGTCCACTTAAGAGTTCACACTGGCATAGTGATACGTTCACAACCTGATTGATCGAGTTAAATTATGTATATTTTGTGACGGAACTCACCGAACACCTCAAACAAAAGGAAACAAAAGGAAAAGGTGTGTTCAACTTAAAGCTATACACGCAAAAGTCCTCATTGCTCCACATTTGCCCTCTGCTCGCTTTGATTTGAATACACCGCTTACTCCCTTCTGTAAACATGTTGCATAGTGTTGCATCTGGTTCGTTTAGAAGTATTTGGTCTGTGTTGCGTTCATATTTCATTTGAACTGTACCAGAGTTTGTTTGGAAGCGGACTGAGACCCATCTTTTTTAGCGGTCTCTGTCCACTTGTTTGGTGTGCACCAGGAATCGAATGGCGGTGTTCACACTTACTCAAATGAACCGTACTAACAGAGCAATCACACCAGAGTTCGCTTTAATCGAACCAAACATGACAAGTGTGAACAAACCCTTAGATCCCAAGTGGACCAAAAGTGAACTGAGTGATGAAACAAGTTTTCTTTGCATTCAAACTATCCTTGGCCTTTAAAGTGGGGTCAAAACTTATTATAGTCTTATTATTTTATCGATATTATTCCTGATTTCAATCAAGGAAACAAATATATAGTAGATATTTGGATGGATGGATGGATGGATGGATGGATACATATATGGATAGACAGATTTCAATTAAGAAAACAAATAGGATGCAGAATTGCCATTTGAATGTAAGAACTGGTTTGAAATTCAACTCATTTTTACCTACAAAAGACAAACTTAAAGACTTTAAAAAGTTTGATGATGGATTGATTATGTGGATGGATGGATATTAGGCCTGTCATGAGTCATGACTGTTATGACTCTTCGATTAAATCTGAGTACTCAAAAAAATCCACTATTGCATTTTGCCATGTCGATTAACCAGAAACATACCAGAAGTAGTGTATTCCATTTACGAGAATCCATAAAACGCATTTTTAGACCAAATATTAAAACCATTTAAAAATCATAAAGCAAACTGCTATTGTGAATTCGCAAAGGCTGCGATTCAGTTTAATAAACATATGTGCAGAGTTTGCACGTTTTATGTCCGCAAGTTTTTATTCAAGGAATTACTGTATCATTTCTATCATAAAGAAGTGACCAAATATTAAACATTAAGTGGACATTTGAATTAAATTTTTAGTCAATATTAAACAAGGATCTGCAGACATTTGATGTAATGCATAATATACACAAGCTGTTTATATTATTTTATTACATTATGTATTTTAACTGTTTTGTTTAATAAAAATCATATTGCTTTTGATATTTTATTTGAACCAATTATTTTTGCCTCGTTGCTATTATAAGTCATTTTAAAATCTATTTTTCTCTTAGGTCTATTTTTAATAGCACAGAAATTATCCGATTACTCGATTAATTGCCAGAATAATCGACCGATTATTCGAATACCAAATTTGTGACAGCTCTAATGGATATGTAGAAGATGGATAGACGAGTGGATAAATGGATGCGTTGCCATGTTTTCAAAACAACACCTGCCCGATTGCTACTCAAAACTTGGCCAATCGCATTCCAGGGTGGTAAAATAGAATTTTTTTTGGGCACGGTTCTGCTGGTGAAATTCATGTTCCAGGGGATAAATATCACAGGGGTCGCATGAAATGAAATTTTAAAGTAGTACAATTCTGCTGGGAAACCACAGACTTGGCAACACTGATGATAGATGGATGGATGGAAGATAGATACTGTAGTAGATGGATGGAGAGATAGATAGACAAACTGATTACATTTAATTTGATATTTTTCTTCATATTTAATAAACGAACCAGGGTGGAAAGACATTTCGTTCCCCAGAATATATTACCTGTTAAAATTGCGATTCAGTAAATTCAAGTTGCAAATGAACTTCCTATGAGGTGTGTCTAATTAATACTGAAAACCGAGTCCCCATAATACACCTCATCAATAAACTCTCATCGCGGAGAGCGTGAAACCTTAAAACAGCTCTGACATGATTATGCTGCTGGGTAATTTTGTGAATTAGGTTACCACCTACCTCATGTTACATTACGGCCGCCTGATAACATCCCATGCAAGGATGAAACGAAATCTGCCAAGGATACACAGTATCAGAGACGTGCAATATAAAACTAAACGACCGCCTACACTGTGATTTCCTTCTGGATAATTGTAACCTGCCTTTTAAGCATTAGACTGATGACTCCTCTGTGTTTTCAAACGGTCCGCTTTCTCCTCTCTCTAAATGATTTCTTTCAGCACCGATCCCACAATGACGTCTTGCTTCAATGACTTCACAGATCTGACATCAATCAATAACACCACAAAACAGGTCAGTTTTTCAATCTCTCCCAGCGCTAAATGAATAATAAGAGGTTGTTTAATGGTTGTGAACGGTATGCGTCTGAATGCAGGATATTGATGGGTTGTACTCTAGATAAAAGATGAAAAAAATATTTAATTCATTCAATACAATCCTGACAGTCTGAGGCTAGAGAGAGAGAGTATCTGTATGTCAAGGCGGAAGCATTAATCTAGCTTTCATAAGAAAGCCCGGGCATCACGCCAGCCATGGACTGCAGTGTACTTCATTGTCCACTGGCACGTAATGTGCATGCTAAATTAACTCTTCCTTAATGTTATGCTTTGAGAGGGCAAGGTCCTTCATTGTGGACCTTATCCAATGACACATGAAATATAAGTGAACCTATAACAAACACTGGCCAAATTTGGTACTTTTTTTCACAAGATTGAATTGTGATTGTATTTCTAGCTCTGAAAGAGCCTGAGATGATGTCATGGTTTTATAGGGCCATTAAGAAATAGACCAAGCCCATATTTAACCCAGCTACCTACTGACCTCCACAGAACAATGCACTTAACCCTTGTCCTGTGCTGAAAATCCTTTAGCTAATTTAGTGTTCCCAGTCAAAAATGGCCTGGCGATATTTTAACCTTGTTTTGTTTCAGTTAGCACAGGTTTTGTTTTTCTTTTTGGGACTGATTGGTTGTAGGCCTCATTTATTTAAGCTACACCTCAGTTTTTAAATAAATAAATAAAAAACATTAGTTTTGACCCTGGACCACAAAACCAGTCTTAAGTAGCAAAGGTGTTTGTGTAGCAAAAGGCAAATATACATTGTCAAAGTTTTTCTTTTATGCCAAAAATCATTAGGATATTAAGTAAAGATGTTCCATAAATACATCAGAACTTCATTTTTAATTAGTAATATGCATTGCTAAAATTTTTATTTGGACAACTTTAAAGGCGATTTTCTCAATATTTTGAGTTATTTTGCACCCTCAGATACCAGATTTTCAAATAGCTGTATCTCGGCCAAATATTGTCCTTTCCTAACAAACCATACATCAATGGAAAGCTTATTTATTTTCTCAATTTAAAAAAAGAATTACTCTTATGACTCAGATCACAAAATTAGTTCCAAATCAATCAGTTCCAAAAAATTAGAACAAGAAAAACAAGAAAACAAGTTGAAAGAAAACAAGTTAATAAAAAGATTTTTTTTGACTGGGAACAGTGGTAACAAGGTGGAAATAAAGAAATAAAGAAATGCTGTGTAGCCCCGCCCACACTACAATCTCATTGGTCCAAAATCTTTTTCCACACAACAGTGTGTTATATATCAAATATTCTCATTGGCTGTCAAAATGTCATACTGCAGTATTTTAACTGTAATTGTGTTCCTGGTCAAAAAAAAACACAACCTATAAAAATAAAGAACCGAAACAAAAGACACAAATAAAATAGGGGCTGTCAATTAATCAATTAATCACATCCAAAATAAAAGTATATGTTTACATACTTTATGTGTGTATTGTGTATATTTATTATGCGTGTATATATAAATACACAGATAAACACGTGCATTTATATATTTTTATTTATGTTATGTGTATATATATCTTATATTATATAAAAATATTTTTTTTTAAATATAAATGTAACATTTTTCTTAAATATATAAAAAGATGCATGTGTATTTATATTTACATGTAAATAAAAACTTTTCTTCTAGACGTGATTAATCGTGATTACTCATTTAACAGCCCAAATATAAAACAAACCAAAATTAAACAGCACAAAGCAAAAAAAATATAAAACAATTAAAACAACACATAAAATATGAAACAACATAAAATAAAACAAAACTAAAATATATAAAAAAAATAATCGTGCACATTTTCTCATGCATACATGCAAACAATAGCAAGTTCAGATGCATTGTTGATGCATTTTTCCTTTACATACACTGTAATCCAGCTTTTTCAAGAGGATTACCTGAGATACAAAGCCAAGGCCCGGAGGCATGCCATACCAAAAACACACATAAAAACCACACGCACACTCTGTGTGTGTTTGCTCTGCCCCACCATTGGCCATGATGTGGCCGTGATGTAATTGCATCTTGTCATTTCCTCACAGCTCAAGCAGGAGAAGCCAATTACTGTTAAGTTCCTTCAAAGTTACTCAACTCCACATCGCAAAACAAGTTTTCTCCAATCTTCCCGGGGGCACGATTTGTCTGCACAGCAACGCACACATTCGCCGCTGTTTGCCCAGGAGCACATGGGAGAGGAGGCGTGCCACATTGGCACGTACGTCAGAGTTAGAGCTTCATCTCGCCTTGACATTTTATTTTCTCTCTCTATTTTGCAGCTTTATTCACCTTCATGTTATGCCTGGCTCGATGTTAAACTTCCACCGTTTCCGCTGTCACACACAAAAGCATACAGCCGGAGCAGGTATTCTCTCTACGTCAATGCACTGAGACGTGGCACTGCAGCGGAATGGCTAACAGCTGCCCAGATTGAGTTACCTTCCTTTTGACGTACTTTCAGCTCTCAGTTTCTGTTCATCTCTTTCTCTCTCTCTCTCTCTCTCTCTCTCTCTCACACACACACACACACATGTATACACACAATTTGTGCCTTTTCTGTCCAACACACAATAGTTCCAGAACCTACTGAGCCTGCCTAGCAAAATAGAGCATCTTAGTCGTGGTCACATCCTAACTTGAGAAATTTTGCCCAAAAATAACAGCAGCGTCACGGGTATCCTTTAAGAATAAGGCTGACAAGATTATTCCATCCAAAAAAAATGGTGGGATGAGAAAAACACACTTTCTAGTACTGAAAACTATCAAAACACATCAACTTGTTATCTTTATGTTTTAATGTGTAATTAGCGTAGCAAAATGTTAACGTCAAAGTGTTGGAATTTCACCTTTCGTGCTTCAAGTAAATAGCGCTATTTTGGGTAACAAGTTGAGTTGATGCGCATGTAAAATATTCAAATCATTTCAATTAGGATGCTACCTTGGAAATCGTTTACGTAAGTAGCTCGCTAGGTTTTGAGACCGAGCTAATCTCTTGACTTATTTCTCCAATCACTGGTGAACACATGTCACAGATTCCAAAAGCAATACCTGTCATTTTAGGAGTACATCTTACCTTGACTTGGACAACACGCTCTAGGCAGCGCTCATTCACCCCGATGCATTTAAAGACACACTGGCATGCCTCAAAATCTCCCAGAAAGCACCTGCCCCGGGACCACCAATACAGTCGCACTGGAAAAGAGGGAAAGAAAAATCACATGAAGATCGCGCTCTATAACAGAGGGTGTGTCGCTGTGAGCCCTCCCAATCACACACGGACACACACACAAATACATTTAAAAAAATGGAAAAGGAAGCACACACCCTTGAGAAAGAAAATCAGAAACCTGGCACTCCCTGTATAAAGTGAGAGAAACTCTAGCTCTCGTCCTTTCGTTGGCACTGGTGCCTGTTTCTTCAAAACCCAAGCCCCCGTAAGTGCACACAACCGTGTAAAATCCAAGAGTTCACAGTGTCAACCTTACTATGAGACTTGCAGTCAAGATTCAAGCTGGCGTTTGTGTGGTAATGGTGAGATGTGGGCTCTACAGGTGGGCAAGTGCAGCTCACAATTTCCACAATGGTGCCATAGCAAGGACAAGACTCATATTTGTGACCTTTGACCAAAAAAACAGTCTAGTAGCACTGGTATATTTGTAGCAATAGTCAAAAATACATTGCATGGGTCGAAATTATGCCAAAAATCATCTTCAATGAATATATTTTATAAATTTCCTACTGTAAATATATCAAAAGATCAGAACGTCATTTTGACAATATTTTTTGACAATATTTAGATTTTTTTGCACCTTCAGACTCCAGATTACAGAAAAAGCTTGTAATTCAATTGTGTCTCATAGACAGCAATAAGATGACCTAAATTAGAGGATAGTTCAGCCAAAAATGAAAATTGTCATCATCATCTTTATAGACAAAAAGCCCTGATACTTTTGTACTGTCCCTTTAAATCAGATTGATTGCTGGTTAACTGGGTAGCTGATATGACCAAAATCCTATATCACGATATGAGTAATTTTATTTAATCCTAACGATATATATCACAAAATATTTATTCTTGCTTTAAATAAAGTTTTTATGACATATGTTTGATACAGATAGTTGCAGGACCAGCTCTAGGCCAGCTTAAACCAGCTCATAACCTGCTCAGGACCATCTTAAACCAGCACTCGACCAACTAAAGACCAGTTTTAACCAGCTCATAATCATCTTATAACCAGCTCAGGACCAGTTTATAACCAGCTTAAAACACCACTCAATCAACTAAGGACCAGCTTAAACCAGCTCAGGACCAGCATAAACCAGCTCATTTTATAACCAGCTCAGGACCAGCTTAAGCCAGCACTCGACTAACTAAGGACCAGTTTTAACCAGCTCATAATCAGCTTATAACCAACTCAGGACCAGTTTAAACCAGCTCATAACCAGTTTATAACCAGTTTAAAACAGCACTCAATCAACTAAGGACCAGCTTAAACCAGTTCATAACCAGCTCATAACCATTTTATAACCAGCTCAGGACCAGCTTAAGCCAGCACTCGACCAACTAAGGACCATCTTGAACCAGCTCAGGACCAGCTTAAACCAGCTCAGAACCATCTTAAACCAGCACTCGACCAACTAAAGACCAGTTTTAACCAGCTCATAATCAGCTTATAACCAACTCAGGACCAGTTTAAACCAGCTCATAACCAGTTTATAACCAGTTTAAAACAGCACTCAATCAACTAAGGACCAGCTTAAACCAGTTCATAACCAGCTCATAACCATTTTATAACCAGCTCAGGACCAGCTTAAGCCAGCACTCGACCAACTAAGGACCATCTTGAACCAGCTCAGGACCAGCTTAAACCAGCTCTGAACCATCTTAAACCAGCACTCGACCAACTAAAGACCAGTTTTAACCAGCTCATAATCAGCTTATAACCAGCTCAGGACCAGTTTAAACCAGCTCATAACCAGTTTATAACCAGCTTAAAACAGCACTCAATCAACTAAGGACCAGCTTAAACCAGTTCATAACCAGCTCATAACCTTTTTATAACCAGCTCAGGACCAGCTTAAGCCAGCACTCAACCAACTAAGGACCATCTTAAACCAGTTTAGGACCAGTTTAAACCAGCTCAGAACCATCTTAAACCAGCACTCGATCAACTAAGGACCAGCTTAATCCAGCTCATAACCAGCTCATAACCATTTTATAACCAGCTCAGGACCAGCTTAAGCCAGCACTCGACCAACTAAGGACCAGCTTAAACCAGCTCAGGACCAGTTTACACCAGCTCAGAATCATCTTAAACCAGCACTCGATCAACTAAGGACCAGCTTAATCCAGTTCATAACCAGCTCATAACCATTTTATAACCAGCTCAGGACCAGCTTAAGCCAGCACTCGTCCAACTAAGGACCAGCTTAAACCAGCTCAGGACCAGTTTACACCAGCACTCGACCAACTAAGGACCATCTTAAACCAGCTCAGGACCAGTTTACACCAGCACTCGACCAACTAAGGACCATCTTAAACCAGCTCATAACCATCTTATAATCAGCCCAGGTCCAGCTTAAACCAGCACTTGACCAACTCTGGACCAGCTCAAAGCAACTCGAACCAGCTACCATGCTTCAAAACATACCTAACCAGCATGCTGTTTTTTTCAACAGAGTATAGCAATATAACCATAACTTACAGCGATAAATTATTTGTGTGTCTTTTTATTTCTCCTTAGTCACTTGAAAGTAGCAAACTGACTTTAAACAAAAGAGACATTGTCTTCTAAGCTATAAAAGAGCAATCTCTGAGCAGTAATAACATTGTCCTTTTGGATTCTCCTAATACACACACACAAACACATTCACAAATATTCCTCACCGCCTCTTTACTCATTCTCATTCAGCTTTGAATGCTAAGAAACACGGCAGTGTTTAAATGCCGACCCGGTCACACACTGCGCTCACACTCAAACACTGAGTAACTGTAATAGTGGCACCCAAGCTTGTTACCGTGGAGACCGGGGAGGAGAGGGAGGCAGTTTTACTCCTGAATCCTTTGCGGCCCTCTTTGTTCCAACTGTGCATGACACATTCGTCTCGTTCTAAGTCATTTTAAACACATATCGTAGAATGGAAAAAGCACTGACCCGCATTGTTTTTCGTTCCTGATCTTGCAACATTAAAACTATCATTGATTAAACTCGGGCCTGACCTAGAATAATTCACTGGCACTGACATCACCTGTCGACGTAAGCACAAGTCTCATTAGAGCCTGTGGTGATTAAAGCACAGAGTAGTGCTGAAATATGAGTTAACATGGCGCTAATGAGCATGAACTTTTCAAACACTCCTACCATGAATCAGCACAGTGGACAGAATAAGGCCTTCAAGAATGCAAACACACACAAAGTTACTGTATGCAAATACGCGCTCTTTCAACAGTACACTGTTATATATGTACACAGCAAATGAACACGGCACTGTATTTCTGGTGACGTTATGCTTAGATATGGGGCAACCAAAAAACATGGTATCAGTCAAAAGTTTAACAACACCTGACAGAATTTGCTTCTTATATTCTTAAAGGAGAAGTTCATTTCCTGAAACAAAAATTTACAGATAATTTACTCAAACCCTTTTCATCCGATTGTTTTTTGAGGAAAACATTTCAGAATTTCTCTCCATATAGTGGACTTCTATGGTGCCCCCGAGTTTGAACTTCCAAAATGCAGTTTAAATGCAGTTTCAAGGGGCTATAAACAATGTCTTGAATACACAGAGTTCACGCAGAACTAGACAAGACAAGCATTTGAGGTTAAAAAAGTATATAAATTGTGATTTTCTTTAAAATTTTAGCTAGATAAGACACTTCTTCCTCAGCAGGGATTATTTACAGCCCTTTGAAGATGCATTTTAACTGCATTTTGGAAGTTAAAACTCGGGGGTCCACTATATGATGAGAATCCTGGAATGTCTTCCTCTTTCTCAATTTCATAACAAAGAAAGACAGACATGAACATCTTGGGATGACCAAGGGGGTGAGTAAATTATCTGTACATTTTTGTTCAGGAAGTGAGGTTCTCTTTTAAAGGGACAGTTCATACAAAAAAATCAAATTTTTGTCCATACAAAGTCAACTGGATCCAAACCTACCATAGAATGTTCTCTTTTGTATTCCAAGTAAACAATTAAATAATGATAATGAAACATCCCTTTAAAATCTTAATGCCTTAATGACTGCCATTTAGATTTATAGACGAGTATCTCTGAATATTTTCACATTAATATATGCTGTTTCAGAATTCACCTCAAATAATCTAAATATACGACGTTTTTAGTCACTACATAACTTAATTTCATAGTAGATTACTTCACACTAATTTTAATTCTGGAAAACAGAAGAACAAACAGGTGTGTCCAGACTATTCTACGTGGGTGGTGATAAAGATGGTAATAAAGCTGATAAAGGTTTACAGGTGGGCAGGTGGACGTAATGGGTCAAGGTGCGTCCTGGTCACACCTACAACTGCATTCACCAACAGTCGCTCTGTGAGCCGAAGCGTGGGCAGATGCCACAAGACAAACCAACACAATGAACAAAATGCACCTTATGTGCATTACAAAAAGAAAAACCTGATAGTCAGTGTTGAATCATCCCAAGCAGGAAATTGCATTTAAATACTTTACATTGTTCTAAACTGTACTATGGAATGTACTTTCGCATTTCTTACTATGGGAATGTATGGTCACATTTCTTAAAGTAGACTTACAGTTAAATTCCCCACAGACATAAAATGATATTTAAATTTGAAATGTTTACATGCAGTCATCTTTCAGTTTCTATTCCTGTAGCTCAACTGATGCAAGCAACGCTAATATCATAAATTGGAATCTCTGACTGGTAGTGTGGTTTATCTAGTAGTTAAAAACCAACAAGCTACTTACCCGGATGCCAGTACACCTGTATGCCAAAGCGTTCTGGTCCAAGAAACACACTGCACTGACACCAGACACAAGCAAACTCACCTCATCTTAGTAAAAGCTTCAACATTACCGATTAATGATTTACCGATATTAAAAGTAACACTCACTCACTGTCACGCAGACATCTCCTGACTTCCCCATCCAGAGAGAGAATCCAGTAAGTTCCTGTGAAGGAACCTCACCTGCTCTACTTTCCACAACAGAGTGATCCCGAGCAGCCTCTCCTGTTACTTTCACTCACTGCGTCTGTGTGTGCGTGCGTGTTTTGCACAGTCATATACGACACATCCAGTCAAGCGATTCCTGCCAAGTGAGTCCGCAGGCAAGCCAATCTCACTTTCTCTCTCTTCCTCCTCCTCCTCCCTCCCCTCTTCTCTGCCAGCCTCTCCTTCAGTAAATGCTTCATGTGTCATCCATCAGGCACTGATTCATTAATGCGGCCACTGGGGTGTGCTGTTTCACAAGTGGTTGGTGCGTTGTTTTGAGGTTGAGGACACAACACTTTGAGGTTGCTGAGAGTAAAGGGAGGGCCAATGGAAATAGATGAGCTCAATCAAAAACAACTTGTCACCGCAACAGCTGTTTCAAAGAAAAATGTCTTTTTTCACAATGCTCGCAGCTTGTAATCATCTGGAAAGCTTGAGGGAATTTTTTGCCCAAACTAGTTGTAGAATAAACACCACTGCTTCAGTAAAAGCTAATGAATCAGAAAGCGCCATCGCTATATTCGCAGAGAGTTCACTTGCAAATCATTACGGCAATTCACTCATACAACACTCATAACACACTATCTAGATACAGTCAAACCAAAATGTATTCAGACACCTATTCGCTATGGTTTAGAAACTGGTAATAAAATATGACGGGAACTTGAGTTAAACTGTCAGAACAAACTAATCTTGATAATGTCAGATAGATTTGATAGAAAGGTATGTAACAAAACATGGTCAGGTCAAATTTTTTGGTATAATATGTCACAGTTTACTTTATTTTGCTATTCTGACTCACATAAATCAACTATAGCTTCCTGCACCCACCAGTAAAAAAATAGCAAAAATTATATCTGTTTGAAAATGTTTTGGTTTATCCGCATCTTATGCTCGCAGCCAATCAGAACATATTAAACCAAGGAGAATTTTAAACCAATGACATTTGCAGTGGGCGTGGCTACCTAATTAGAACCCAATTGGTCGACAAAACATCCTGTTGTTCGAAGCTTCTTGCATTTGCGGCCACTGTTACGCAACGCCTGGTTTGGAAACAGGGTAACATTTCTTCAGACCACAAGTATGCAGCGAAACTGCAAAAACGCAGAATAAAAGACGCTTAATTAGTTAACTGAGAATGAAAGGCACATGATTGAACGCAAATGTCCTGGCAGAGCTAATTCTGAGTGAAAATGAAAGTTTAAGAACTGTAAAGGCCCGGCAGTCCATCTCTTTCTGTTTCTTTCTTACTCTTTAGTTACTCAAGGGGAATTCCACAAGTGCACATGCTCATCGCCGCCACAGAATGGATCCAGTAACAGGAAAGTGGCCACTGTTGCAGGTGCTGCTTCCACTCACGGCATAGGAATCCGGTGGCAGACCTCACACAAGGGCAGACGGAGTCAACTCTGGCGCCGCACTGCGACGAGATCACAGGCTTGGACGCTCGACTCATACTACGGTCATTTCCCCTCAATTCACAGGAATGCGAGGGTAAGAGTGTGTGCGTGATGTGCGCTCCTCTACTTTTGCTCCTCTGACCCTTCACCCAGTCCTGCATCCCATCCTCCTTCACGAATGAGTGAGTCACTTGATCCTTCACTTTCACTCACCCTAATTTGTCAATCACTACTCACAACCCTCTAGCAACTCGCTCTGTAGGAATCTGCCAAAACGGGCCGCTTCCTCCTTGTCCTCCTGCTGCTTAACCAACCCTCATCCTTTGACACGCTGTTATCCAAGACCCTCCAACATCACAACAAGACCTCCCACGGGAATCCACCATTAGTTTTACTGTAATAATCACTCCTATCTGGACATAAAAGGGCATTTCCTCCTCATGCTCTGTTGGGACTGAAAATAGCTATTGAAGACATGATAACAAATACGTTTTTGTATAAAAAAAGCTGTGCTATTTTGACAAGAAATTAGTAGCTGTTACAAAGTAACGTTATACAAGGGAAAGTTCTTAAATAATTTGTGTAATTCATTTTGTCTGCACAGGAAAAATGGCGGAGTAATTTTTCCAGTTAATACTTTTTTACTCAAAAATAGTTGTTTTTGCTCGATTTTGAGCGTGCAGAGTAAAAAGTGTCACTAGAGTGGGAGCATAATTTTAGAGTAACTGTGACTCCTCCCCTAACTTTTCTTTATCCCTTCGTTGATCCGACATTACTGTTCATCACGGCCATCGACTGCTGCTGCTTTGGGTTTAGATGACGGCACGCTTCTGCTGGATGGTAAAGTAAGTAAAGTTTCAAAGTCTTAGTATTTGTTTTCATAATATTCGCCTCTGCTTTGAGCTCAGAGTCAGATCATTTTGCCACTTTTTATATTTATTTATTTATTTTTTAATATTACAGAGATCACTTCTCATGTTACCTTGAGAACTAAGTTAGGCAAAGTTATCTTGAAAGCAAATAACTTAACTAACAAATATATTATGATAATTGGAACGTAAATTGACACCAGTAAAACTAACTAACGTTAGCTGCCTATCAACGCTGTCCACTAAACTATTGTGATGATCAGCTCGAGTTGTGCACCACATGTACTTGACTCAGAAAAGAGTTAAGTTAACGTTAGCCTTAACTGGATTGTTGAAGGTCATTTTAATGTGAATTAACCCTATGCAGACGGTAAGTTAACTGTTTCTCATGGGAACGTAAGGTATTTTCAACATTTAGAGGGGCTAGTCTGTGATTTTATTGCATAATGTCAGTCTTTCAGTTAAAAATTCACCTTTTGAATAATCCTTTTTGACATCTGCGGATTTACAAGTACAATGTTTACACCAAGCATTTACAAGAACAATATTTCATCAACGCTCCACCAGTGCAGGGCGAAGGAGGGAAAAAACAGATAAACATCTGAAATGGCCCATGCAGCAATACAATGTTAATATTAACATTATTATTAACTATATACATTAAAGATATAAACTCGGAATTGTGGGGGGAAAAAAGTCAGAATTGTGAGATGTAAACTCGTAATTGCGAGAAAAAAAAGATATAAACTATATCTTTAGTGGCTGAAATGGGCTTCCATATTAAAATGATGATTGCATATAAATTTTAATTCACATCTATTCTACACTGATTTACAAATTATTCATATATTTATTAACTGTTACCAAAATGTACTGCGGCTAAAGTTTAAAATCGGCAGATCTGGTTATAAATAATTTATTTTGCATGTATTTATTGTGGCAGATAGCTATCGGTGTGAACGCCCCATTAGCGGGCCTCTAAAATCTATTCTGATTGGTCGAGAAGGTAACATGTTATAGTTTGAACGGCTTATCTTGCCATCAGCAACCACAAGCACATCAGTAGTGTGTTTTGAGATCCATCCGGCTCTCCTTACTTGTTTCTTCTCATAACTATTGACAATAAAACTTTTCTATCGCCACTCAGCCATCAGAAGTAAAGGTGTGGTATGGGACAGTGCCAGAATGCCATTATGACCAGGTTTCACAACGCGTACCATCACGCAAACGCTCGCCCACACATTCGCAAACACACACATTCCTCGCGTTCCCCACACCAGGTAAACAAACAAGCCATTGCACACACAGGGCATTTATCATTCTTGTTGGCAAAGGAAATGTTTAAATCAGCTTTGGCAGACTACATAGTGACCCCTAAAACATAGTTTGGCAAGACTAGTTTCACTACATCGCATAACAGTGTCCTGGCAACTGCCCAAACACACTCTTCTGATCTAACTTACCTTGACTAGACATTCTGTAGCATAACTTTGTTACACACACATGTCCACAACAGTGCAAAAATGCTCTCATCTGAAAGTCAATATTTATATATTTTCCAGTGTTAAAGAACACCCATTATCCAGCAAATTACATAACTTCTTCAGATAACAGACCTTCTAGCTCTTCATTTGTTGAATAATTGAGGCCCAGAGATGTTTATTCAACTGTAACCACAGAGATAAAGACATGCAATTATACAAGTATGAGATATATTTCTGAGTCACATTTCCTAATATTTAGGCTTCTTTAGTACAGACAAGACCAAACCTTCTTCAATTATCAATTATCATCCTTTATGATATTCACATTTTTAATGATGCTTTCCCCTGCAAAACTTGCCAGAATGATGTTCAATATGATATTCTGAACCCTCTTTATAGGAGAAGTTCACTTCCAGAACAAAAATGTACTGTACTAAGGATAATGTACTCACTCCTTGTCATCCAAAATGTTCATGTCTTTCTTTCTTAAATTAAAAAATTATGTAAAGAAATTATGTTTTTTGAGGAAAACATTTCAGGATTTCTCTATATAGTGGACTTCTGTGGTGCCCGTGAGTTTGAACTTTCAAAATGCAGTTTAAAAGGCTCTAAAAGATCCCAGGCAAGGAAGGTTCTTATCTAGCAATATGATCGGTTATTTTCTAAAAAAATGACAATTTACATGCTTTTTAACCTCAAATGCTCATCTTGTCTAGCTCTGCTTGTACTCTGTGTATTCCAGTTCAAGACAGTTAGGGTATGTCAAAAAACTCCATCTCATTTTTTTTCTCCAACTTCAAAATCACTGTTTTACCTTTTTTTGTGAAGCACATTCACTTTGTAAAATCTGGGTCGGTACTTCTGCAGCAATGTAGGACGATTTTGAAGTTGGATGAGAAAATGAGATGGGAGTTTTCTGACATACCCTAACTGTCTTGAACTGAAACGCACAGAGTTCACGTCGAGCTAGACAAGATGAGAGGTTGAAAACTATATAAATTGTCATTTTTGTTTTAGAAAATAACCCTTCATCTTCAGCTGGATTCATTTAGAGCCATTTGAAGCTGCATTTAAATCGTATTTTTGTAAGTTCAAACTCGCGGGCACCATAGAAGTCCACTATCTGGAGAGAAATCCTGAAATGTTTTCCTTAACATAACTTCTAAACATAATTCTGTACGACTGAAGAAAGACAGACATGAACAACTTGGATGACAAGGGGGTGAGTAAATTATCTGTACATTTTTGTTCTGGAAGTGAACTTCTCCTTTAACATAGTTGTTTTATTATATGTTATGTAGAAATTGTTAACTACTAAGGAGTTTTTAAACCTTTAACTCACATGTGAGAAATCGGTAATAGCTATGCTTGTCTTAGCAAGCACCGTTTTGTGCAAGAACATACAAACACGTAAATATAACCCCCCATTTCAGGGTTACAAAAAAGCCGCCACTGTCTAAGGTGTGTAATTTTAACACTCCGTTGACGTTTATAGACGTCCATGCTGTATAATCAAAGAGAATATTAACATGTCAGTCATACTTTCACATGCAACAGCACACCTTACAGGTGCTCTAGCATCAACGTGTTAAATAAAAAACACACATTTTGCAGAGATGTATTTATGCACTTGACATATTCTAAAAGTGCTCTCATCCTATGAGGTCAAGTCTTTCCATAGCGCTCTGGCTCTCATAAAACTGATGTGTCAGTCTCTCATCCCCACAGTGATCTGTCACCATTTAGGGGCGTTAACATAATGGCTGTCCCACCATGCACCGTCATCTTTCAGTATGGCTTGCTCGGAAGTCACCACTGGGACGTTCAGTCAAGACATTACTTTGTGAGGATGCAAAATCGATACTAGACCAGAGGATATGACTAAATATGGATCGACTGAAGTGAACGGTATTCATCTCTGTAAATGTGAGACTGTGTGAGACTCATAATAGTGTAACAATATTAATGAGTTCAATGCATTAGGTGAAATTTATGAGGTTTCTAAAGAGGAATGTAGATTTATTATATGAGCAGACCTGCACATCCGCAGAAACTTTTTTCCTCATCTTGCCTTTTTGGAGGAAACGGAAAATGAGTGTATTCAATATTTACTATTATGTGATAAGGTACAGTGAGTCTAATATGTGACCTTGGACCAGTCTTAAGTAGCACGGTTATATTTGTAGCAAAAGCCTAAAATACATTGTATAGGTCAAAATGATTCATTTTTCTTTTATGCCAAAAATCATTAGGATTTCAAGTAAAGATCATGTTCTATGAAGATGTTTTCTAAGTTTTGTACTGTAAATATATCAAAACCTAATTTGCATTGCTAAGAATTTCATTTTGACAACTTTAAAGGCGATCTTCTCAATATTTCAATTTTTTTGCACCCTCAGATTCCAGATTTTCAAATAGTTGTATCTCAGCCAAATATTGTCCTATCCTAACAAAGCATCAGTGGAAAGCTTATTTATTCAGCTTTTGACCCTTATGACTAGTTTTGTGGTCCAGGGTCACAAATGTTTAATAATATATTAATACAGCTTTCAAACTTGCATTTTAAAAGGAAAAAGAACTATTCTGTTTGATAATTTTACATTAACAGTGTAATCAATATTCTATTTATTAAAGCCAAATATTAATCTCATCAAGTTAGTGTTTTTAAGCATTTTACATTTATTCCAAAATAGTAACAATTTATTTGTGAACTTATGTTTAACCATTCTTTTTAAGAGTTAACTTTTAACTATTTTTGAATGTTTTAGATCATCAGTCATCAAAGCTCTGTAAATATTGGTCACAGACATGGAAATGGAAAGCTGATTACTCATTAAAAACTCCCACAAATCATGTTTTCATGCCAGTCATATTTTGAGTAACAAAGTCTCAGTATCTAAATGTATGAGTCCTTTAATTACTTTTGTTTAAATTAGTCTTCCAAATGCCATTATATTGTTCAATCAGACTGATATGCAAACGTGGAACGCGCAAGAACACAAGAGGCGGGATTTATCGGATGAACCAATCACAGCTGAACATAATTAATCATATCCAATCACATTACAATGGAGGCATTGCCTGCTCTCACGTGACTTTCCCCATTCATTCTCAATTACCCCCCAACAAACTCACTGCATGCTTTAAGGGGTCTGTTAATACTCAATGTTTCTTGCAAAAAACAAGTGACTTTTCCAATGTTTCCAATGTCCAATTTTATAATATTGCCATTGTTTTGAACTATGGATTTTCTCATCCAGTATTTTGAGGAGGCACTGTCTCCCTTGCCTGGTACATGCCTGTATTGATCAATCAGCATTCAAGACCAGACAGTTCCATTTTATAACACTATATGAAGTCGCACTGGTTTGAAAGCTGTATTAATATAGTTGAAGCGTATGTCCCTACATGCCACTGTAGGCGGTAGATTTTCAAGAAATGACTGGTTTTTTGAAAGGAGCTCTATTCAGTGAGCCGAACACAGGACTTTCTCTTGATGTGAGGTAGCTCTGAAAGACCAGAGGAATTCAAGGGAAGAACCATGCGACATCAGTGCTGCAAAACTTATATTCCTGGCAACTCCATAAAACCCAGCAAGGCCAAACCCACATTAAGCGAATACAGATATGCACCGTGACTTTGCTGATGGACAACCCACTTCAGCGGTTAAGTGAATGGTCCAGCCCGGGCCTGACAGTTGTAAAACAACATTTTTGGCGTACCGAGCAATTACCACACACAAGCCACGGGAGAACGCCCATCCTGTTTCTGCGTGTACGTATGCCAACAAGATGCCAGTTAGCACCAAACCAGCCCATCCTTGCCATCCCAGCGTGTCTGCCAAAAGTAGCCTCTCCCCAGGGTGTGCTGCGTCCACTGTGCCACTAATGATGCTTGGTATTAGCCTGGTCTTTGCCGTGCTCTCAATAGGCTCATTAAAAGGCCTGTCACTGCTGAGCGGTCCCCCAGCTCTGGGTAATGACACTGCGGCAGTGCTTCACACATACACACACATGCATTCCGCCATGTTTTCATCATAACAGAGTGCTTTCTCATTCTCACTGGCATTTAAGCTCAGAAAAGTGTCTGGAGATCGCAAACGCTAACAGGATTAAGATCGGGTTTATAGCAGACCATATTGTGGCTGGGGACTCGTCAGAATTTGTTGAAAGGGCATGACTGTTAAAGTTGAGTGTTAAAAGAGATAGTTTGCTTAAAAATGAAAAGCTAATTCCATACCTGATTTTTTTTCTGTGAAATATGTTTTGAGACAATATTTCAGTCACCGGAAGTTGAGAATAACTTTGATTTTTCATTTTCATTTTTGGATGAACTATCCCTTTAAGTGACTGTTTTGAGAAATAAGGTTGCCTAAGACTAAGTGTTAACACTACCATCTTGTGGTCAGTATTAAAACTACAGGGATCAAACCTAGGTGTTTACATGTGTTAAAAAAGATATGACAGGTGCGTGTCTGTGTCAGAAGTCATTGCTTAGAGGCTTTTAGCATATAACTATGCTACGCTACGTGCCTGACTCAATGTATCAATGATATTCTGGTCCCTACAGCTCAGGTTCCCCAGGTTCCTATGGGACTTTTCAGACTATTTTCATTTGCAAGGCACAAAAACCTAATCTAAATGTACTAGTCATATGATTTGAAGTGTTATTCAACTGTAGCACCAAAAAAAACCATGCATGAGTCACCCACTCATAATACTAAAGATTCAGTGTTTTTAGAAATCCACGATCCTAAGTAATATTACTATGAATATGTCAGATATTAATATAAAACCTGCCCACTAGGGTTAAACTGTCAGCTTAGAGCTGCCAATGAAGACTGACACTCTAGTTTAGCGAAAATCATGCTGGTCAGCCTATACAACACGATGGGCTTATCTTGCATGGCAGTCCACAGCCTGGTAATTGCTGTCATAAAGTGAATGAATAAGTCACAGAAGCATAGATTGAAACAGGAAATTGATTTAGCCTTTGTGTCAACAGAGAAAAAGTTTTGTTCACTTTTTTCGGGGGATCTCTGTGACATTTTCAGGACACACGTGATTCTTGTTTATCATTTCAGAGCCTCTTGGCAAACACAGAGCTGAACATTGTGTTCTTGAGTGTCTTTTTACAACAACCATCAGCCGGCCAAAGAATGTTCTTTTTTGGCGTCACCTTCGCCCCTGCCTCAACAGGACTCCAGGTTTCTTTGCTTCTCCTCACTTTCTTGTCTTTTATCAGTATTATTCTCTCTTATTTTCAGTTTCTTTCTTATATATACACACGTTCTTAAAGTGACAGTTCACCCAAAAATGACGCTTATTGGACTTGCTTTGAAAAGTAACAGCACTATACTTTGTTTTACGGTCTTTATATTCAAATTCACAAGCCATATTTCCGCCTTCTTTGCATCTACATATTTCTGAATCATCTCCCTACGCCTCTTCTTTGTAAATGCTTTGAGAAAGTTTTCATTTAGCTTTGACAACTCAATTCAAAACCTCCAGTCAAGTGATAAAAACAACACTCTCTGACGATACGTCATAAACTTTGATCTGGTTAAGTACAGGCCACTTTCAGATGTGTTGTAAGCGCAGCAAAGTAGAGATTAAAAAGTGTTTCATTTCGCACAAATGTAGCGAGGCCTCAGTCCCCCGGAAACCCCAAAAAGCACATTACTTTCCTAAGAAAGAGGTAAAATCCCCGCAGGAGGTTTGGCATTTGGCCAGGGACGTGTTATCCAATCATAAACAAAGTCTGTTTGAGTTAGCCAATCAGATCGCACAGTCATCCAAGAACCGACCTATTGCGATAGATTCATTTCACTAGTACTTGTCACAGCTCTTCCTCTCCCTTTGTGACTGTGCGTGATATCCTAACCACACACAGAGAGAGAGTGGTGAACTTATTGACTCCACTACAAACTTCTGTAGTGTTCTTTCAGAGTTTGAGAAACAATTATGCTTACTCTGAATATCTTTGTCTCCGATGTTCCTTCTAATGCAAAAATAGACAGAAACAATTGAGGCATTCGTTGACATATTGCAAGAGCACTGCAGCATAAAATTAACGTGAAAAGCAGCTTAAATAAGTTCATATAGAATTTTTGAAGACTTTTAAAACTGCCTTTGGCTACTTGACAAATTACATAACTGGGAATAGTCTTTCCCAAACTTTGAGTAATTTTGTCCGAACACAATGTAAAACACATTTAAAAATGTTACCTCTAAATCATTTCAGCAGTTTGCATATGCAAATCTGTTTAAGTTTAACAACCCACAACAGTGCCAAAGGATAAATTCCTAAAAGGAAGTCAGAAGCGTCAGCCCATGTGAGTGTCAATGTCCCAGACATACAAACACCCCCGGTGCAAGCCAACAGTGGGGATAAAAAACACACAGGACAAATCAAAACAATGAGTGCGGACGATGTGTACTCACCTCTGGCTCTCTCTTCTTTTTGTTTGCCTCTCTCTTTCTCTCTCTCTCAATCTAGCCACGTTGACAATCAGATGCTAGAAAGAGAGAAAAAAGAGAACAGACAAGTGTTCATTGCCGTTTCCCCTCTTCAAATGAGTGCTCACATCACTCACAAACTCTCTTGTCTTCTCATTCTCTGTTCTTCTGTTTCAGTTGCGTTGCATCTATTTCTCCCGGTAATGAAACTATTGAGACACACACACACACACACACACACACATACTCACACGCACACAGTGCCGCAGGTACAGCTGTGCAACCTTTCCTGCGAAGTTCTCCAAAGTCCAGTGTCTTAGTGTTTCTTTGCATAACTATTTTTAATGACCTGTTGCCCAATGATTCATGAAGATTGCACAACCAGGCAAAGTGCACAGCAGCACACATCTGGATATATACACACGTTCACACAAGCACACACAACGGTGAGTGTGACAATGGGTCAGCAAACTCCCACCCGATGGAGCAGGTAGAAAAGCTCAGGCTGGAGTTTATCTGGCCAACTTCGATCAAGTCTGTTTGTTGAGACTTGTACGTGTACATGCCGTGAAAGAATCGGATGTGATGAGCATGAGCGTTTAGGGAGTAATTTGATTCTCATTCATATTGGCCAATTTGAGTTGGCCTGATGCAATTCAGTGTCATGTTTAAACACAACAACAACAACAACAGCCGTGAGAGAGAAAACAAGTGTTGAGAAGTGTAGGACACTGAATTGTGCTCCATGAAAAGTTTTGATGCACATATTTACCTGTAGCCTATGGACATAACTGTTTCATGGTTAAAATAACAATGACTTTTCTCCAGAGTACACTCTTAAAAAGAAAGGTGCTTCACGATGCCATAGAAGAATCTTTTTTGTCAAATGGTTCATTACAGAACCTTTAACATCTGAAGAACCTTTCTGTTTCCCAAATGGTTCTTTGTGGTTCTTCAGATTATAAAAAGGTAAGACAGAGATGGTTCTTTAAAGAACCTTTGACTGAATGGTTCTTTGTGGAACCAAAAATGATTCTTCTATGGCATTGCTGTGAAGAACCTTTTAAAGCACCTTTATTTTTAAGAGTGTATTAAAGGAATGAACTGGGTTCAATACTTGACAGCACCCCACAGAAAACTGACAACTGCTTCTTCTCAATGTGTAAAATGAGCAAATCTAATGCACTTACAGTGGAAGTCAATAGTGCAAGCCATTGCTAAGGATAAATGTTAGAGTTTTTTCTTGTCATAACCATGTTAGTCTCAGCCTGAGACGTCATTCCTACAGACCGTTGGCTGAATGATGCATATGGCACACAAATTTGAAAATGCAGAGTTTCTGTTTTCCCGAGAGACAACGCAACATGATTGGTACCTGTCAGTCATATGGCCTGTTGAGGCGTCCTTTACTATTCAAAGAGACCATAGTTCCCGGACGTTCTGCCGGCAGTCTGAAGATCTGGCTGCGTGAGACTACAACCATGTAAAGATTCTAAACAAGGCTACTTTCACATGATATGCACAAGAATAACAGAAATGGATATGACATAATCTACAAAGTAATGTTTCCACGGAGCAAACTCGAGGCTTATGTAAGTAACGTATTACCAGACGTTCATTTGACTAAAAAATAGTCCCACTGCTAAGATGATGTAGCAGCTCAAATAGCTCAAACAGCATATTTTTGTACAGAATAATTTTTGTAATGTATATAATATTAGAGCTTAGTCAGGGTAGCTTCATATTTAATTTCTGACAGGAAAGAATCAAAGCTGTGAGGGATAGAAGCACAGTGACTAACTTTCAGAAGACAAAAACGGTATCTAACCAGATGAGGTCTATTAAGGTTTTAAAGAAAAAACGTGACCTGTGCTGGCAAAATGAGTTGCAATTAGCAAACTTCTACCTGATTTCATGACGAAACTGTACCT
This sequence comes from Garra rufa, assembly GCF_049309525.1. NCBI lineage: Eukaryota > Metazoa > Chordata > Actinopteri > Cypriniformes > Cyprinidae > Garra > Garra rufa. The sequence continues at coordinate 13,372,845 of NC_133364.1, read as the reverse complement.
GTGGGAACTTTTTCGCAAGATGTGAAATACGTACCAATAAGTGCAGTTTCCAATAGAAATGAACACTAGAAATTAGACTTGGGTACGAATCCTGTGAAAAACATGACTTACGATGAAAGAGCTCAAGGTGAGAGATCGAAAACCAAGATAAAATGGCGTTTTTACATCACATTCGCTTCTGTTCATATCGGGTAGGTTTGGGTGTAGTGCAGATGGTACGTTATTATTTTAAAACATCACGGAGCATTAGAGTTATAGTTCCACTCAACAGACATTTCAAGTCAGAACTTCAAAAATAATCAAAGTTACACCTTTTAGAAAACATACAAAAACATATCATTAAATGTTTAGACGTTTAACTACTATTTGGAGCATTGGGATCGCTAGACGGGGGCTAAATGAACTAAATTTTGTGACATTTTGGGAACCTTTTTTACTTTCATTGGATTACTTTAAACCCATTTTTGTCTCTACTAAGTGAGCATTGAGTGAAATGTATTTTATGTGGCAATTGACAGCATGACACACATACTTATGACAGAGAGATGAACTTAGACTGAACCTGTAATGTTTCTTTAAGAAATCAGATGATTCAGATTGATTCAGATGATTCAGACTCAAAAAAAAAAATGCTGGGTTCAAACTGGGTGAAATATGGACAAACTTTAAGCGGTTGAGTTAAATGTTCAACCAAATCTTCTGAGTCGTTTTATTTAACTTAATAACTTAATAAATGTTAATTGCCTACCAATTTGGGTTATTACAAGAAATATAGTCTTTTTAAGCAATATTTGAGTTAAATACAACTAACCCAATAGCTGGGTTTGTCCATATTTCACCAAGCATTTTTTTAAAGTGAATAGTACTTTCAAATGAAAAAAAAAATCTTAATCTCACATACGATGTACAAATCAATAATACAAAAACGTTCATAAGTTTGGGGTCACTTTTGACCAATTTGATGCATCCTTACTGAATTGGAAAAAAAAATCTCCAAACTTTGAACAGTAGTGTTTGTGTATATATTTTATTAATCATTTTCATCTCTAGATATCTTTCTCCCACTATCTTTTCTCTTGACACTAATCTGTGCCAGATCTAATGTTCAAATAAACAGATTTTGTACATCCCCCGATGAGCAAACACACCATGTACAAATACTACACCCACAACTGTATCAGCTACACACTTCTAAACATGAGCGACCACTTTTCACAGTTCACTTAAGATATGACTGGTTTTGTAAAAACCCTAAACACTTAATTCTCACAGCCCAAACTTAGATTGCAAACTTTACACACATTAATCAACACTAAACCAGCCAAACTGGGTTCTAGATATGAATAGGTGACATTTCTATTCACAGCCATACTCTGCTAGATCAATCAAGGTCTGCTTTGTTCATTGTACATGCACCTGTTCTCTTCTTTCTCAATCAAACCTACTTTTTCCCCAGAATATGTGAGCTACTACATTGTTGCTTTGGGTGGTTGCCAGGGCGTTGCTATGAGGTTGGTAAGGTGTTTGCAGCGGCGTTGCGCTGTGGTTGCTAGGACATTCAGGGTGGTTTCTTATGGTTCCAGGCTAAAAAGCCAACCCACAAGATTACATGATATGGTCTCTAGCTATGACTTGTCTCCCTTTTTCAAAGAAACTCTTGAGGGAGTTTTTTGTTCTTTCACCGAAATTGGATGACATAGAAACATATTTCCTTAACAAACCACATGATTTAAGGTTTGGACTGTAGGGTTTTCTCTAAATCCTGAACTTAAAGAGCAGGTGATACAGATTTATTAAATATATGAAATATAGCTATCCTTTAAGCACGTTTACATGCACACCAGTAAGCTGATAACTCACAAATATCAGCTTATTAAAATAATCAGGTTCCCCCGTTTACATGCACATCAGGAACCTGACAACGCAAGTAAGCTACGTTTACGTGACTTTATTAATAAATCAGGTTATCTCCCTGTAGTGACGTCAAAATATAATAATTTGTGCATCTGACTCCCGAGTATTTCATATGTTTGTGGGTGATTTGAAATAAAGCTTGCAACTTGTCAGCGTGAAACTTACAGCTCATATTATCCTCTCATGCAGTTAGAAATGCAGCATTTTGACTAAACCACTTCTGCTTTTGCTGCAGGAGATGAAAATATTTTTTATCATTTTCTGAGTCATGAAAGAGTCTGCCTTTCTTTACTGTAAAGCAGGGGTCACCAAACTTGATCCTGGAGGGCCAGTGTCCTGCAGAGTATAGCTCCAACTTGCCTCAATACACCTGCCTGGAAGTTTCAAGTATAACTATTAAGACCTTGATTAGCTGGTTCAGGTGTGTTTAATTAAGGTTGAAGCTAAATTCTGTAGGGCACCGGCCCTCTAGAACAGACTTGCTCTGTCTAGAATATCTTAAATCTGCACTAACGATGCGTTCCTGTCACGTATCACACATACGCACTTCAATAAGCTGACAGACCGGTTTATGTTTACTCCGATTATGACCTTACTCCGGTAAATGAAAACAGGTTACTGCGTTTACATGACCACGTGCGTTTTCGGTTTGTTAAGCATAATTGGCTTAAAGGAACACTCCACTTCTTTTTGGAAATAGGCTCATTCTCCAACTCGCCCCCAAGTTAATAAGTTGAGTTTTACCGTTATGAAATCCATTCAGCCGTTTTCCTGTTCTAGCGATATCACTTTTAGCATAGCTTAGCATAGATCATTGAATCCTATTAGACAAATAGCATCGCGTTCTTGACTCTTCTGTAGTTATATCATGTACTAATATTGGTGGAAAATGTAAAGCTGCGATTTTCTAGGCCAATAAGATTAGGAACTACACTCCCATTCCGGTGTAGTGAGAAATTGAGTCCGCCCCGGAATCGGGTCTCCTTTAGGATCCCGGTGGTAATGCCTGGTCAAAAATGTTTTATATTTTTATAAAAACCAACATACATATAATACATCTATTACAATGATGTAATTATACTATAAAAAGTAATTTAATAACGTATAAATTTGTAATTATCCACAATAATTTCTTTATGGAAAAAACGTATTTAAATAGCACTATAACATCTGATATATAATGCACGAGTAAATCAATTTTTAAGTAGTTTTATTTGTCAATGTATATTCAGAAAACAAGAATAATTCACTATTAATGTAAAACGCTGTTCTATTATGTTTTAAAAACATAATTCTACTATGCAATTTAAAAGACATTAATAGTCATTACAATGCATTTCTAACTATATAAAATATAACGTGATTTTGCAGGAATTGTAATCAGGCGCTAAAAATAATACCCATTAGTAGTCAATTGAACCAATAAGATCACTCTGGGTCCTAATGGAGACCCGATTCCGGGTGGGGACTGGATTTCTCATGACACCGGCGTAATAGTCAAGGAAGTTTGCTGTCGTAATATGGCCGAAGCAGGCGCAGTAATATCACGCAGCACATGTGCAAATGCTAACCTAGCTGGGAACTCATTTCAGGCGTTGTGTGATATTACTTCGACTGCTGCGTCCATGTTACAGCAGCAAACTTCCTTGACTATTACGCCGGAATGGAAGTGTAGTTCCTAATCTTATTGGCCTAGAAAATCACAGCTTTACATTTTCCACCGATATTAGTACACAATATAACTGCAGAAGAATCAAGTTTTAAATAGGACAAATATCGAAACTCACTGGTTATTTTTGAACGTGATGTTATTGGTCTAATAAGATTTAATGATCTATGCTAAGCTATGCTAAAAGTGATATCGCCAGAACAGGAGAACGGCTGAATGAATTTCAAAACGGTAAAACTCAACTTATTAACTCGGGGGGAGTTGGAGAATGAGCCTATTTCCAAAAAAAGTGGAGTGTTCCTTTAAGAATTTTTTTTGAATAATAACTTTGCAGACTGTTTTGAGCGCGTTTACATGCACGTTCTTAAGCCGATTATGCTCAATAAACCGAAAGCGCACATGGTCACGTAAACGCGGTAACCTATTTTCTTTTATCAGAGTATAATGCCGTGTTCCAGAAAACCCGTTACCCCTGTTTTTCCAAACTTCTACCCGTGAAAGTGCACCCAAATGGAAGTCAAACCCGTTACTTCCCACTCGTGAACTTGTACAAGATCGATGTACTCCCAATTCCGCGCTCTGACATCATATAGCCCGCAAAACAACAATGACAGCCCCTGCCCCTGTGGATTTGGTGTTTATGCTGGTACACAGTGAAAAAATAGACTTTAGGACAATATAAAGTTGCAATCAAATTAATAGATGCATAGAGGAATGAGAGAATACTTTTTATGCGTACCTCCTTATTAATGAGCAGCGGGATTATCCCGGGTGATTTAAAGTTTACTTCAGGATGTCAAAACACCTCTCAAAATGCTTGCCACGGATGCAAAAAAATTAAAAAAATCAAACCCGATCCGACTTTTATTTGACGGACGAAAATTTCGGAGGCAGTGCGCAAACGTGATTTACATAACGTGACGTCGTATTTTAAGAAAAATTCGGACGAAAAATTCGGACTCAGTGTGCAATGACCTTAAGGTCACCAACAGTGTAAACTGGTCGACACAGGTAGTTTTTGCCTCTTACCCCGATAAGTGACAGGAACGCATCCTTAGTGCAGATTTAAGCCCATCTAAATAGAACTAAGGTTTTGCAGTAAAAAAAAAAGGAAATATATCACTAAAGCAGACTCTTTCATCATTTTATCAAAATGATAAAAGTGTTCTCATCTCGTGCAGCTGAAGTAGAAAAGGTTCAGTCAAAATGCTGCATTTATAGCTGCATTAGATGATAATATGAGCTGTAAGTTTCACGCTGACATGTTGCGAGCATTATTTAACATCACATCTGACAAACATATGGAACACTCAGATATATGCAAATTATTATAATTTAACATCAAAGGGAAATAACCTGATTTATTAATAAAGTCATGTAAACCCCCTGCTGAAAAAATGGAACTAGCTGGATTTAGCTGGTTTCCCAGTCTGGCTTTGTTGGCGGTCTCCCAGGCTGACCAGCTAAGACCAGCCTGGCCAGACTAGGAAAGTGGTCAAAACCCTTCTAAAACCAGCCTGCTGACCAGCTAAAACCAGTCTAGTTGACCAGCTAAAACCAGCCTAGTTGACCAGCTAAAACCAGCCAACCAGCCTTGGCTGGTTTTAGCTGTTTTTTTTTTCAGCAGGGAATGCAGCTTGCGTTGTCATGTTACTGGTGTGCATGTAAATGGAGAAACCTTGCTATATTTGTTATCAGCTTACTGGTATACATGTAAGGAAAGAATCGACCCTGAATCGCCTTAACGAGTCGTCATATTTTTTTATTTTCTGCCTGTTTCCAATATACGTCACTCAATAACACATTAGCATAATCCCCGCCTGCCCGTGAAATACTAACATGCTGACCTTAGTTAGTGTGTTTTCATCATGTCGAAAAGACACTCTGTTCAGCACTGTGGAAGCAAGTTTTTATTTTTATTGCCCAAAAATGATAAAGTAAAATTAAAATCAATTTTTTTCTATGATACCACAGCAATAGAATTCAAACCTTTTGTTGTGCGCTAGTCATTTTACCAAGGACTGCTTCTGTAATCTTGGCGAGTTCAATGCGGGATTCGCTAAACACTTCGCTAAAGTAAGTCTCTGTTTGGACCAACAAGCATCACCAAACCACATCCTGTATGTGTAATTAATATGTTATGTGTACATTTTCAAGTTTTTTGAGGTAATAGGTGATGTATACCTAGTAGGGGTGTGCGATCAGGGTGTGATTTTCCGGGGGGGGGGGGGGGGATGCTAGTAGATTTCACAAATAATTACGAAGAAAGCATTGCATTGAATTAAACGTCAAACTGAAATAGTATTTTCTTGTCAAATGTACAACTCCAAAAAAACGTCTTGTTAAACTCTTTCAGTTAACCTCTTTCAGTTTAACCCTTACCGTTTAACCCTTTCAGTGGTTTTTGCCATTTGAAACTATTTTTTTAATGTAACTGTAAAATCGGCACAAAAGCCACAATGATGCGACAGTTGATGTCTTGGTATGAATCTGATGACTGGACAAGTTTCTGATTGAGTTGAATTCAACTACAAGGGTTTGTCCGTTAACGGTAGGCTTTGTTCAATACTGTCACCTTTTTTTTATGGTGCATTATATCTGACACACACAGACACACACACACCAATGCTGATCAATGGCCCCTAATCAATGAAGTATACAGACAAGATCTTTACTTATTCACTTCATCTCTATATAACTACTCATTCACGATCAGCGATATCGTACAGGGTAAAAAGAAAAGCAGTAGAACAGAGGAAGAACCTATTTAGATCATGCAAACAAGAGCACAGACCTCCTCGATCAAACACCGGAAACAAGTACGAATTTTAAAATAGAAACGGCCCCCGAACTGAAAAACAGCGTAAGTGTGTCCTTTCTGACATATCATCTACAACACAAAATTAATGAGCTCTGCTGTACAGTGTTTAGAGGCCAAGTTAATGATTTGTAATCGAATCTAGCTGTAGGAAATCCCCCAGTCGGTTAATTAAACCATCAAGCCATTTTTATTCCAAGAAGGACGGTGACTCCTAGTTCAACAGAACTGCATAAAGAGATGTAGAAAAATAGTAGCAGATGGATAGGGAATAACTGTACTGTACTGTATATCAACTGTGGAAAATGGGTGTTGTCGGCTGCGAGTTACATGACACAGTCACTTCCCTCATCCGCTGTCACGACTCATTTTCATTCGCAGCTAAAGTAAAGCATCCTCTGGAGGTTTCTAGAGAAAGAGAGGCTCATCGCTGAGTTTTCAGAGGCCGGACAGCACTAGGATAGATAAGCAGCTGAGCAAATTATGCTATCCATTGCAAAACCAGTTAACAAACTTGTCATTGCTGATTTTTGCGAATCGTACGCGAAACATGACATGTTCTGATCTCTGTGGGAAAGTCAGAAGTGCTTGTATGTGGTCTAGCATAGCGTTACTAAATGCAGCCGTGCACGTTTTCAGTAGTACGAAGCTCAGCTGTTTTCAATATCGTGCAGCTTTTCCAGAAACAAGCTGAGAAGATTTTTTTATCGCAATGTATTATACACTTACAGGCAAAGGAAGTGAGCAAGCACTGTTCTAGAAAGTTCTCTCTCTGTGTCTCTCTCTCTCTCTAATAGCGTTAAGCAGCAATTTCGGTTTGATTAGTTCAGATGGTTTATTTCAATGGACTGGTTCACTGATTCTATAAGAACTGTATTTCTATACTATTATACACACCAGTCAAAAGCTTTTGAACAGTGATTTTTAATGTTTTTTTTTTCTTTTTTGCCCACTAAGACAGAAAATTTGTAATATTGTGAAATATTTTTACTATTTAAAATAACTGCTTTGTATTTTAATACATTGTAACATGTAATTTATTCCCGTGATCAAAGCTACAGTTTTAGTAATTACTTCAGTCTTCAATGTCACATGATCTTTCAGAAATCAATTCTAATATTCTGATTTGATTCCAAAGATTAGCATTTATCTAAAATAAAAATCTTTTGTAACATTATACACTGTATCGTAGGTCTTCAGCCTTGTTGCTGGGGACCCACTTTCCTGCAGAGTTTAGCTACAACCCTAATCAAACACACCGGAAGCAGCTAATCAAGCTCCTCAAGATTGCTTAGAAATGCACAGGCAGGTGTGATGAAGCAGGTGGGAAATAAACTTTGCAGGATCGAAGACCCTTTGCACTATAAAAAGGAATACTTTTATTTAGGAAGGATGCTTTAAATTGATTAAAAGTGATGATAAAGACATTTATAATGGTGCAGAGGGTTCATTTTAGATAAACACTGTTCTTTTGAACTTTCTATTTATTTAAGAAACAAATCTACTCTGCTGTTTTCACACAAAAAATGTTATTTGAGCAGCAAATCAGAATATTAGAATGATAAAAAATGCAGAGTTTTTCTAATGTTTATATTTTTATATCTAATATTCACTCTCTTAAAAATAAAGCTGCTTCAGGATGCCATAGAAGAACCTTTTTTTGTTTAAATGGTTCCATAAAGAACCTTTCTGTTTCACAAAAGGTTCTTTGTGACGAAAAAAGGTTCTTCAGTCAGATTATAAAAAGGTAAGAAAGAGATGTTTTATTTATTTAATACATAATCGGATAATGATTTCTAAGTAGCTCCTTAAGTACCTTTAATATAGTTAGCTACTTTTTGTTATTCAGTATTCAGTGTTGGGAAGGTTACTTTGGAAATGTAATAGGTTACAGATTACAATTTACTCTATTTATAATTGTAATTGTTAACATTTTCACAAGTAACTGTAACAGATTACAGTTACATTTTTTACATTTCATTTACATCAGTTATATTTCAGATGCTGTGCAACAAGATCGTTCTGCTGGTTAGTCTGTTTATGCTGTCCTATCGCGCAAAGTCACATGACTTTTTTGATGTGCATCTAGGAATTTATTCTGCAAATGAGTTGCTGTCTCAACATTCGCATTAAAGGAGAAGTTCACTTCCAGAACAAAAATTTACAAATAATGTACTCACCCCCTTGTCATCCAAGATGTTCATGTCTTTCTTTCTTCAGTCATAAAGAAATTGTTTTCTGAGGAAAAATGTCAGGATTTTTCTCCATATAGTGGACTTCTATGGTGCCCCGAGTTTGAGCTTCCAAAATGCAGTTTGAATGCAGCTTCAAACGATCCCAAATGCGGCTGTTAAAGATCCCAGCCGAGGAAAAAGGGTCTTATCTAGTGAAACCATCTTTTTTGTTTGTTTTAATTACAATTTCTACACTTTTTAGCCCCAAATGCTCGTCTTGTCTCTCTCTGCGATGTGCATGAGTGGTCTGTGCATCTCTGGTTCAAAGGTCAAAAAAGGTAAAAAAAAAAAAAAAAAACTCTCATCTTATTTTCTCCCTCAACTTCAAAAATCATTTCAAAATTATTCATTTGGGCTCATTTGAAGCCGCATTTAAACTGTATTTTGGAAGTTCAAACTCAGGGCACCATAGAAGTCCACTATATGGAGAAAAATCCTGAAACATTTTCCACAAAAAACAATTTCTTTACGACTGAAGAAAGAAAGGCATGAACATTTTGGATGACAAGGGGGTACGTTTTTGCAAATTAAATGATTTTTTTTTAGAAAGTTCTAAAGGCTAGACTTTAGAAAGTCTGAGGCTATATTTTAAAATGCACATGATGGAAACATAGCTACTGATATACATTCTGCAGTGATGCACCGAGTTTCAAGGTAGCTTCTTCAACACAGTACCTTAGTACTATCTTATTCACCTACGTTTTCTACTGGTTTGAATGGTTTCCAAAGCTCAAGGATTTAAAATGAATGCTAAATGTACATGCATTAAATGCATCCATTGTTTCTTTTCTCCTACTTATTACTAACCATATTTACAATAGCTTAGTGTTTACAAGAATATACAATACAGAACTTTTTTTTTTTTTTAAATGACTCATGCATGCCTTTCCAGACACTGACCTCCATGGGGTTGCTATGGAGATGCTACACTATGGAGATGGCCTCGTTCACACTAACTCAAATGACCCAAGTGCTCCCGATCAGCCAATCAGAGGTGGCTTATTACATCATTCAGTTTCAGCCAATCACCAAGAACTCCAGTTCTTGAGGCAGAGTCACCGTCCACTGATTCAACTGATTAGAGTGGAGCCACACAAATGCGATCCTTTAAGCAAATCAAGTCAAAGTGACATCAATTTTGGCAAATCACAACACGGCATTCAAATTCCAGTTGAAGCTTGCCTGAGGATACGCTCTGTCACTCTGATGAAATAGAGAACAGGGATGAGTAACTTGTAAAAGTCAGCATGACTAAGGACTTTTACAATGACGTAGTTTTTACCTTATTGTTCAAAGTGACCAGTACAAAGTGGAATGGATGAGTCGTTTAGACTAGAGGAAGTAGGAAATGTAAGTGTTTGTGACTGCAGCGGTATCAGAATGATAATCAGAACTCTATGTGTAAGCATTTTATTGGCAGGGAATCCAAGTGAGTCATTGCGATAAGGAAAAAAAGTGTATACACCAGAATGGTGCCAGGGCAGAGAGGTTGAAAATGAATATTGCAACCACATGAAACGGTATTTAGTTCCTGACACACCCACATGTTTGTCTGTTGATACTGAACACAAAAAAACTCGCTCCTGGATGAAATTCGTTCGGATAAATACAAAATGGGAGAAAACTGATGCTGGATGATCGCTGATGACTAACAGATTTATGCTCATAATATAATCTAGATAAATATACTAATGCAATATAGTCCATCACTAAGCAACTCCTTCAGTGTCTTTTTTTCTCCTGCTCGTTCCTCTAAAGATCACCACGTTTTTTTCCTATCCAACAGCAAGGTCACCAGTTTGATTTGCAGAGAAAATTCATGCTAATAAAATAGTATACCTTAAATGCTTTCTGAATGTCTTTCGGTGAAATTAATTAGAGCAAGGATTGTCAATTTAATGCATTAACATTAGAGATTAATTTATTCAATTTATAAGTTTGTTGAATGTTAATTTACGGTGACAATTAAAAAAAAAAAAAAAAACAATATATATATATATATATAAATGTTTTAAAATATATTTAGAAATTGTTTTTACAAAAGTCATGCATATACAAACAATAGGTATATAGGTGATTTGGTTCCAAAAAAAATGTTTTACCATAATTTGTCTGTAATTATGCATTTTCAAACAATTCAAACAAAACAAAAAATATAAAACAACATAAACACCAATTAAATTAAATAACAATAAAACAATTATTTTACAAAAATCATGCATTTTCCTATTTAACACACACACACACACACAGAAATAATAGGGTAAACTGTACATTAATTTATATGTATTTTTTAAAATCTTTTTAGAAAGTGTCCATTTAATTAAAATATATATTTTATTAATGTATTAAAATTACCATAATTTGTCTGTAATTATTAATTATGCATGTATATATATATATATATATATATATATATATATATATATATATATATATATATATATATACACACATACACACACACACACATACAATAATAGAACAAATTGTAGAATTACATATTAATTGATATGTAATGTTTATTTTGATCTCAATGGAAAGTGTCCATTTAATTACAATATATATTTTATTAACGTATTAATATTAATAAAATTACCATAATTTGTCTGTAATTAATAATTATGCATTTATTACTAATACACACACACATAATTACAGACAAATTATGATAATTGCAATATGTATTATAAATATGCATACATATATAAAGATTTTTTAGGAAGTGTGCCCAAAAATAAAAATATATATTAACATCTTAATATAAATACATTATTGCACAAATACACATACATAATTAGACAAATTTATGTCTAAAATATATACAAAATTATATATTCAAATTCAATGACAATTCAAACAAAACCAAAAAACAATTAAACAAAGCAACAAAATAAAACTATATATAAAATATATATAAAAAAATAATTAAATAAAAATATTTAGAAAATTAGATATCCGTAGGACCATAAAATGTTTGTCCAGTCAGATTGTTCGGTCCGAAGATTACGACAGGGAGTCTTACCTGTCTGTCAATGTAAGTATTTGCATACAGGGAGGGTGGGATCTTGCTGTCAAAGCTAGCTTGCTATTACTTTTCTGAAATGGCCTACCCTGCCTTTAAGCCAGATAATACTGCTACAGAGCGAAATCTGTCTGTTGTTATTATGTGTATAAGTGTATGTGGGCTCTGCAATATTCACAATGCAGTTGGGAGCCAAACGTCCTTTCTAAAAGACCCCGACCCATCCTAGACATTGATGGAGCACATGTGCACAGAGTGAACACACTTACACTTGATCGAAGAGAGAATATACGGTCTTCCACGCGCGTGGGAGGGTGTGAGGTGGGACTACATGTGATGAAAATGACTAATAGGCCATTCAGTGTGAGGTTGTCAACGGTCATTGGAGCGGGAAGGAGGCGGCAGCCAGGGAAAGCAGGGCACAAATTCATGTGTTGTGTTGTGTTGTGTTGTTTGCCGTGAGCCAGATTAGTGTGCTGTGTGCCAAGGTGTCCGTGTACTTGCGAGCGTGACTGCTTTGTAGGCCTATGTTACAGCGCCTGGACACATTGTCATCTTTTCAGCGATCGAGTGAGTGTGAGTGTATATGTGTTTACTCACATAAATCTATCAATATACCCATCACAATGCAGGCTGTGGGTTTGGCTTCGAGTGTATTTCAAAACACTAATCGTATTTTACATGTTTGTGTACATGTTAGTGGTTTGGAAGTGTGTTTGTGCTAATTTTAGTAAGTGATATAACAATGTGAGGTCACATGGTCAGACCACAATCCCAGCAGCCAATAAACAGCTGACACAGATAAACAACATTCTACACATTCTCCAGCGATTGTGACCCACACACACATATATACACACACACATACACGCCTCCTCTCTAACAGCCATTGCTATATTATGCATCAGTGCACTAACGCCCTCTAGTGGAAGCAAAGTACACTACCTTGTAAAACCAAACGTTGATGCATGATTATGCACAAGATCAGATTTACATTCATAGCCCTTAAAACTCAGTTTAACTGGAGACATCTGCGTCTCTGAACTGCGCTGCCTTCAGAAAAACAACCTCCTTAGTGTGTGATGCTAAAGCTACGAGACAGATGGTTACGTAACGCACATATACACCCTCATGTCCGGCAGAACGGAGAGAGAGAGAAGCCTATAGGCTTGAGATGTTTGCTCATTATCAGTCACATGACCTCTTTTCTTACTAATCAGTCATTTTTTATCAAAGCCAGGTTTCAACTGTTCATTCCTCTCTATTTCTCTCAGTTGGTGTGCTTGCCTGAGGCGTCAGCTGCAAATAGTGCGAAAGAGCCACCGGACCGTGACAACACCAGAAACGCACTCACAAATAACTTCCTTCATCTAATCAGCGGACGCACACTCATAAACCACAACATGAGGCTTTAATAGCAATACATGAGGGGAACAAAAGAAGAAGAAATTAGATTGCTCTGAAGAAACACGTCACCACAGTGGTTTGTTTTGCAGCCGCTCTTGTTCTGATTGGCTGTTCGCAAGTTATTTCTATGATCTACTGAGGCTTACAATACTTCTCAAAAATGCAGCCCTGATTGGTTGTTTTCAAGTTGCTATGTCATTGTTAAGATGTTATGGGTGGTTGCTGTGGTGTTGCTTACTGGTCTGTAAAGCTCTGATATTATTCTAGTTAGACCTTAAAGAACCCTCATGTCCTTCCAAACCTGTAAGACCTTTGTTCAGTTTCGCAACACATAAAGATGTTTTTGATGAAATGCGAAAGCTTTCTGACCCTGAATGGACAGCAACGCAACTGACATGTTCAAGACCCAGAAAGGTAGTAAGGACATCATTAAAATAGTCCATGTGACATCAGTGCTTCGGTTCAGTCGTAATGTGAATGATACAGAAGAGAATAAAATGTTGAAATAAGTTTTTTTCTTTTTTTTGCACACAAAAGGTTTTTCCGTCAAATCGTGTTTTAACAATGTCCTTACCACCTTTCTGGGTCTTAAACATGTCAGTTGCATTGCTGTCTATGCAGGGTCAGAAAGCTTTCGGATTTCATCAAAAATATCTTAATTTATGTTCCGAAGATGAATGAAAGTCTTTGGAACGACATGAGGGTGAGTAGCCTATTTATTGACAAAATTTCATTTTTGAGTGAACTATTCCTATAAATGTTACTCAGGTGAGACATTTTCACCCATTTTGTCTAACGTGTTCTGACTGACCCATTTAGCATTTGATACACAAAATCATTAGCCTAAATACTTTGCAAAAGTATTAGCACACTATAACGACAACTGCATTTTACTAATTGTTTAAATTCTTTGAGAATTGAGAAGCCCATACCACAGCTATAATGTTAATGATACGGAGGAATGATACTGTTGGAATCCAACAGATGAATGATAAAAGCTTCATAATGTTATGGTTGAACCACTGATGTCACATGGACTATTCTAATGATGTCCTTGCTTTCTATCTGGGGCTTAAATATGTCAGTTGCTGGTCAGAAAGCTGTTGGATTTCATCAAAAATATCTTAACTTATGTTCCGAAGATGAACGAAGGTCTTACAGGTTTGGAACGACATGAAGGTGAGTAATTAATGACAAAATTTTAATTTCTGGGTGATCTATCCCTTTAAATGTTACTCAGGTTAGACATTTTCACCCATTTTATCTACCGCTAGGCAAATATCTAGTCTAACGTGTTCTGATTGACCCATTTAGCATTTGATACACAAAATCATTAGCCTAACTACTTTGCAAAAGTATTAGCACACTATAATGATAACTGCATTTTACTAATTGTTTAAATTCTTTGAGAATTGAGAAGCCCATACCACAGCTATAATGTTAATGATACGGAGGAATGATACTGTTGGAATCCAACAGATGAATGATAAAAGCTTCATAATGTTATGGTTGAACCACTGATGTCACATGGACTATTTGAAAGATGTCCTTGATTTCTATCTGGGGCTTGAACGTGTCAGTTGCATTGCTGTCTATGCAGGACCAGAAAGCTGTTGGATTTCATCCAAAATATCTCAATTTATGTACCGAAGATGAACGAAGGTCTTACAGGTTTGGAACGACATGAAGGTGAGTAATTAATGACAAAATTGTCATTTCTGGGTGATCTATCACTTTAAATATTACTCAGGTGAGACTTTTTCACCCATTTTATCTTCCGTTATGCAAATATCTAGTCTAACATCATCTGATTGGTTGTTAGCAAGTTGCTATGTTGTTGCTAATATATTGTAAGCAGTAATTCCCAAAAGCATAGTAAGCCAAAGTAGATTGTAATGGCCATTGGTGCCAACTGTTTCTACAATCTAGACTTACGATGCTTTTTGGAAACGTACCCCTGACTGTTTTTTTAACAAGTAGTTATGTCATTGCAAGGGTGTTATACATTAAAAAAAAGCTCTATGGTATACTAGTTTGGTGAAGTTTTTTCAGCCATTTAGCATATGATACTCAAAATCATTAGCCTAAGTACTTTGCAAAAGTATTAGCACACTATAACAAGAACTACGTTTTACTAAATTTTCTAATTCTATCCACATTTTTCTTCCTGTAAGAGTGGACGCAGCCATTTGTGATATTTTATGGGTCCGACTCATCTGCGTCCAGCTTTTTAGACGTGCAAAACTATTTGTTTTGCTGCTTGATATTGCAAATTAGTGTGTCTTATTATTTTTGCCATATTATTTTAATGTATTATCTTAATTATGAGCACATTGATTTGTAGTGCAATCAGTTTTACCATTTACTGCATGTTGTTATTCTTCTCATTATTTCCCTATAGCAGATAGATTTTCTTCCGCTTGGAAAAAAAAGGTGGATAAGAACCACAACTATAATGTTAACGAAATAAAGGAACAATACTCTTGGAATCAAAACTGATGAACGATAAAAGCATTAACAGCCAATAAAAATCCACTCAACTTTAAAGAGCTCAAGCATTTAAAGCTGCAGATGACACTAAAGCACATGCTTATAATAAATCCATTAGTGTGGATGACAACAGCAGATGACAACATTATAGTTACATAACTAAATTCAAGCAATAACAACAGTGATTTTGCCTTAGAACCTCTGATAATTAAATAGAAAATAAAGAAGCAGTTATCAGGAAAAGTTTGAGCACAGAATAGTGGCTTCTCTGTGTAGTCGTATTTGTGAGCGTCTGCGTGTGGGCGTTTGTGCTCTTTTGATTTGGTCGGCGCGTGGGCGCTTGTGTGTATACTCTCACTGTTTGTGGAGGGGATATGTTTGCATTTGTTATGGGTTTGGCGTGGGAGTCTGTTTGACACACTGTTGCATGTATGTATTTGCATATATGTACGCGTGCATGTGTAGTGACGTGGCACTGGCATAGTGAGAACTTCCTGGCATGCGTGCCAAGCATCTGCCTACGTGTCTGGTGAAGTGTCAAAGGCCTCCTGCCCACGCTAAAGAAAGATCTGGAAGCCGAAACAGCTTGACGGCCTTTTCTTTGGCCCTGATTCAGCGTCCTTCATGCTGATGAGAACTGATCCCAGACTAGAATTCTTTCTGATTATCCATACCTGAGCATGACCAGACTGATCTAGGGTCAGCTGTCACAATTGTGTGTTTTAGAATGCATGCAAGTAGCCACTAGGTGGAGACATCTGTGATGGAGCAATAGAGCTAGTTCTGATATTGCTTGGTCATGATGAACTAATCTTTGGCCGATGATGCCCTGAATTTTTTTTTTTTTTTAGCTGATGTTACAGCACCATATGAGTGGATACAAGATGATCTGTGGTTTACAATTTCAAATCAAACTCTTGTACAACTGATAACTATCAGAGATGCAGCATCAGGTTGTGTTTGACAAAAGCAAGCCGAATGCAGTGCTAATGGAATAGAGGAAATTTATATTGTAAAAAAAAATATCAAATTAGCGATAACATCGCTTTAAGAGCAGAGTTTATAGTGCATCACTTTACTGACCTCACAAGATTACAAGCTGTTATTTTCCTTCTGGCTATTAGCAGAAGAGTTGCATTTGTTTAAAGTCTTTTTTTATTTGGCGAATACAACACTCATTACATAGCTTTTGTGATTTTTCATTATAAGCAAAGAGGAAACACAAAACAAAACAAGATATTAACAATGATAAAATGAAACAGAACAGAACATGCAAAAACCAGAAAAACAAACAATTCCCCTACCACCCTTCTATTACAGGGATAATCAATTTTACACATTTAAACCGCACTATCAAGATAATGGAGAACAGGAAACCAAATCTTATCAAACCGATCCAGTTTATTTAACAAAACGAAAGAAATTTTTTCCAGATGTCATAATTTTACCATTTCTTCCAACCACAAATTAGCAGCAGGGACTTTACTGTTTTTCCCCAAACTTCAGTCTTAATTTCTGTGTGGCAGAAGAGTTGCATTTGGCCGACCTCAGTTCTCCATTCTGTTTTTCTTCAGCAATTCATAAGGGGAAATCAGTGATCTGGCTAAATATGGCAGCTCTGCGAAGTCCATTTTTATCGCATATAGGCCATTCAAGCACACAGGAGAAGAAAGAAAGAGGAACGGAATCGAACGCAAGGACCCAGAGGTCAGCATTAAGATGGAATGGATGATTCTGAATGAAAAATAACAAACAAATGCAAAAGATTTAAAAGTTTCCTTTCCTTTCAACCACTCCTTTTAAAATCAAGCCCTCAACAGAACTGCCTTTAGGGAAATAATTCCATCATCCTCATGTGTAATATTTAATTATGCAAGCACTTAACACATCATCATAAAAAAAATCACACTTTAACCAATTGTTGCATAAGCAGTCACCAACAGATGTACTGACAAAGCTAAGTCGCTGTCATTTTTTGTACTCATGTAGATTTAGTATTAAAGACACATATGTGACCCTAGACCACAAAACCAGTCATAAGGGTTGACTTTTTTGAACTTGAGTCCACATCATCTGATAAATAACATTCTATTGATGTATGGTTTGTTAGGATAGGACAATACTTGGTTGAGATACAACTGTTTGAAAATCTGAAATCTAAAAAATATCTAAATACTGAGAAAGTTGTGCAAATTAAGTTCTTAGCAATGCATATTACCAATCAAAAGTTAGGTTTTAATATATTTACAGTAGAAAATTTACAAAACATCTTCATGGAACATGATCTTTACTTCATATCCTAATGATTTTTGACAGAAAAGTTGATCATTTTGACCCATACAATGTATTTTTGGCTATTGCTACAAATATACCTGTGCTACTTCAGACTTAAGAAGGTTTTGTGGTCCATGGTCACATATTGTGATAAATGCAGTTATTATCAAACTACCATCCCCATACATAGAAAGCACAAAGATTATACAGAATATTCTAGGCCTATTCTAGGCCATCCAGTCATATCTGATATATATAGCTTAGAAAGCCTCAAAATAAATTGGCTTATTAAGAAAATAAATTAGTACATTTCCTTTCCTAACAGGCTCAAGCGGCGTTTAGCAAACCTGCTCAGTAATGCAACTGCCTGCATCTTCTGTTGTTAGCTTGTGGCATGAGTCAGCAGTTTATGCTATTTAGCCTGACAGAAAGCATTTTTACTGGTTACGGAAAGTCGTCCGAATGATATGGTTAGAAATGCAATAGCTAAAGGTAATGAGACGGAAATAGTAGGTTTTTTAAAATGAGGATTGGCCATGGACAATAGACTTCATTGATTTGTTGGTTTTATGGTTTTGCTCCTTTTGGTTTGTTTACTTTGCATCAGAGGCATTAAGATGACAAAGAGAGGAAGGAGGTTAGAGAGAGAAGGGATGGTTTTAAATATGGGATGAGGGGTGGCGTACCTCTGGCTGAAATGACCCAGTGGAATTGACCTGATTTTCAGTCGCCCCAAAAGGCCTTGGATTCCAACTAGACAAACACCCTGCCTGGGTCCTTTCATTAGTGGGAAAACAAGTCGATACTGTACCGCCAAGGAAGTTTCTACAACAATAATCTCCACTCACCAGCAAAACAAAACAAAAAAAGGTCTGTGAAGGGACTGTCTGTAGCAGAACAATTATTTTCACAATTTACCGGAATCGTTTCCGTTTTGTCCAACAGAAACAGTCCAGCAGAAATGACTCATTGTTATGTATTACAAGACTCAATAAAAGTGTTGGCTAAATGGTTCAAGGAAGTAATTTGACTTGGAATTTCTTGTTTCCTTCTTTGACAAAATCGTTAAAATATACAAAAAATAAGCTGTCCTTGGTAAACTGATGCAACTGTACTTAAAATTGCATTAATGTGGCAGCATGACTTCCTTACCTACAGCATTTTACATTTCCTGTAAAAGTTTACTGCGTTACGTTGACCGAACCGCTTCCTCTGCTAAGGGATCTGCATAAGGAACACGTTGTGCTCCCCGGCGCGGCAGAATCAAAGCGTTTTCGCCGGTCGCTGCCAAGTCGAGCTTGTGTCATTACTCTGTGAAAATGTATCCTCTTTATGCTGGTCACTTTGAAAGCCAAGCCACAGTAGCTCTCCAAGTCTCTCACACACAAACACACTCAGACCTCACTCTTGATAGATGAGGTTTTGAGTAGGGCGAAACACAGTGCCCGTGGAGAGTTGCTCTTTGTCAATGGCATCCCGAGTGAGATATGAGTTCACATTAGGCAGCGGAGGTCTCGGGTAGGGGCCTTGCCAGCTTTGCTTGCCCGGGCGCATTCCTCTCCCATTCAGCACTTTGGGAACCGGGAACTCGGGACACAAATATCGGCCATCGGCATGCTCTCCCTGCCAACCTGAGAAGCCCTGGGAAGAGAGGAAGGATCTCTCACAAAGCCAAGGTTTGAATAAAGGCTTTTAAACCATAAGTACCAGAGTTTTTCTTGAACACAAAGGGGTATTTAGTGCTTTGGATATCATAAATGGCTGTGGGTTACAAGGAAGGCTTAGCATGTTTGAAGCCAGAGAGGAAAGATGAAAGAGAATGATTTGCTGGCTACTGGGTGATCAAGTTTGAGAGCCAGGGATGAACTTCAAAGTCAACATGAAACGGCATTCAAACCACGTTTTATTTTCACAGCTTAATGTATTTTCAAGTGAAACCGGTGAGGAAAAATGTTTTGTTTTTCCATTGGAAATTGATTGGATTGTGAAAAGAACCACTTGCGAGGAGGCTGAAGATCAAGCTCCAGAGAGCAATTCCAATCAAGCAAACCTAAACAAGCTAATCAAGAGGTGGACTTCACAGGGTATTCCGCCATCTTAAGTAAGACTTCAATCCGAAGGGAACAAACATATTCAGTTTGAAGGGCACTGCAAATGGCATAGTAAATGAGGGTACAATGTTACATCACTTCACAGCAAGTGGAGAGGGAAATTTACTCACCTGTCTTTGCTCATCAACACAGTACTTTAAGACGCTTGACTAAAATGAGTTGAGGCAGTGCCGCCTCAAAATATTGGATGAGAAAACAAATCGTAGTAGAAAAAAATAGCATTAAAAAGTGTATAAATCACTAGTTTTTATTTTTAAAAAAAAACTTCAACATCGACACCATCAGGTTACGTTACAGCGGGAGTCCGCATCTCTCTCGCCTCCCCTGAGCCCATTGAGTTTTAACAGACCCCTTAAAGCCTGCAGTGAGTTTAGTGGGGGGGTAATTGAGAATGAATAGGGGAAAGTCACGTGAGAGGAGGCAACGCCTCCATTGCAATATGATTGGATATGACTAGTTCTGAATGAACAATATAATGGTGTTAACGGGAAGACTCATTTGAAAAAGTAAGTAAACAACTCACATTTAGATTGTTACATAAAAATAAGACTTAAATTGGCCTGAAAACATGATCTGTGGGAGTTTTTAGTGAGTAATCAGCTTGGTTTAAAGTAAATCTCCATGTACGTAATCATTATTTACCAAGCTTTGATGACTGATGATCCAAAAAATTCCAAAAGAGTTAACTATTAAAAAGACTAGCTGAACATAAGTTCACAAATAAAAGATATTGTTTAAATTGTTGAACATTTTGGAATGAATGTAAAATGCTTAAAAACACTAACTTGATGAGATGCATACTTGGCTTTAATAAATAGAATATAGGTTATATTGTAAATGTAAAAATATAAAATAGATTTTTTTTTTCTCTGAAAGTGTAAGTAATGTTTATTTAACAAGGAAAACATGACTAGGACATTATTTGATATTTAAAAAATTAATTTATAAAAAATTGATTGATAAAAATGTTGAGGACTGCCTCCTCATTTCAGAATGAACACAATATGTGACCCTGGACCACAAAACCAGTCATAAGGTAAAATTTTACAAAACTGAGATGTATACAGCATATGGAAGATCAATAAATAAGCTTTCTATTGATATATGGTTTGTTAGGATAGGACAATATTTGGCCGAGATACATCTATTTGAAAATCTGGAATCTGAGGGTGCAAAAAAATCAAAATACTGAGAAAATCACCTTTAAAGTTGTCCAAATTAAGTTCTTAACAATGCATATTACTAATCAAAAATTACATTTTGATACATTTATAGTAGGAATTTTACAAAAAATCTTAATGGAACATGAGCTTTACTTAATTTCCCAATGATTTTTGGCATAAAAGAAAAATCTATAATTTTGACCCATACTATGTATTTTTGGCTATTGCTACAAATATACCCCAGCGACTTAAGACTGGTTTTGTGGTCCAGGGTCACATATGACAGGTGACAAGAAGTTCAACAGTACTGTGCTCAGAAAATAGTGAACAGTGAACACTGCATAGAGACCCTGTCAATTGCAGATCATGTTTTGAAGATTACTAGAAACTTCCAGGCAAGTGTGTTGGAACTAGGGTGGAAAATTTCCGGAAAATTTCCAAAAATCCCAAGAAGGATTCCAATCCTGGAAAGTTTCTAAAATTTCCTAAATCTAATGGAAGTTTTCCACATTTTTGCAACCCTAGTTGGGACAGGTTGGAGCTAAGCTCTCCAGGACAATGGACCTCCAGGAGCAGGATTCAAATCTAGGGCATATATAATTCAACTACTTTGAACATGTTTTGAACATGATGACTTAAAATAGCTGCAAGATGATCCACACTGCAATATGACGTCACCTTTGCTTTACCTCTCCCTCTTGTTTTATATGTCCCATATTTTTCACATCTCATGCTCCCTATACGGCTCTGCTACCATATATCTTTTTTGAAGCCTTCTTAGTCTATTTTTCTTCACTCCCTCTTTCCCTTTTTCGGTTCAGGCTAATGGCGGCAGCCTCTGCTTCTGTACTGCTGCTCCTGCGTCATCGCTCACTTCCCCTCCCGTCCACCGTCGGATGTAAACACACGCAGTCACATGGGAGCAGTACATCATGACCATAGACACACACACACACACACACACCCACACACACACCACAGCGGAAATGCAGGTTTCACAGCTGAGCGTGAATCACACGTTCATACGCAGCAAATGGACCCTTAATCATGAACGCACGCACCTTTTCAACATCATCATGACTTGCTAATTTAAACCTTAACAACCTGCCGTACGCAGACAAAATGCACTTTAACTGAGCGTGCATGTAAATGGTGCAATTTTCATCAGGAAATGAAACACACATGTTGTTGTTTCTCTAGAAGTGTACATTTAGTCCTAGGCTTCCAGTAAATTGTTTGCATTAGCTGGCGTGCCATAGGTGACTCATCAAAAGAGGAAGCTGTTAAACGTCAGAAAGTCCGGGCTTCAAAGTGATTTTATCTGAGTTGAAACTGCATGATGTTGTTGACCCGAGATTTCCCAACACAGATTGGATGAGGGATGTTAGTTGATGGACCAATTTATGACTTTCTAGAGAAAGTCCGGAATTGCTTGTTTCTCTTCTGGAGCTCTTGTGGTCTGCATTTATATCAGTAAGCCTAGTACGTCGTGGCTGATGACGCACTTTGTGATGTCTGTTTGTTTTCGGCGAGTGGGAACACACATTAACGTGCACGCACAAACATCCACAGCAGGCCTCTCCCATGCGTCAGCAGCTCCTGGTTCATTTTCAATGCAATGTTAATCTTATTGTTTTCCTCCATGCAGTGGTGAGTAAATGTGCCATGTTAATTCAGCCCAGAGTGGAAATAACTCCTTACACCACACTGATTTACTTAACACTCCCCAGAACAACTTGACCCAGAGTCGGTTTTTCCCATTCACAAACACAAGCCAGTCTCATAAATACTGTTCTTTTCGGGGAATGTTTACAAGGTACAGAACAGCCAGAAAAGCCCTAAAAATTCTGTCACTCTTTGCTCAAGTGACTTACAGTTCAAAAGACATCAAGTCAAGTGACTTGACACATGGCCAAAAGGTTTCCAAGTCAACATAAATTGGAACGGAAACCAGCTTTTGGCTTACTCTGTTATTCAAGGGACACACAAGGCACAGATGGGGTTTCGGTAGTTATGATCTTTTTTGTAAGTACATTGTGAACTTATGCCCTTATGTTTACAAGCTTGTTGTTTGAGATCATTTAAATCTAGGGTAACCAGACAATGATCTGTTAGAAGCTAAAATGTTCCTGTTTCAGATGTTCTGCTCACGGCTTAAGTATCCTCAATTGAATGACACTGCAGAAAAAAAGCTGTTTCATTGCCATTGCAAGATGATTTGCCAATGCTTTCATGCTAGAACATCCTTCAGCGAATCAGCTCGCAATGTATGGTTGCCATAACAATAACTTCTCACACCTGCTCACTGCCATCCTCTTAAGTTAGAAACTGGGCAAACGAATATACGTATGGTTCATACAACACATATGGATTTGTTCATTTTATGCAGCCCACAGAGGTAATTCTAATATTGCAGATAACATTGTTTACATGGGCCTAGCAGTTATTACATGCTAAATCACATTTGATGATTTGATGGTGATTATTTTGTTTCAAATGATTAAGATATTACATTCATACATACATTTCTTATTTTTATATTATTATTAAAAGTCACATTCAGGTCTTTGTATCCTTAATATATCCTGCAAGTTTCATAACTTAAAATGTCCTCATCATGAATAAAAAAGCTTTTATGTAATAACCTTCAGAAAATGGCTCGCTTGGATCCGAGGTGCAAGGTGATGTCACCCGGGCGCAGTCGTTTGCATAAACACTGCCTCCACAGCAAGACATTTACGGATAGTCTTCTTCTCGCCATAGGCCCCGCCCACTGGCGTTCAGTCACTTAACGGCTGACACTTGATTGTCGCATTATGTCACAAGCAAATGAAATCCTTACTCTGGAATCCTTCTGAAATCTTGGTTTAAACCAAACGCATCAAAGCGAACATTTTTTTCACTCCATTTGTCCTATTGACGACAGTCTCAAGTGGACTGTATCAGAAAGCAAACACGCAGTGATTATAATTTCCATTTCCTTACAAGTGGATAGTTTATTTTTAATGGCATCCCGGATCGTGTCTGATGATTGTTCAGAGCATTTTGTTTTGTAATCAAGGAGAACTCTCACATGGAGAGTTCACAAAGAAACATATGTTGAAAGATGAATCAGTGCTAGATCTGACTGCAGCTGCATCACAAACGGTAAGTAAATTACTTCATAATTTCTCTGGAAATGACCGCTTATTTTGATCATGTTGTCAAAACACTCAGTAATAGTGAGGGGGCGTTGATACTAGCTGTTTTCTACAACCCAGGCTCATTGGAAATATGTGCCTCTGTATACATTTCCGCAACACCGTAATTACGTACCTTGATACACGTTTTGCAGCAGTTTCTGTCACGATTCTGGGCTGCGGTGTTTTCCCTTCCCCACCAGAGGTCACTGTCTCCCTTCCTCCCGCACCCCACTCCT
The DNA here is from genome assembly GCF_049309525.1 of Garra rufa. Lineage (NCBI taxonomy): Eukaryota > Metazoa > Chordata > Actinopteri > Cypriniformes > Cyprinidae > Garra > Garra rufa. Next base: position 13,348,322 of record NC_133364.1, on the reverse strand, counting down.
CTAAATTGATCACACCTGTCTTGTTGCACACACCTGTCACACACTTTTAAGCCACAGCTGTTCCCCATTACCACGGACTATATAGTCTCCCCTCTCCCAACACTCTGTCTGGTTGCATTAATTGTATTCTGTCTGTCTTTCGTGTGCTGTCTTGTTGTGCCGTGTTGGCTTTTGTTTTTATTAAAAATACCTCACCTGCATTTGGACCCTGACCTCATCTCTCCATGTGACAGAATGCAACCAGCCAGAATGGGTCCAGCAGGGAGGTTGCTCAACATCCGCCAGGGAGACCGGAGTATAGAGGATTACGCCAGGGACTTCATTGGAGTGGCTGGGCAGTCGACCACCGAGAAGACCTGCCTCGTGGTTTTTTTCTGGGGAGGTCTGGCTGAGCCCTTCAAGTCCATTATGCCATACTTGCTCCCCAAGGAGTCACTGGAGCAGTATGTCAATCAGGCTCTGTACTTGAGGGGCTCGGCCTTCAGGGTGGAGTTGGCTGCGGGACCTGCGCACGTTCCTCCCTAAACAACGGTGCACGCTCACAAGGCTTCCAAAGCGGCGGCGCCCGCTCATGATCCTCTCAAGGCGGCGGTGGACGCTCACAAGGCTTCCGAAGCGGCGGTGCCCGCTCATGATCCTCTCGAGGCTGTGGTGCACGCTCACAAGGCTCCCGAGGCGGCGGTTCCCGCTCACGTTCCTTCCGAGGTGGCGGTGCACACTCACAAGGCTTCCAAAGCGGCAGTGCTCGCTCATGATCTTCCCGAGGTGGCAGTGCCCGCTCACGGAGCGGTGGATGCGCTGGAGCGCATTCGTTTTATGGCGGCGGCAGCGGCGCTCCTTCGCGAGATGGTAGACGGTGCACGCTCATGAGGCTTCCGAAGTGGCGGTGGCCACTTATGATCCTCGCGAAGCAGCACTTCCTCCTGAGTCCAGTCAAGCAGCACTTCCTGAGTCCGGTCAAACAGCACTTCCTGAGTCTGGTCAAACAGCACTTCCTGAGTCCGGTCAAGCTGCACTTCCTGAGTCCGGTCAAGCTGCACTTCCTGGGTCCGGTCAAGCTGCACTTCCTGGGTCCGGTCAAGCAGCACTTCCTGAGTCAAGTCAAGACACCGCAGCACTTCCTGAGTTAAGTCAAGTCACAGCTGTTCCTGCCACGCCAAGTCAAGTCACAGTTGTTCCTTCAAGGCCAAGACACGCCTTGCCCGAATACCCAAGCCCTCCGCTGGTCTCACCCAGCCTCCCAGAACCTCCGTCTCCGGGTCTGCTTCCGCTGCACGGGCCTGGCCCGCCATCCCTCCACCCATTTCACCATTCCCCCGTTCCACTTCCCTTCAGACTTTTTATTTTATTTTATTATTTTGTATTTTTTTTCGGCCTTTATGGAACGTCTGGAAGAGGAGGGGTCCTGTCACGAGTCTGGGCTGCGGTGTTTTCCCTTCCCCACCAGAGGTCGTGCCGTGTTGGCTTTAGTTCTTATTAAAAATACCTCACCTGCATTTGGACCCTGACCTCATCTCTCCATGTGACAGTTTCAAAGAGAAATGTCCAGAGTTGTGATAAAACACACATTCAATACGTGATCGAGGCACATTTTTATTGCGTTGGGACAGGTGCGTATAATGCTCTATCATGTTGGAACTATCCCCTACACCAAACACAACCTCGAACCTAACTGACAATGTTGTTGTTGAGACAGCTGTGCTATTTTAACTTTCTTATGCAGATTTGAGCTATTTTGCCCAACTGTAGATTCACAGGGTTCGTACCAGAGATCTTTATCACTCAAGTGCAACGCCATACCGCATCAGTTACTGACCAAACCTTCTAAATTAGAAAACAACAACAACAACACTGTCAGCTCTATGTGATGACAACTTTTAGAAGTATCAGTTTTCAAATCATGCAAGATTGTTTTGAAGTCATAATGTTAAATATAAAAATTAGGCTTTATTAATCAAAACTCTGTGTGTAAATCATACTTTGTGTGAAAAGGAATCAAAGTTGCCAGAGTTGTACTGCCTCTAGTGTTCATTTCAACTGGAAACTGCAGGGATTCGTACATGTAGGTATGTTTTTTCAGTTTTGCAAAAATGTATATAGAGGCACGTATTTCCAATGAGCCTATGTTGGTTTACTATGCAATACAAAATTATTAAATGTCAAAAATCTACTGAAACAATATTATTATTTGCAATTAATTGAGAACTAAACAAAATAAGAAACATCAACAGACATTCATTTAAAAATATTAGTGTATCCTGATTTTTTTTCCCTCCTCAGCTTTGTCATGACATTACTTTTCTCCAGAATCATTAGTCACATGGCATTTACAGCTCAGGTGATTGGTTAAAAACAACCTGGCAGCAGAATAAGCATTCATAACCAAAGATGGCAGATTTCAAATAGCATACTGCGACAGCTGAGCAAGTGCCACTGAGATAAACAGGAATGCTAATGCATTCCTCTCTCCAGTTATTATATGAAGATCTTTGGTTGACACGTACACACTAGCCTTAACCTAAAAACATATCCACCTTTTCTTCAACGCGGAAGTAAGCCTCCTAGTTCATTATCCACTATAGGGAAATAACGAGAAGAATAAAAACATAGAGTAAATGGTAAAACTGTTTGCACTACAAACCAATATGCTAATTATTATGACAATACATTAAACTAATATGAAAAGAGACCAATTTGCAATATCAAGTCGCAAAACAAGCTGTTTTGTAAAGCTAAAAATATCTGGACACGGATGAGACCAGAAGGCTTACTCTTAAAAAGAAAAAGCTAGATATTAGATATGCTTTCTGATGTTAATAAACATCCACCCTGACCTCTCTCTCTCTCTAATGTGTCCTAATTGGAGTCTTTATCAAATCAAGCCTCCTTTTTAAATCTGTAAAGTTACTAAGTGATATGCCTTACACAATCCAGCCAAGTTATTTTCAAAAAATATTTTTAAAGTGGCCTATTATTTACACTACACGAAGTTAGAAGTTGACTGATCATCATTGGTGGAACCTTCAATGTCAACGTCAATCCTCTTAATACGCCCTTTACCTGCGTGGTTGCTTAGCGACCTACTTTATGACAACCTTTTTACGTCACTAACAATAAATCAAAACCATATTTCACGCATGTTGTTTGCTCCCTCCAGTTTGCAGCGCGTCTCGGTCGGACTCACGCAAAGGGCTCAACCTACATGTTGCACGTTCTCGTCTTTGGCGGCGCGCACGCTCAGGTTGTTGTCAGGTGCTCGGGTTGTTTTTCGTTCCTACACAACAACAAGGTAGTGGCGTCGCACGTTATTGCGGACAAAATAGCTTAACACCGCCAGACGGACAGGAGTCCAAATCTAATTCTTTAAAATATAGATCCACACAGCTGTCGTCTGTTTATACCCAAGAGTGTATTCCAGTGTCATGCTCGGAAATCGCTCTACGTATCTAGAAAATAAGCGCTTGCGCACTCCCGGAATAGGTTCTAGTCATACGTATAGTTATTCAAACATCACCTAAACTAGTTTCACACTCACTTAAACGCAAGTACATCACTTTGTATTATTTACATAGCCTACAATGACTCGGCAAATCCATGCTCTTGGCACCAAAACAACATATTAACAATAAATTCCTATACTGTAGGCTTATATAACACACATAGCCTACGTAAACATATCAAATTACATTCAAATGAAATAAAAATTACAATAGGCTTACTTGTTTATGAGAGGCATCGAGCCGGCTTATCATTTCTACGAAGTTTTGCTCCGCATCTCCGCCTGTTCCGCTTTATCTTGTGCAATGATGATGACGATGGTACTGAAATAACAGCGCAACTTCTAAAAGTGCACTAGGCTTTGCTGCTTTAGCTCTCAAATGATCCCTATCGCATTTCTAAAAGCGTTAAACGTCAATATATTCAGTTGGTCATCAATATTAAAGGTTGAAGTCAGCTGTACTGTATGTGCGCAGACATAGGTTATACTCGGTTGCTGTGACATCCTTCGGCAACTGCGCACTTACAGGGGGGCGTGATTTTGTTCTTTAACAGAAGTGGAGGGTTTTGAATAAGACATCATCCACACGTAGCAATAAACGCAGGACTAAAAATTATTATTCCTCCACGTTCACCTACAACTTTGGATTTTAATCTGCGCAACAGAGCTCGGAATGCGGACGTTGGCAAGGCTTGGTAGAGTGAGAGAGCACTGCATGTGGCACATCATCAAAATATCTCCTCTTAGCAACAGGAGACCCGTTCCTTTTTTCCCCTTGAACGTGCACATACATTTTCAATATCCTAAGGCATTGTTATGTTCACTTACTTTCAGAGCTCTTGTTCATAACAATCCATAGATTTCGGCAGTGCGCGGAGTTTTCGCTAACTGTGTCATTCATCATGAAGAAGCCACACAATAACTTCTCTCAAGCGTCCTTTTGCGTTTCTGTAAAGTGCGTATTGTGCATGGCAGCAGGTGCAGTCCGGTCCGCACTATAGGAAACCATCACTGGGTGATGTTGGGAATATACTGCAGCTCCAGTAGCTCCAACTCTGAAAATGGGGCGTTCACTTGCCGACTGCGTTGCTTTACCGTCTTATTTTGTAGTCATGGACACACACACACTTAGCTTTTCTGTTCGTTGTTTCATTATATCATGTCCATCATGTGACATAGTGCGGCCTCCCTCAATGGAAACTTAAAGGGACCTCCTACCGAAGTTGCTGCTGGATCGCATTCGCAACTTGTCTCGCCTGGGACGCTCTCTCTAGTGTTTGAACTCAGTTTGTTTGGGCCAAGCTGTTTGGTAACAATGCTCTAAAGTAGCAGCAATAAAAGCTATAAAGTATTTAAAGCACGTATCAAATAGTTTATTTAAATTCTACTTATGATTACATTTTTGTATATTTATAAATATTTTAAAAAAAAATCTAATAGATTTTATTTACAACAATGTTTTATTTAAATATAGGCTAATAAAATATATATATCTTTATATAATATTAATATAAGTACTGCAAAAACAGTACAATTTTGAAATATTTTAATACTTTTCTATTTGAATATATTTTAAAATCTAATATATTCCTGTGATCAAAACTAAATTTTCAGCATCATTACTCTTCAGTGTCACATGATCCTATTAGATGAGAAATCATTCTAATATGCAAATTTGCTGTTCAAGAACGGTTTTTATTATTATCATCATCATCAAATTTAAAAAAGCTGAGTAAATTTTTTTCAGGATTCTTTGAAAAAAAAAGCATTTATCTGAAATAAAAAGCTTTTGTAACATTATACGTTATATAATTTTTTCTTTATTATAGAAATTAATACTTTTATTTAGCAAGGATGCTTTAAATTGATCAAAAGTGATGATAAAGACATTCATAATGTTACAAAAGATTTCTATTTTAGATAAATGCTGTTCTTCTGAACTTTTTATACATCAAAGAAACCTGAAAAAATTATTCTGTGTTTTCAACATAATAATAATAATAATAAATGTTTTTTGAGCAGCAAATCAAAATATTAGAATGGTTTCTGAATGATCATGTGACTGGCGTAATGATGATAAAAATCAGCTTTGAAATCACAGGAATAAATTACATTTTAAGATATATTCAAATATAAAACAGTTATTTGTAAACAGTAAAATATATATTTTTAGAATTTTACTGTTATTTTATTGTTTATGCTGTACTTTGGATCAAATAAACGCAGGCTTGGTGAGCAGAAGAGAAAAAACGTTAAAAATCTGACTGTTCAAAAACCTTTGACTGGTAGTGTAGTAAATAATTGATCATACATTTCTGCGCCCTATAGTCGTCCACAAGTTGATTAAGATTTCATTTCAAGGTCTTCTTCATTATTATTTCACTCTGTAATGATTTTACTCAAGGCAAAGTGGTTTGTTGCTCTGTGACAGAAATATTAATAATGTGAAAAGCTAAAAATGCTCTCTTTATAGACAGCTTCAAATAGCTGTATTTTACCTCTTAATTCTTGCAAAAATGTGTAATAGCACGTTTATTCAACAGCTTATCATTGACTTTGTACATTATTTACCTTAAAAAGTTCATGGTTGTACATTAAGGTTACACATTACTTCTTTAAGGTAGAGTAAAGGTAAATAATATACAAAGTTGTTTTTAGACCTCTAATGTTTGCAACTGTCTTTTCTAACAACTTAAAAAGAAAAAAAAAAAAAAAGTAATTACGCACAGGTTTAAAAAATTGCGACGCCTATCGGTCCCCATCCATTTGCAGTAAATTAAAAGAGTTCCTGCCAAGATCTGGCCGTGCACTTAGCTGAAATGACATTATCTCTCATTCCTTTACATCAGCTTGTTTCCGGTAAAAGACAGCATCAGCTTGCTGTATGATTAACTAAAGGCGGAATGCATTTCTAGAAGGTCATTGTGTTCTTCAGTAGTCTTGAATAATTAGCCTCACTGATAAGCCATTTTGACAGGCATGTCCAGTGATACAATATAATTATATTTGTGGGCTTTTATAGAAATAGTTCAACCAGAAATGAAAATTTGCTAAGAATGTACTTATCCTCAGGCCATCCAAAATATAAATCTATCTATCTATCTGTCTAAACTTTCCATCTTCTTCAAAGATTACTTCTCTACCATTGTATTGTCATATCATATAAAAGAGCCTGTGAGATCTGAAGTCCACTGCTAATCGGCCAATAAAAGACCCTTGATGCATGGAATTAGAGAGGATTACAGTTTACGCAAACAATAGAGCACCTCCGCCCCCTCATCCTTCACTTGGCTCCTTGGCTATGAGGATGGGATCGCCCCTTGGGCGGCTAGCCTCTTGGAGAGTAGCCACTGGTTCATTTGCTTGTGTCAAGAATAGCCTACTTCCAGGCTTAGCTGCAGTGAATTTGCTCTGAGCCTCATTGTAATGATTAATAATAGTTCAGCCATTGCTGGATGATTCATTTAAAGTATTAGTGTAATCTAGGTCCTGTGAAAATATTAGGTGATGAGGAACAGGAAAAAGTTTTCATAGTTTACAGCAGCCCACATAATGAGTGTATAAAGTTTTTTTAAAGGGAACCCTGGGTATTATGACACATATGGCTTGATATAATAAAAATTATGTCTCTTACTGAAACGTATAAAACTCATTAAAGATTGGGGCTATTTTTACCATAACAATTCAGAATACACAACTCTGAAAATAAAATACTGATACGATGACCACAGCTGCTGAAAGAGCTTACAGGTAGCAATGGATATAAGTATATACTTAAACCAAATCTTGTTTCCCCACAAGAAGTCTAAATTCCCCAGATATTGAGTGAAATCCTTTAGTGGCATGTTTACATCCTACCAGGATGGCATCTAGCGTTTCTTGTCTCTGCCGTTTGTAAGCTCTTTCAGTCGCTGTGGTCTACTAAAAGCCTCAAAGGCATCATGGCTAAAGTGGAAAGAACAAAGACGCAAGTCTTTAGGAAGTTTTATTCGTCCACAAGCATCTTCCCATTTTTTGCTCCTCCTCTTATCGCTAGGAAAAGCAGTGAAGACTTACATCGCTTCTCTTGTTGCCCTTCGACTGAAAGTTACAACCAAAAGCCGCACAATGTGGCATCGTATGAGTAGGCTAATGTATTTTCCAAGATATCGAGTGAAGCACCAGTAGCTCACAGAGTGAGACCATTTCACGTCATCGAAATAATGTCTAAACACCTGGGGTTCCCTTTAAACCCTTTAAAGTGATTTAAAGTTAAACATAAACAGAAAAGAATTCTTATTTACCAACAAAAGAGACTTTTATTTATATTTTCTTTTAAAATATTTACATAAACTCCGCTACTGTGGATGTCATCAAATTTGCAATGCACATTGCAAAAGGCATGCTATGTGATATTATAGTTTCACAACATTGTCTAATTATAATAGTTTTAATACTGAAATGTATGTACGTATGCATGCAGCCTATGTATTATTATTCCCAAGAACCACACTGTAGTCCTGTTCCACTTTAAGACTGTGTGTCTGCCCTGTGTGTGTGTGTGTGTGTGTGTGTGTGTGTGTGTGTAAATGAGTGTGAAAATGTATGCATTAATAACCGTGTGTGTGTGTGTGTGTGTGTGTCGTTCGTGCATCAAGATGGCGGTGGCTCCAGACAGCAGAGTGCTCTCCTACAGTGTTTATAAATGGAGCTCGTACTCCTCTACATATTTACCTGAGTGAGTAACGCACATTAAACCTTCACGTTAAGACTCTACATATGCTCTTAAATATGCATACACAGTTTATAACTCAATAATATTAATCAAACCCGTGGCTTAATCTAACAAGCGGGCCGGGCTGTAGCAGACGAGTAACGTTACATATAACGTTACATAAATCAGCCCAAATGTATAAACTACAGAACACAGCAAGCGAATTGTTTAGGTTTAGATGTTAATGTACATTTGGATGTGCAAAAGTGCGGAAACTGCGATAAATGTGTGGAAATGTCCGGACAGTCGTGTTAGCATGCTAGGATACGCTAGTATGAAGCAGCTCGTATGAGTTTATAGACATAACACGGCTGAAATGCACCTTATGTTTTTAATTTTGTATGTTGTATACAGTCCATGACGCTCTTTTAAGAACCCGACAGGTGTCTTTCTGCGTTGTGTTTATTTAGTCTTAAAATATAAATCAGAAATGCAGTATGCAAGTTAGCCGGTTAGCTAAACGCCTAGTTTACTATAGTGAACTGTTCTTATGAAAGTAAACAAACCGCAGATCGCTGAAACACTATGTGTTCATCTTTATTGAAAAATATCTGATCAAAATGCAGATTAAGTAGACTACATGTACTGTTTTAAAATACATAAATGCGTAAAGATCCTATGGTGGCTAATGCTTAACTGTTGGAATATGACACTGAGAGTCGCAGACTATTTTTATCCCTTTCTGTCACTGTTAATCTACAATATTATGGCAAAATGTATTTAACACAGTGGCATTTGTATAAAGTAGCAGAGTTTTGAAACAAGTGAGCTTCCTATCTAGTCGCACTATGCAACGCGGTCTCTCACTGAGTTTTGAAACATAGCCAAAGAGCTGGTTGGATATTGCGGTCTAACCCATAATATCCATGCAAGTGTCATGTAAAATGCTCATATATTACTAATTTGCATCCTTTCCTTGTAATCCTTGTTTTAGACGTGACAGCTAGAGGTAAATGTGCTTTAGACATTCATGCATTAGTCAGTGGTGAAGCATATATTGTTGTGACATCCATGCAATTTAGTTTTTGCTCATCAAGCTTACATGCTTTATAAACTATATCTAGCAAGCAGAACTGTATAAACAAGTAATGCATTCGTTTTTAAACATCAATCACCACTGAAATGTCATAAAAGCAATGGATACTTGTGCTTTCATGGTGACAGCATAATATTATGGAAGATTAGCACAATTTTCCATTAAGCATGCAAGAAAAAGTGGGGGGTTTGTAAACTGTTTCTCTTTTTGTTTGTTTGCAGGAATATTTTAGTGGACAAACCTAACGATCAGTCTTCCAGGTGGTCATCTGAGAGCAACTACCCTCCACAGGTAAATTCCGCTCATGCCTTTGAGTGTTGACCTGAGCTGGAAATGATTTCTTCTATCAAGGTTATTATTGTTAAAGGGATAGTTCGCACAAAAATCAATTACTCACACTCATGTCGTAAGACTTTTGTTCATCTTCGGGACACAAATTAAGATTTTTTTATTAAATCCGAGAGCTTTCTAAGCCTCAATAGACAGGACATTGTTAAAATAGTCCATGCATTGTGGTACTCTCATGAATGTAAGTAATTAATAACAGAAGTTTAATTTTGGGGTGAACAGTCCCTTTAACCAAAACTAAAAAATAAACACTAAAACCATAAAAAACTAAAATAAACACTAACTGAAGCTTAAAATAAAATACAACTTTATAAGAACTATGTAAAAAATATTTAAAAAATAATAATAAAAACAGCAAACTGACTAAAATGTTAAAAAAATAAATAAAACAGAAGACAAAAATTAGAGACTAGTTGAGAATAATAAGACCCATAATAGTTTAGCAGTAATTCTAAAATGAGTCTTTTATCTTTGTTTTGCAAACACTCTGCAGACGGACTTAATTCTCACTAATTACATGATAGATTATTAAGATAGTTCTTAATAATAATTTCAATATTAAATGCATTTCTAACACTCAAGTGCATACAATACAATGTACATGCTACAATACAATGTAGAAGTAAAACATGTAATAATAGCATTTAAAAAGGGAAATTTGAAAGGTCTCTGTGACTTTGGAAGTATTGGTATCTGTATTTGGCTTTAGAGGTGTGTGTTTCAGTGTTGAAAGCTGTTGATTTTAGTATGACTGGTTATGTTGAAATTTTCATTCATTGACACTGTCCCTTCCTTTCATCTTCTTTTGGAAAGAGGAAGCCTCTTTTCAGTGCCAGCTTTGTGGCAAGGACCATTGCAGCGCAGACAGACTTGTGGTTAAGCAATAAGGAAATCGAAAGTGCGTGTTGGCGGTACAGTAGCACGCGCCCTCAACTTTCAACCTTTAGCCCAAACTGAAAGCCATGTGTTGTCTCACTCGTGTCCTTCCAAAAATCTGCAGAGATGAGAACTATTAGTTCCCGTCATCATCCGATCTCTTTCGCAGAAATGACCTCTCTACATGCCGTAAATCATCACAGGAAGTTCAATATTATTTCATCTGTGGGTTAAATCCTTTGAATGTTGTAAAACCCCTATTTTTTTGACCAAGCTCTTAGTGCAAGTGGCAATCAGTGGTGGTGGATGGAATATCACAGTCAGTCTGCGTGAAACATTTTCCTCACCCTTCCCGTCTCCGATGACAGTAGCCCATTCATTTTTAGGGTCTCTAAGCAAGTTGCGTTTGTTCCGAGCAATGCTTTACAAGCTGTGATTGCGGGATGTCCTGTCATAGATGTCTACAGTTGATTGAATTGTTTTCATGAGGGCACCATGAGTAATAGAGCCACTCCTGTCCACCTGCATTTGAAGTGGGTGTTGTCACTTGCAGTCTTTGGTCATTTTGATCATGTGTTTCCTTATAGGCACCAAAAACACAAGAGTGAACTTCCATGTGTTCTGTAATGTTCACTTGAGATACCTTAATGCATTAATAAGAAAACAATGAGGGATTTTAGATACTGTCAAAGAGGAAAAATACCAGAAAAGTGGTTTATACAACTTGTTGCCCTGATTTTCCACATTTTGTGCAGACTAATGTTTGGGGTTGGTAAGATTTCTCGATAACACTTTTACAATAAGGTGTAATTTGTTATCATTAGTTAATGTATTATCTAACATGACGAACAATGAACAATACATTTATTACACTGTTCATTAATCTTTGTTAATGTTAGTTAATAAAATACAGCTGTTCATTGTTCATGTTAGTTCACAGTACATTAACTAATGTTAACAAACACAACTTGTGATTTTAATAAGGCATTAGTAAATGCTGAAATTAACATGAAGATTAATAAATGCTGTCGACGTGGTGTTCATTCTTAGTTTATGTTAACTAATGTTAACTAATGAACTTTATTGTAAAGTTTCACCGCTTTCTTGAAAGAAGTTTTTTTTTTATTCTCATCAAGGCTACATTTTTGATCACACATACAGTTAAAATTGTATTTTTATTTAAATAATATTGCAATTTAAAATGTCTAGTTAAGTATATTTTAATGTAATTTACTCCAGTGTTACGTAATCCTCTAAAATTAATTTGAATACACTGATTTGGTAATCAGGACAGACTTTGACTGTTTAATTTTAGCAGAAACCATGGTACATTGAGTACAGAATTTATTTGAAATAGAAATATTCTGTAACATTATATAGTCAAACCAAAAATTATTCAAACACCAGATATAGTTTTAGATTTTTTTTTTTTTTTACTAGTGTGTGCACTATAGTTCATTTAATTAGTGAGGATAGCAAAATAAAGTAAACTGCGACATATTATACCCGAAAATTCTTCATACAGTAGGCTACTAGTAAAATTTGGTCACTTTGACCTGACCATGCTTGAGTGAAGACAGGCTGAACAAAAATAAGCATCGCTTAGTAATTGGTCAACAAAGTATTTATAGTTGTGTAAATATTGTCATACTAACAGATGTCTGAATTTTTGGTTGATTTTGTAACAACCCCTGGCTCAAAGGGAAGCAACAAAAAGGGACACACATGACCATAACTAAACTCAAAGGAAAAAAATTTAATTAAATCACAAGTTAATGCCAGACATAGAAAAATATTAAGATAAAACAATGTTTCTGTAGGCCTCAGTTTCGTCTGTGCGTAATGTAGGGTGTCTGAATGAACATGTGTCAAAATATGTACAAAGTAAAACATAAGCAAAACAAGGAATAAAATCAAAACCAAAGACAAAGCAAAACCTAGGCCAAACAAACAAATCAGAGGGAAAAACTCAAACAAAGCCTTAAACCCAAGTCCCCACACTAACAGTCTATCAGTCTCTTTTAGAAGAAGCGCCCCAACCAGTGTCAGGTGCAGCCAATGAATCGCTCATCAGGTTAAGTCGTAGGCGGGGCAACCAATTACCACGCTCCCAAAACGAAAGTGCAGGGATTGTCACAATTGTAATTCATTATTTCCCTTTCTATCAAAGTTATCGGACATTGTCAAGATTAATTTGTTCTGACACAGTTTAATTCTTGAGTTTTTGTCATATTTTATTACCATTTTCTAAACTGTGAGAAATGTTGAAGGTGTCTAAATAAATGTTGGTTTTAATGTATATGTGCTTACTTGTGCTTTGGATTAATTTGATTTGTCCTTGCTGAATAAAAGTATTAATTGATTTAAAATAAAAAAATTGTAATGTACACTTAAAAAAAGGTGCCACACGATGCCATAGAAGAACCTTTTTTGTCTAAATGGTTCCATAAAGAACCTTTCAACATTGAAGAACCTTTCTGTTTCACAAAAGGTTCTTTGTGGCGAAAGAAGGTTCTTCAGATTATAAAAAGGTCAGAGAGAGATGGTTCTTTAAAGAACATTTGACTGAATAGTTCTTTGTGGAACCAAAAATGGTTCTTCTCTGGCATCACTGTGATAATGCACCTTTATTTTTGAGAGTATATGCTAGTTTTAAGGTGGAACTAACCAAAATCTAAGCAATTACTTACTTAATGTCTTCACCCTGTTGTAGTATTCAAATCACATTGATGCTTTTATTACTAAACATTGTCAAATCTGTTGCGACTGTTTAAGCATGCACAAGTGCAAATGTGACCCTGGACCACAAAAGTAGCATGGGTATATTTGTAGCAATATCCAAAATATACATTGTATGGGTCAAAATGATTTTTTTATGTCAAAAGTCATTAGGATATTAAGTAAAAATCATGTTCCATAAAAACTTAATTTTTGATTTGTAATATGCATTGCTAAGAACTTAATTTGGACAACTTTAAAGGCCATTTTCTTAATATTTAGATTTCTTTGCACCCTCAGATTCTAGATTTTCAAATAGTAACAAACCATGCGTCAATAGAAGAAGCTTATGGAAAGCTTTCAGATGATAAATCTTTCCAAAAATTGTCCCTTATGAATGGTTTTGTGGTCCAGGGTCACACATGATATTAGAAATGGCTTTAGATTTGCTGTTGTGTGTGTTTTGATCACCATAAAGTTTGATCTGATGGAACACTATAGCTAAAACATTTCATGTTTGCTTTGGTGTAACACTTTTTTTTTTTTTCTTTTCTTCACTCAGTACTTGATCTTAAAACTGGAGAGACCAGCTATAGTTCTGAGCATCACTTATGGCAAATATGAGAAAACCCACGTGTGCAACCTGAAGAAGTTTAAGGTGTTCGGAGGCATGAGTGAAGAAAACATGACGGAACTCTTGTCTAGGTGAGAGAGACTTGAGGGGGAATGTTAGTTTGTTATTGCAGTCTACTTACAGGATAATCTTTGTCAGATAAGCTTTACAGACCCATAGCTTTTACACCAACTTAAGAGCAGGTGACTGAATATATTAACTTAATAATAGAGCACCTGAACAGAAACATTTATAAAACCGCTATTAGTGTTCTTGAGAAGTGAGTAATGTTTGGGGAAATGGCTTCTTGTGATGTGATGAGGTCATTGACTGTCTTCCTTATCTAATCCTAGTGGCCTTAAGAATGACTTCAACAAGGAGACATTCACACTAAAGCACAAGATTGATGAGCAGATGTTTCCCTGCAGGTTCATTAAAATAGGTGAGTGTTTACAGAAAGAGCGAACTAAAGACCTGGTGAACTCATGTGGTGACACATTTAGGGGAAAGATCAGTCATCACATGGTTTTAGAGGAAGACAATGAGTTGAGTGAGTGATTGAATGACTCTGCAAGTCTTTGATGGAACAAACAAGTGCTTGTGCAAGTGCTGAACTCTTTTAGACTAGATTTTTCTCTTGTAATGTTGCATGCTGACCTTGTCTTTTGAGAATCGAGAATTTGAGATCAGCATATGTGTAAATGTCCTTTCTTGTCCTCTCTGTCTGTGTTTGGTAATGTACAGTGCCTCTGATGTCATGGGGGCCCAGCTTTAACTTCAGCATCTGGTATATTGAGTTACACGGCATAGAAGATCCAGACGTGGTCCAGCCCTGCCTTAACTGGTACAGTAAGGTGAGTTGTGTCCAAACATCCACCTGCACCAGAGGTGATCTTTGAGAATGAATCTCATAATGAAATGTTAAGTTCATACAGGGTTCGTACAAAGTGCTTGAAGTACTTGAATTGGACTCTTTGAAATTTAAGGCCTGGAAAAGCCCTTGAAAATAGCAATATTCCTGAAGAGGTACTTGAAAAGTGCTTGAATTATTGAAAGACAATGTGTCTTTGAAATAAGTGTTCAATTTTCAATAAGCACATATCTTTTCAGACAAAATTCACCTAATTCAAAAAACATCGCACCTTTTTCGCTTATTTCAGTTAATTTCAAAACTAGCAGGCTAAGCCAGTAGTCATGTAAAGATGGCTGAAGACGCAAAAAGGGGAATAGATGAACCGAATCAATTGAGTGAGTCATTTATGCTGGAACCGCTCCAACTGATTCAAACTTATGACTTCGATCATTCATTTCAGTTAAATGATTCGATAATATTTGAAGTCCCTATCTGAATGAATGGTTTGCGATACACAAAGTCATATTTGAAATGGTGGTTCGCGAATCATTATTCAGACCGGGACTTCAAAGCGTGGATCATGAATCATTTGATTCAGATCAGGACTTTGGTGCAGGTGTTCGAATCATTTAATTCGGTGTGGGACTTCGGAGCATTTATGGCAAATTAATTGTTTCAAATTATCTCTTTTTTTTTTTCTTAAACAGTAGAAAACATCAAACCATTAAGGCAGTACAGTTATTAAAACGAAATAAAAAAAAGGTTAGTATATTTAGAAAAACAAGTATATTTTAATTTATCTTTTTTAGAACTTGAAAGATAATACATTATTTGATAAGTGATTGAAGTCCTTAAAAATCCAAAAGGTAGTGCTTGAAAAGTCCTTGAAAGTCCTGAAGTTTCGTTTTACAGTATCTGTATGAACCCTGGTTCTTATTTTACCCCCAAATCCAAAGAACTATTTTAGGACCACCCACTGCTTAAAGGATTTTTTAAGATTCCTGATTATTTACTCACCCCAATGTCATCCAAGATCTTCATGTCTTTCTTAAGTCGAAAAGAAATTAAGGTTTTTGAGGAAAACATTCCAGGATTTTTCTCCATATAGTGGACTTTAATGGTGGCCAACGATTTGAAGGTCCAAACTACAGTTTCAGTGCAGGTTCAAAGGGCTTTACATGAGGAATAAGAGTGTTATCAAGAAAAACTTAACATATAAAAATAAATAAAAAAAATTATATATTTTTTTTAACCACAAATGCTCTGCGATGTGCATCTACAACCTCACGCATTACGTCATCACATTGGAAAGGTCTTGCACGGTTAGTTCTTGTCTGTGTACTTCGGTTCATAATCGGTGAAAAACTTTTAATTTTCTCCTCCATCTTCAAAATTCTCCGACATTGTTTTACCTTTTTTGTAAAGGGTGTTTGACTTTCTTTGCATGTTTGCTTTGTAAACACTGAGTCAGTACGTCTGCCTAAGTCATGCGTAACCCTTCCAGTGTGTCTACTTGATGCATGAAGTCATAGGCGCAGAAGACAAGCATTTGTGGTTAAAAAGTATGTACATTTCTGGGCTGGGGTCGTGTAGAGCCCTTTGAAGCTGGATTGAATCTGCAATTTGGACCTTTAACCCATTGGTCTCCATTCTTGAATGTTTTTCTCAAAAACCTTTATTGCTTTTCGACTGAAGCAAAAAAAAGATATGAACATATTGGATGACAATAGGGGTGAGCAAATTACCAGGAAGTTTTAATTCTTGAGTGAACTAATCCTTTAAAGATAATCCCACATAAATCACACCGCATGTGAATTAAAGCTTTATTTTGGTAAACTGCGTCATTGTCATTGTACGTCATAACCATCAATAGTTTTTGAATTGCCAGAATGTTCCAGTAAGAAAAACATTCATGTTTTTATAACACTCGCACTTCATTTGCACAGGCAGTTTCACGCAATATTAAACACGGATCGATGGCACGTTACAGCTAAAGTGGTTTGTTTTTTTTCCTGGCAGTACCGTGAACAGGAGGCCATCCGCTTGTGCCTGAAACACTTCCGGCAGCACAACTACACAGAAGCCTTCGAGTCCCTGCAGAAGAAAACGCGGATCGCTCTCGAGCACCCCATGCTCACGCATCTCCATGAGCGGCTGGTCCTCAGAGGAGACTTTGACGCCTGCGAGGAGCTTATAGACAAAGCCGTGAGAGGTACCTCACCCTGTGTTTCATCATATGGATCTGTGCCACATTCATTAAATAGGGAATGTGGGCATGTTGGTGCACTGTAGGCAACAGAATGGTTCTGGATTAAAATCGTGTTACATCCTTGTTGACATTTTATGTCACATAAAGATGATCTCCACTTAAACAGTCTGTTTCACTTGACGCAGACTAGACCTGATTTTTAGTGTGTAAGAAGTGTTAGGTTTCTATAATACACTGCTCTCACTGTTAGAGAGGTTTTGATGAACTTGCAACCTTACAGCACAATACAGCAGATTGTACTTCAAAAAGAAATGACTCAAAGCTTTAGTTCCTAATACTCTCAGTATTTGAATAGTGATTATTTACTGCTTTGCAAAACTTGTTTTTTATGTAATCCCATTTGAACTAATATTTGCCTGCTGTACAAACTGAGGGGTGCAAAAATGAGGAACTATGGATTTTTATTTTAAATGACCCAGGTGTTTTAGCATTTTAAGTAGCACAGTGAGTCATAATGATAGAAGTTAAAGAAAAATTACCAGCATGCTGCTTTTTGACACAAACTTGTGGGTGATTTCACACAAACACAGTTGAGAGCTGTAGTTTCCATTACAATGTTGGTAATATGACAGTAATGTGCAACTTAAAAGTTCACCTGGTGATTCAACCTGTAGAATGCACGCCCGCAAAACCTTTTTTTTTAGCAAGAAATGGCTATAAATATTGTTTGAATTAAAAAAAATAAACCTTTGAGTATTTTGGTTTGAAAATTGTTAAATGTGTAGTTCACTCAAAAATGAATAATACTCCATGATTTACTCACCCTCAAGCTATCCTAGGTGTATATGACTTTCTTCTTTCAGATAAAAACAGAGTTATATTAAAAAATGTCCTGGTTCTTCCAAGCTTTATAATGGCAGCGAATGGCTGTTGATATTTTGGAGTCGAATAAAGTGCATTCATCCATCATAAAAAGTACTCCACCTGGCCTTCTGAAGTGAAGCAATGTGTTTGTGTAGCAAAAATATAGATATTTAAAACTTCATAAACTAGAATCTCTAACTGTCGTACATTTGTATACGAGATTTCAGCAGATGTTGTGGGACGCAGGCAAATGCTGTGACAAATGTGGAAACACAATGGACAGAGTGAAACAAAAAACCGATCAAGAAAAATGATGGATGATTTCAATATAAGCCAAGAGGAGACTAGTTTTCTTTTCCTTTAAACAAAAGTTGGTTCTAGATCGCTGGTCTCTCGTGAACAGGTGAACGATATTTATTAGAAGCTTGAGGTTGTGGTTTATGAAGTCTTAAATATAGATATTTTTTCTACACAAATGCATCTAATCACTTCAAAAGGCCTTTATTATCCCCCTGGAGCCGTGTGGAGCGCTTTTTATGATGGATGGAATAACTTCATTGGACTTCAATAAAGTTATTCATTGTAAAGCTTGGAAGATCCAGGACATTTTTGAATATAACTCCGTTTGTATTCGCTGAAAGAAGAAAGTCATATACACCTAGGATGGCTTGAGGTTGAGCAAATCATGCAGTAAATTTTATTTTGGGGTGAAGTAGACCTTTAATGTGACCAGTAGCAGTGTGGTTCTCATTGACAGCTTTTTTTTAATCACTGGAGTTTTTTAGTCTCTGTGCTCTGTTGGTTTTTTTAGTCGTTTCTAGTGCCTCTTTTACTCATTTCGCCAGAACTCTTATTAACAGTTAATCACTTGAGATAATATTACACAAAAAAACAGTCCCGTAGGTATTACAACAAATGAAAGTGTAACACTCGATATGGTCTCTCTAGTGAAATTAAAAGTTAAAAGAACCAGTCGCTAATCCTTATAGATAGTTTTTTTTTTTTCGTCAAAATCTTTGTTTAATTTTTGTGCAATTTTAGCTTAAGAAACAAAGTTTATGATACATCTGATGTCAGGTTTAATTGGTCAAAAATGTGCAAACGATTTCAGAGATATAAGTCTACCCGATTCAAGTATATAGGAGTTAGTCGCGTATGACTGAAATAACTTCTCAGAGGCATTGTGAGTAAGATCTTAGAGTGAATTGACTTGTTGTTAACTGACTATTCTTGAAGTCACGTTGCTGCAAAAATCATTGCAAACACTTAAATCGACTGTACAGACAAAGCAAATAGTCACACCTGAGGCTTGAGCCATTGGTTGATTCAATGTTGCACTGACAGTCTAGTCAAGAACCAACACTGTGTTTTAAGATTTTTAGAAGGAATCAGCTTCTACATACAGTCAAGCCCGAAATTATTCATACCCCTGGCAAATTCTGACTTAAAGTTACTTTTATTCAACCAGCAAGTTTTTTTTTGACCAGAAATGACACAGGCTTCTCCCAAAAGATAATAAGACGATATTTCTCAGCTTTTATTTACATTTGAACAAAAGGTGGCATGTCCAAAATTATTCATACCCTTTGCAAACTGTCACAGTCTATGGAAAAATCCAAAGTTCTATACCATTCCAACTAGTCCAAGCTGTTCTAAAGCATCCTTATTACCCTGATTCATTGGGAACAGTTGTTTTAATCAACTCAACAGGTGAAAAACAGAAGAATTCGATTGATGTATGGTTTGTTAGGATAGGACAATATTTGTCCAAGATGCAACTATTTGAAAATCTATAATCTGAGGGTGCAAAAAAATTTAAATATTGAGAAAATCGCCTTTAAAGTTGTTTAGATGAAGTTGTTAGCAATGCATATTACTAATTAAAAAGTAAGTTGTATATAATTGTGGTAGGAAGTTTACAAAATATTTTCATGGAACATGATCTTTACTTAATATCCTAATGTTTTTGGCATAATTCTGACCCATACAGTGTATTGTTGGCTATTGCTACAAATATACCCATAATACTTTAGGTTTTGTGGACTTTCTGGAGAAAGTATTTTGCACATTGTTCGCAGTCGTGTTTCATGTTATTACATGTTCTCCTCATTGGTCACAGTGTAAGTTTACGGTAATTAGAACTTAATGTACACTTGGATTGTTTCCCGCTCAGGGAGCATGCATTAGCAAATTAAAGTGCACACTTGACTCTTTATCTGGTCTCTTCCAGATGGTTTGTTTAATCAGTACATCAGCCAGCAGGATTATAAGCCACGCTGGAGTCAGATCATCCCCAAATGTAACAAAGGTACGACAGCAGCCCAGAATCTGAACGCTGGACTCCAGGGAATCTGTGTCTGCTGTATTAAGTGACTTAAGGGCTGTATTGATATTCACTGCGTGTCTTGTTCCTGATTCACTTCTGTTCTCTCTCATTTTTTCTGATTAGGTGATGGTGATGATAACAGGCCGGGCATGAGAGGAGGTCATCAGATGGTCATTGATGTTCAGACAGGTACGTTTGGTGTCACATGGTTGATTTGCATAGTTTTTGATCGGGTGGTTATCGTGCTACTATTTAGCTTGTTCTGTCTTGCTTGTAGTGGAATGCATGCGAAGACTGCATTTAGTCCCGCTGTTGGGAGTTAAGGGCTGTTTTAAATGTGCGTGTGAATTTGTGAGCTTGTTGTTAGAGGAACAATCGATCCTGCAGCCCTCATGTGGCCCTCTGCGTTCTGACTGACCTCGAGTAACCCGCTCTACAGCTCGGCTGACGCTCAATTGCTTGAACAACTGTCTCTGCTTATCACCATGGAGACATCAGCCTTTCAACCTCAGCACACAGCTGCCTTTCTAGAATATGATGATTTATAACAGCTTTAAAAACACCATAACAGTTTTTATCCTTCGATTTTGTATTGAATTCATACAAAGGTGTAAAATGGCTCACCCACTCACGCTCTTTTGTATCCATGTCTTTATTCGACAGAAACCGTGTATCTGTTTGGTGGCTGGGATGGAACGCAGGACTTGGCTGATTTCTGGGCGTACAGTGTGAAGGAGAACCAATGGGCTTGTATCTCCAGGGATACGGAGAAAGAGGTAAGAAAGAAACTGAAAGAGGAATTTTTTTTTTATTATGACTCAGCTAAATGGCACAAAAAATTCCCTAGATCTTTCCATCATGTCATTGAGTTTCACATACTTCACTGAGTGGACTCTTTTATATGTAGGTTATTTAGATGGGGATTTTTGACTCATAGTTGTGCCAGTTTGTGAATGAGGAAGAGAATGAAATTATTGTAATGGAAAATATGTGGTGCTGATGGAAGTTATAATGGAGATCTCTTTGGTCACTTAAATCTGGTACGCTCTACAATATAGACTAAGAACTGCCCATTAATGCAGGAAGGGCCTGCCTGACAAATATGTGACGTAGCTAACCACATGTTTTAGGAGTGGGCACATCTGAATGAATGATCTCACAAAAGTGAACAGCACTCACAAACAGCTACAGACTACATAGAATACTAAAGAAATGTTTGTAAATGTGTGGAGGTTTTTCATTAGAATTTATGTCCATCCAATGCATTTTCTTTTATTTTAATATTATTTTTATTTAATTTTTTATTTTATTTAAAAATAATAAAATAATAAATAAAATAAAATGAAATAATGAAGTATTTTTATTTTATTTTAATTTCAACGATGTATAATTAAGTTATAAAAATCTGGAAAATAAAATATTTATTATTATTAATAATTATTATTTTTTTAAAATAACATTTTTATTTAATTTGTTTCTTTTAATTTGTTTTTAATATTATTTTATTTTATATTATTTGAAAATAATAAAATAAGAAATAAAATAAAAATATGAAAAATAAAAATTAAAGTGTTTTTATTTTATTTCAACAATGTATATTTGTCATAAAATTTTACAAATAAAATATTTTAAATTTTAACTTTATTTTTCATAACTATTTTTATTTTAAAATATGAAAAATAATACTATTATTTTATTTTTAATTTATTGTTTTAAATAATATTTTATTTTATTTTTATTTTAAAATGATAAAATAAGTAAAATAAAAATAATCTGAAAAATAAATAATCTGAAAAATAAATATTTTTGTTAGTTTTTTATTTTTAACGATGTATAATTAAGTTATAAAAATAATATGAAAAATAAAAAATAAATTACATTTTAAATTTTTTATTTTTCATATTATTTTAAAATAATAAAATAAAAATATTATGAAATAAAGAAAAAGATTATTTTTATTTTATTTTAACAATATATCATTTATTTATCTAGTTTACATGCGCAAAGATTTGATAACGTTAATCTCAAAAAATTTTGCATAATCCATCGATTAGTTCTTCCTCGAAAACACCCATTATTGTGTCCTGGTACCTTGTACCTTGATTTATACACCTTAGTTTTCCCGTAAGATCAGGCATGGCCCTTTGTAAATTTGATCTGGCTTCTGGTCTCATTTAGTTGTACAAAACGGCCTGTTTTGCTGATTGATTTTGCAAATTGTTGTGTCTTACCATATTATTTTAATGTATTACCTTAATTATGAACAACTTTAATTATGGTTTGTAGTGCAAACAGTTTTACCGTTTACTGCATGTTATTATTCTTCTCGTTATTTCCCTATAGCGGCTAATGATCTGGATTGGAAGTCTTGCCCATAGGCTTACTTCCACGTTGAAGAATAAGGTGGATAATTGAGGCAAAAACTATAAAGGTTGTGATATATTTTTTTAGAACGGTCCCAGTGCTCGGTCGTGTCACAAGATGTGCATCGACTCTCAGCGGAGGCAGATCTACACGCTTGGCCGTTACCTGGATTCCTCCGTCAGAAACAGCAAGTCACTGAAGAGTGACTTCTACTGCTATGACATTGACGCCAACACGTGGGCTCTCCTAAGCGAAGACACGTCCGCTGATGGAGGCCCCAAACTCGTGTTCGACCACCAGGTACGCATTTGAAATTACACAACCACCATACCATACCACCAGGAGTCTCCCTTGTACAGGTTTTCTGATGAGCAGTTCAGTATCTCTCAGGTATTTGTACAAAACATCTGTGTTTTTCTCTCTCAGATGTGCATGGACTCTGAGAAGCACATGATCTACACTTTTGGTGGTCGGATTCTGACGTGTAACGGCAGCGTGGACGACGGCAGGACGTCAGAGCCTCAGTTCAGCGGGCTTTATGCGTATCACTGTCAAGCTGGCAGCTGGAGTCTGCTCAGAGAAGACTCGTGTAACGCTGGGCCAGAGGACATCCAGTCCCGCATCGGACACTGCATGCTCTTTCACACGGTCCGTATCCTTAGTAATGACCCCATAAAACGCTCTGAGCTTCAACTCAGATGTTTTGTATGTTGACCTCAAATTTTTGATGGATCCATTTGTGGCCTAATTGGGGTGAATTAGGGCTGGGCATATCAAATTTTATATTACTCCGTATTATTTATTTAGTTGAAGTGTAATATAATTAATTATATATATGATATATATGTGTATATGTATTGAACCGTTCAGTACGAGGCTTTCGGTTCCATACGCATTACATACCAAGCGATTCGACTCGTTGGACTAGTCCTATAAATTTGGAAAAAAAAGAGCTTAAAGTGTGTGAAGTATAATGTTCTCAATGCAACTGTGCTCAACAAGACACATTATGATGGTGGGCTAGTTCACTTTTATTTTTAAATAGCTTGTAAATGCTTGTGCGCATTTTACTTTCACTTTCGAATTCGGCGTCAATTTCTCACTTATATTAGACATAGAATGTTTAATTTATTAACAAAACGAATACACCATTATATAGGCCTAATATAAAATAAGAAATTACACAAAGTTTAGACATAAAACACTGAAAATCAGCAAACATGGTGCAACCAAATAATTAAAGAAACGAATGTTGAAAAAAGCTTCCAAAATCATCTTAGACAAACGGCACAAGTCAAAAGGCCTTCCAAATCTAAAATATTTTTAAAGCAGGCGCTTTTGTATTTCGTTTTGAAACTAAATCTTTCGCCAACTTGTTGTCTTTCCTTACCTCACTTGTCAGGTCGACTCACTCTCCTCACGTAAATGAAAAATGATAAATGAAATACGACTTCTGCCGCTGATCTGAGATGCACACTGCATTGTTCGAAGTAGAAAAATAAAAGAATATGATGTTAGTTTTAATAGATAAAAAAAGTCTAAACATTTGGGAAATCTCTTTGGCATACCATTGTTTTTGCTGTATCGAAAACGTACTGAACCGTAACATCACTGTCATACCGTACCGAACCGTATCATGAATTTTGTGAATCGTTACACCTCTAATATATATATAGAATATAAAAAAATGTATTACAAAAATGGTTTTAAAGGCGTAGTTCACCTGAAAATGAAAGTTACCCCATGATTTACTCGCCCTCAAGCCATCCTAGGTGTATAGGACTTTCTTCTTTCAGACGAATACAATCTTGAGTTATATTTTAAAATGTCCTGGCTCTCCCAAGCTTTATAATGGCAGTGAATGGGCGTTGAGATTTTTAAGCCCAAAAAAGTGCATCCATCCATCATAAAAAGTGCTCCACTCAGCTCCCAGCCATTAATAAAGGCCTCCTGAAGCGAAGCGATGCGTTTGTATACGAAAAATATCTATTTTTAAAAGTTTATAAACCATAATCTTTAGTTCATGCCAACTGTCGTACGTGCATTCAAGAAAAAGTGCAGTTTCAACGGATGACGTAGGTATAGCGTAAGCTCCGGTGAGAAGTGACGAACACGGAAGCGCAGTGGAGAGGGCAAAACAAAACGCTGGTAACAAATGAGAAGTACAAAACGAGGATTTGTAAAGAAAATTGTCAGTGGATTTCAATATAAGCCAAGAGGAGACTGGTTTTCCTTTGCTGTAAACAAAACTTGGCTCTAGCAAGACTAGCATATTCTCACCGGAGCTTACTCTGCATCTACGTCGTTCGCTAGAACGCCACTCTCTTGTGAATGCACTACGAAAGTTAGCGTAAGATAGAAATTACGAAAATAAACTTTTTATGATGGATGGATGCACTTTATTGGACTTCAAAATATCAACACCCATTCACCGCCATTATTAAAGCATAGAACAACCAGGACATTTTTAAATAGAACTCTGATTGTATTCGTCTGAAAGAAGAAAGTCATATACACCTAGGATAGCTTGAGAGTGAGTAAATCATGAGGTGGCTTTCATTTTTGGGAGATAATTGCTGAATTTATTGGTGGTTTTAACAACAAATTTGATTAGATTATTTATTTATTTATTTTTTGTAGAGAAATCGCTGCCTGTACGTCTTCGGAGGTCAGAGGTCCAAAACTTACTTGAATGATTTCTTCAGTTACGACGTCGATGGTGACCACGTGGAGATCATCTCAGACGGCACCAAGAAGGACTCAGGCATGGGTACGTTGTCAACAGCGATTTTATTTTTTTGTTGCATTGTAACAAAAACTCCTACAAAGCCATGTCCTGAGAAGACGCTCCTTAAAAGGAGAGCGCAGGAATCTTGAGCATGAAGGTGACATCATGTTCAGAAATAGAGTTGAATCAGGTGGGGATTATGTCACTGTTGCGGGCAGTTACGTGCAGCACAGGCAAACATGTGATCTATTGCAGTCTTACTGTTCAACAGCTAAGTCAGCTTGACATCATCTGTCTTCCTGATACTGATATACACAGATCTGCTGGTCTGGCTGATAGTGATGAATGCTTCTTGTGAGGATTGTCCTGATGATGGGTGAATATTGCAGCAATTTCCTGAGCAGGGAGACAAGGTTTTTGCGGTTACAACACGCTGCTCTACAAAGAACACATATTCTGCTTCTCATCAAGATATACTCCTCTAAAGACTCGGCGTGAAGTATACGTTTTAATATTTAAAGTCTTCTCTGGAAGATTAAACATTTGTAGCCTTGGATGACTCGGGTTACGTAAAACTGTATTTTTTTTTCTCTTGAGAAAATGCTAGTCTCTTAGTTTGCTAGGGTGTTTAAGGTGGTTACTAAGAGTATTGCTAGGTGGTTGCTTACTATCCCAAGTCTTCATGATATTCTAGTCACTGCATATGGCACAGGCTTTTTTTTTACCCATGATTTCTTAAAGTAACAGTTTGCTGAAACACAGTGTTGTTATTAACTGAAACGAAAACTATTAACTATAATAAATTATTTTCAGAATAAAGCTGAAATAAAGTAAATATAAATATTAGATGAAAAACTTAAATTAAATTAGAGATGTTGGCAACTAAAATAAATTTTTTTAAATGAATAAAATATAAAATGTAAATACATTTTTTTTTTTATTATGCAAGAACAAAAATCAAAATGACAAGTATCAAAAACACATAAAAATAACCTGGATCAATATAAAATTAATTAACACATATAAAATTAATAAAAAATATTACATTAAATAGGCATATTCAGTAAATTCACTTGCTAATTCAATATTTATAGTAATATAAAATATATAAAAAATTACAAATGCACAGAGCAAAATTACTAAAGCATGAACAAAAATTAAAATAAGTATAAGTATAAAAATAAAATCAACTGTGAAATAAAATCAATTATGCTGTTATTTCATTTATAATATTATTTTAATAATTTTTTAGAAATCTAATTTATTACTACTACTACTACTAATATTATTTATACAAATAATAATAATAATTATCATTTCTTTAGTTTCATATTAATACAAAAATATTAAAAAAAATAAATGACAAAAGCACAAAGCAAAATTATTAAAGCATAAACAAAAATTTAAATTCGAAGTAAAATCATTTGGATCATCTGTGAATTAATTTTAATTATAATATTAATTAATGAAAAATTATTAATTATAATATTAATTAATGAAAAATTATATATAATTATTTTTTTTTTATTTTTTTTTTCCTTAGTTTTGTATTAATATATTAAATATTTTAGCCGTTAATGTACAGAACTGCTGATATAAAAGTAATAAAAATATAAAATAATATTCTGTAAATTCACTTGCTAATGCAGTTTATAGCAATATAAAATATTTTTACAAAATGTAAAAAATGACAAAAGCGCACAACAAAGTGAATAAAACATGAACAAAAATTAAAACGAAGTATCGAAAGTAAAAAAATTATGATTAGCAAGCTCACCTAACACACTCGTTTTGATTACTCAACAATAAATGTAAAATTGATGAAAATATAAAACTAAATATGTGTATTCTGTAAATTCAGTTGCAAATGCAATATTTATACCAATTTAAAATATAAAAAAATAAATGACAAGCACACAATAACTAAAACATGAACAAAAATTAAGAAGTATCAAAAGTATAAAAAAATAGAAGCTCAATCAAAATACTAGTAAATGCTATAATAGTATATAAATGATATTAAAATAACCCTGAAACACCTGTCTTCACAGTGTCTCTCGCACTAGTCAACATTAAACATGACCAATTTGAAGTTCTCAGTAGTTCGATTGGCTTCTGAAGAACTGAATGAGTTCTTCGAAAATACTTCATGCCCACGCACTTGTGGTCATTTAGCTCACCTAACAAACACTCGTTTGGTTAGCTACACATGCATACAAATGAAACTCGCACGCACAATCAAGACTTACAACAAAGCAGACTTTGTAAAAACGTCTGTGATCAGCATGGGGAAGAATTTGGTGAGCAGACAGGTCATTATGTCTGCACACCCACATAATATCCCCCCAAAATTTTTCTTCACTTTCTCTATAATCAGTAATGATGGCAAGATATTGTATCAAGCTCGGCGGAAGATACTAAATCGAACAGCCGGCTCACAGAGAAGAGAGACGCAGAAGGTGAACGAGTGTGAGAGCTCTGTGAAGCCTGAGAGAGACTGTGCAGACACAGGCCTGTGACACACTTCCTGTTCCCATAAACAGATTGTGTAAAATCTCAATGGGCGACTTGACGCAATGAGAGAATATAAAAAGACCTCTGTGTTCTCTGTTATCGCGTTAGAGCGAGATGTGTGTGCGACGAGGACAGGGGGTGACAGAAAGAGAACAAGCTAGAAGGCAGCAGAGAGGGACAAAAATAAGACTGAACAAAACACAATTTACCGTGAGCCTGAACAGTATGGTCACAACCAGACCTTAAAGGTACAGTTCACCCAAAAATAGAATTTATTATGTAGTTTCATACCGTAACTGTCCTAAAACCAATCAGGAGATTGAAATAATCTAAAGCTGTCCTGGGACATTATCCTGCCTATTTCACAACTACTTACTTAGATGAAATACTAAGTAAATTAATTAAAATGACCTTATATTTGGGGTAAACTTGAAGAGAATTGATATCAACTTAATTGAAAAACACCTGGATCATCTGTGAATTACACAGTTGTTTTATTTATAATGTTATTATATTATGTTATTTCAATAATAATAATAATAATAATAATAATAATAATAATATTATAATGTAAACTATTATAATAAATATTAATTTAAAAACCAAAATGAAATTAGACATGTTTAACTTGATAAAATAAGTTATATTGAAAGTACTAAAATTACAAAAACTGAAATAAAATAAAATTAAATAATACATAAAATTTAAAGTTAAATGATTTTTTTTAAATAATTAAGCAAATTCAACAAACAAACAAAAAAGACAAGCACAATAAAATGACTAAAACGTGAACAGTGCCTTTTCATGAGCAGTGATTAAAACATGGTATTAATATTTTTATTCAGTATCAGTTCAGTTATATGGTATTAAAGGAACAATGCAAAACTTGAATGTAAAAATCAACAATAAATATACAATTAACAAAAAATCAAATTAAATAGGTAAATTCTGTAAATTTACTTGCTAATGCAATATTTAATTGCAATTAAAAATGTAATATTTTTGTTAGTATATTAATATAGTATTAATCAAATGTTTCAAAACATTAGTTTAATAATATTTAATATTATATCTTTAGTCATAATAATTTCATAACAGAACAAAATAATGCGAATATAGGAAAAATAGATGTGATTAGCACATATATATTATGATGTTATTTTAATATAATTTAAAAATGTATAATTCAATAATAATAATAATAATAATAATAATAATAATATTGTAGTTTCATGATTTAATATTTGTGTGTTATTAATGTAGTATTGAATTAAATATTTTAAACATTATTAAACATTAATGCTTAAAAATATTTAATATTACACGTATTAATGCACACTGCCAATCGAATGTTTGGGATTAATGCGATTTTTAATGTTTTTTTTTTTTTAAATAAGTCTCTTATGCTTCTCAAAGGTCCATTTATCTGATCAAAAATACTGAAAATATAATAGTAATATTATGAAATATTATTGAAATTTAAAATAACAGTTTTATATTTTAATATACTTTAAAATTTGGTTTATTACTGTGATGCAAAGCTGAATTTTCCTTCAGAATTAATTCTAATATGCTGATTTATTATCAATGTTGGAAAAAGTTGTGCCACTTAATAATTTATGGAACCTGTGATACTTTTTTCAGGATTCTTTGAATTAATAAAAAATAAAAAGAACAGCATTTATTCAAAATAAAAATCTTTTCTAACAATATAATAAAGTCTTTACTGTCACTTTGTATCACTTCAACACATCCTTGAGGAATAAAAGCATTAATTTCTTTCAAAACAAAAAGAAGGAATAAAAATGTATATACAAATAAATGTTCTTTTTAATGTTTTAATCATCAAATAATCCTAAAAAAAACATTTAAAAACTGTTTTCAACATTGATAATAAATCAAAATATTAGAATGATTTCCGAAGCATCATGTGGCACTGAAAACTGGAGTAATGATGCTGAAAATTCAGCTTTGCATCACAGGAAGAAATTCTGTTTTAAAGTATATGAAAATAGAAAACCACTATTTTAAATTGCAATAATATTTCACAATATTACAGCTTTTGTCTGTATTTTTAATCAAATAAATGCAGCCTTGATGAGCAGAAAAGCTTCATTAAAAAACAGGAAAATCTCACTGATCCCAAATGTTTAATAAATGCACTTCATAACTTCATAGCTGATTGATTTAAAAATACAAAACAATGCAAATATGATAAATTTACTCCCAAAAAAGTTCGTTTTGTACCCTTGCTACAAAAGTTTGGCTAAAACCATAAGAAAAATAGAGGTGATTTTCATGTTATCTACACACGATTACACCAAGTGACAATCTTTTTGATTTTTCTTAAGGATCTAAGTCCGTCTGTGTTTGTGTTGCAGTACCGATGACGGGATTCACTCAGCGTGCCACCATCGACCCGGAGCTCAATGAGATCCACGTTCTATCAGGACTCAGCAAAGACAAAGACAAGCGCGAGGAAAATGTACGCAACTCCTTCTGGATCTACGACATTGCACGCAACAACTGGTGCGTGAGTTCTCGGACACGCTGTACACCAATGCACATTGAATGCTAATAACTACACTAGACCTAGTGTTCATGTGGCCCAGAGGACCGCCTGCATCAGTAATCCACAGAATGCCTCAGGAGCCTAATTCCTGAGATTTTAAATTGTCATACACCTCTTGAAAGGAAGACAATCTTCAATTATGATGAAAAAAGATGTTCTTTCCTTTCCTGGACTGTGTGTTCTCTTTTCAGTGCATTGATGAGAGTAAATGCATCCTACAAAAACACCTTGAATAAATTGTTCTCTGCTTGCGTGTGCATTCACATATATTCGATAAAACCAGGGCGAAAGTTGTATTTCAAAAGCATGCCTGACCTTCAGAAAGGGAGTTGGTGACCATCAAACAGGAACAGAACGTTCTCTGCTTGCGTGTGGGTCTGACTGCATGTGTCTGCATGCGTGTGTGTGTGTTAAATGTGCTTTGCACTTAAACTGGGGGAGAAGAACCCTTTGTTCTGTACGCTAATTGAAGCAGTTGGCTTACAGCGTCTGAAAAATCGTTGTTTCATTTGGGTCTGGCGCACTGGTTTGTGTCATTTTGTTTATTTGAATTGATTTGGGTGGGTGGGTGTGTGTACACTTGTCTGGGACAGTGTGCACAGTTGAGTATGAAAGACTAATGCTGGGTTTTTTGTGCAGGTCATGTGTTTATAAGAATGACCAGGCGGTGAAGGAGAACCCCACTAAGGCCCTGCAGGAAGAGGAACCTTGTCCTCGTTTTGCTCATCAGCTGGTCTATGACGAGTTGCACAAGGTAATGTAGATGATTTTACTTCCACACCCATGGTAAATATGAATTGAGCGTTTATGTGGTGGTGTGGTTTAGGAATGGCTGGTTTAATGATCTGACCTGATCACTTGAAGTTTGTAGGTTTCAACCCAATAATCCATAATTTTTATTATATTATATTATATTATATTATATTATATTAATTGTAACTCCAGGTTTCTACAGTAAAAAAATGTTTATACTTTTTAAATCCTTTTTATATTATATTATATTATATTATATTATATTATATTATATTATATTATATTATATTATATTATATTATATTATATTATATTATATTAATTTTAACAGAACTTTACATTTTTTTTACATTATATTATATTATTAATTTTAACTGAAATGTTTAGACTTTTAACTTAACTTTTAAATAATTTCTTATATTATATTATATTATATTAATTGTAACTCCAGGTTTCTACAGTAAAAAAAGTTTATACTTTTTAAATAAATTTTCTATTATTATATTATATTATATTATATTAACATTTTAGTTAGACTTTTTAACCTAAAAACAGTAAAAATGTTTAGACTTAACTTTTAAATAATTTCTAATAATATATTCTATTATATTATGTTATATTCATTGTGTTAACTCTGGATTTCTACAGTAAAAATGTTTTTACTTTTAAGGTAACTTTGAAATAATTTGTATATTATATTATATTATATTATATTATATTATTAATTTTAACTAAAATGTTTAGACTTTTTAACTTAACGTTTAAATCATTTCTAATATTATATTAATTTTATCTCCAGGTTTCTACAGTAAAAAATGTTTATACTTTTTAAATTCCTTTTTAAATGTTTATACATGTTAAATCATTTTTATGTTATTATATTATTAATTTTAACTAAAATGATTAGACTTTTTAACTTATTAACAGTAAAAAAATTTAGACTTTAACTTAACTTTTAAGTAATTTCTAATTTTATATTACAATATATTATATTATATTATATTAATTGTGTTAATTTTAACTCTAGGTTTCTACAGTAAAAATTATTTATACGTAACTTTTAAAATATATTATATTGTATTATATTATATTATATTATATTGTAATTTTAATTGTGTTAATTTTAACTCCAGATTTCTACATAAAAAATATGAATACTTTTGACTTTTAAATTTCTATATTATATTATATCATATTGTATTGTATTATATTATATTATTTGTGATCATTTTAACTCTTATAATCTTGTAATTTTTTATATGTATTGTAATATATAATATTAATGTAATATTATAAAATTGTTAATATAAAATTATTACAATGTTTCTATTTTTATATTAATAGTAATAATGTAGTGTTTATATAATATTAGGCTGTTGAAGTCTTAATAAGTCTTAATGTTTACCAGATTATTCAAAATTCAGAGGTATCTGGTCTATTGTGTATCTTTACTTTTTTTTTTTTTTTAAAGGCTGATAATGATTCTGTAACCCAAAATGATTGCAAATTACCAGATGCAACAGCTTTCAAATGAGAAGGTTGTGACCTGTAGAGACATTTAAATATGAATTATATTTACCTCAGGCACTTTGACAGCTTGAGCTGATAAAACACTAATTTCCTTAATTGCTGTACTGATTAATCAAAGCAATTAGCAGGGGATTGATGTGATGATATACTACACAGGTGCATTACCTTTTCGGTGGAAACCCAGGAAAGTCCAGCTCTCCCAAAATGAGATTGGATGATTTCTGGTCCCTAAAGCTGTGCCGCCCTTCCAAAGAATATCTGCTTCGACACTGCAAATACCTCATTCGCAAATACAGGTACAAATATGCTTTCAAATGCATACAAAAAACCTGGTTACTGACTGCACACTGATTACTCTGACTTCACAGATGTTGATTAGGAAATTGCGCTCAAGAATAATGTTTACTTAATTAGGTAGTCTGGTCTCTGTCTGTCTAATGCCAAAGAAAAACGTCAGATCCTTCCGTTTCCAAAAGGAGCTAGGAGAATGTTTAGATATCTGTTCCATGTTAAATAGTTTGTGTTGAATGTTAACACGAAGAACATGATCTTGCTGTGATCTCAATGTAAACCACTAGGGCCCAGATGTATTGTTATGTAATTGCAGTGTCATGCAGCACTGCAGTTAGTGATTAAATTACAGTAGTAGTTTTCCATTGGTGCAAGCAATTTCTGCTCACATAGTGCCATCTGTTGGCCATATTTGCTTACTTAATGCAATAGTAGTGTACCTTGAAATACAAATCTCTCCTCATTTTGATTACTGTCTTGTGTGTGTTTGCAGGTTTGAGGAGAAGGCTCAGACTGAGCCCTTGAATGCACTGAAATATCTACAGAATGATCTGTCTCTTACCGTGGACCACAGCGACCCCGATGAGACAAAAGAGGTCAGGACTCTCATTAAAAAAAGGTTACATTTAATGATTAAAGGTTTAGTTCACTCCAGAAATTAAAATTTCCTGAGAATTTGACCCCCGTGTCATCCAGGATGTTTTGTCTTACTTTCTTTGGTCGAAAAAAAATTAAGGTTTTTAATTAAAACATTCCAGGATTTTTTTCATATAGTGGACTTCAATGCAGCAGGTCCAAATTGCCGATACCGATTTTTGCAAACTCTGATTTTCTTTCTATATACAAATTAATCCGTATTTTTTCAATGCAAAAAACTTTTATTTACATAATTAAAAAAATTATTAAACATTACAGTTCCCCCAATCTAAGACTAAGTTACAGATGTTCTCTCACTTAAACAGCTCTCTATATATTATATTATATTATTTTAACTCCAGGTTTCTACAATAAAAAAAAGTTTTGCTTTTTAACCTAACTTTTAAAACCTTATTATATTATATTATATTATATTATTTTATTTTTATTTTAACTCCAGGTTTCTACAGTAAAAAATGTTTATGCTTTTTAACGTAACTTTTAAATAATTTTTGTATTTTATATATTATATTATATTATATTATTAATTGTAACTAAAATGTTCAGACTTTTTAACTTAACAACAGTAAAAATGTTTTTGCTTTTTAACTTAACTTTTAAATAATTTGTATATTATATTATAGTGTAATTTATATACTTTTAAACCACAAATGCTCGACTTCACACATTGCGTAGTCACTTTGGTCACGCGTGACCTCTAAAAAATCTGGACTAAATTACAGATGTTCTCTCACTTAAACAACTCTCATAATAAAGTGCTCTGTGACTGGAAAAAGGTAGAAGGAACAATTAAGTGATAAGGAGTTGCTGTATATAACAAAACAGATGTCATTTCCCATTAGGTTTATAAATGGTAATTTTTCGCCTAACCTTATTAAATGTGTCTTTTTTTTTTTACATCAAAATCTTACATTGTTTTAATTAATTTTGTTAAAAAAAGTTAAAAAAAATTAATTCTTACCTTTCAAATGAAATCAGTATCAACTGCAGAAGAAACAGAAGCTGCATCTGAAGTGGCATTAGATGTATTTACGCAGACTGTTTGATGAAGTCGAGGTGCCATAAATGCATTTACACTGCAAAATTGCAAATGCATAAATATTTTATAGGATTAATGTTTGAAATATTTTTTGATCATGCAAATAAGAAATGTTGGGGAAAATGCAGTGATACTTTTAAATATGAAACCAAGCCACCAACCAAATGCCTGTTTGAATGAGTGAATCATTTAGTCCTTCATTCAACAGATTTGTTCAAACTGCTGATTCATTCAGAAAAGAGGTAACTGTTTTTATTGAATGGGTTACAGAATCATTGAGTACGTTTACATGGACAACAATATTCCGATTTTAATGCGATTAAGATAATACTCTGATTAAGAAGCATCCATGTAAACTGAGATTTTTTATTAATTTAATCCGACTAAAGTCATAATCGGAGTAAACACAAATCGAATTAAGACAGGTGGAGTATTCCTATTTTAGTCGCATTGTGGAAGACATGTACACACCTTAATCACACTATTCCCCTTGTGTAGGACTTTTCGCCACATTTTGTGACAGGATACACACTAATGCTGCGTTCCAGGCAGGTTTTTGAGCTCGTAAATCATATCTTCAAACTACGACTCAGGTCTTTGTAGCGTTCCAGGCAAGTCACGCTAATCATTTATTAGTTTTAGCTATATTATTAATAATTTCATTGCAACTTTATATTGTCCTAAAATCTATTTTCCACCGTGTGCCACTCGCATAAACACAGCACCCCAGAGGCTTTATTGTTGTTTCGCGGGATGTAACTATAGGAACTGGGAGTACGTCGATCTAGTACGAGTTCAGGGGTGGGAATTCACGGGTTTGATTGCCTTTCCAGTGCACTTTCACGGGTAGAAGTTTGGAAAAACACGGGTTACGGATTGCCTGGAACGCGGCTAATGCTCTCAGTTGGTCGCACGTGCTTATACTTTGGGTTCATTTTTATTTATTTATTTATTTTTTGCTACAACATGGGATTAATCAATGCTCATTGCTGATAAATGATTTGTCTGTTATCATAATTTATAGTTTTATGGAAACGTAGATAACATTCAACCCGTTCTTTTTCATTAGTATTATTTGTGATTTTAATTTTGTGAACGGGATTTCCGCTATTTGAATGTCTTAGGATGCTTTTTAATTTTACTATCGAATTCATGATCTTGGTTTTGCTAACATATATAGGCTACACCTATCAATTTTAAGATTAAAACAAATTTTTAAAAGATGGATTTGTTATTTTTAATTAAACAGCATAACAACAATAAAATAAAACCAGCTTATATCATTTATTAACAAAAACTAATAAGACGAGGCATGGACTCCATCGCATGCTGTGTTATATGCCGACTAAACAATTTATTACAGGGCGTGCAAACACTGAGCAACCAAATCAATTAATAAAAAATAAATAAAAGAAAGCCTCCAAAGCGTAATGTGAGGTAAACGGCAAAGATAACAGGGTTTTCAAAATGAAAACAAACAAACAAAAAAGTAAAACTAAACTGGCTTTTCGACTTGCGTGTTTTTTTTTTTTTCCCCTAAAAACTGACTGGCTCTGAAACGCTCGCTGTATGGAGCAGACGCTTTGGAGCAGAAATGCGACCACGGCAAATTTTAACTCACACATTCTAAAAAAATTGTTGCATATGTCCAGAGCCACTTCAAGTTTGGAAGTGTGGACGTAATGTGTGTCATTAATCGATCTATGTACTATAACATGTAAAACGGGAACATGAAAGGAATATTCTAAAAGCAACTCATGTAAACAGCTTAATCATATTATTGTCTTATTCAGAATAAGGTCATTAATTAGATTACTGGTGTCCATGTAAACGTAGTCATTGATTCATTTGACTTGTTCAAAAATGTGGATTCATTCAGTGACAAAACACTGCTGTGTTGCTCTGAGACACAAACAGTTCTACTGTGGCTTTGATTGCAACTATTTTCATACGAAATTGAGCAAAAACAGTCAATATTGTGTTTAAAATGTAAGTTGCTTAATTTTAATTTTTTTGTTTATTGATCTACTGTTGAATGAAATCAGCATCACACTGCAGCCGGATTGATATTCGGGGAAACGTGCAATGTTGCTTACCTAAATCAGTCATGCATTTTTACCTTCAACCCATTGATCACCATTGAAGTCCACTATATGGAGAAAAATCCTGCAATGTTTTCCTCAAAAACCTTAGTTTCAAAAGACATGAGCATCAATTCTGGAGTGAACTAGTTAACA
Source organism: Garra rufa (assembly GCF_049309525.1). Classification (NCBI taxonomy): domain Eukaryota; kingdom Metazoa; phylum Chordata; class Actinopteri; order Cypriniformes; family Cyprinidae; genus Garra; species Garra rufa. Next base: position 13,311,542 of record NC_133364.1, on the reverse strand, counting down.
AACCTTTGAACTTCTGTGTTGATTGAGTTAGTCTGTGCATTTACTTGAATTTTAAATTAAATTAAAGCAAAGTCTCATGTAATTGAGTCCTGAATGCTAGACTAAAATTGTACAAATCCCCATAAATAAATGTGCCTTTTGTGTTTGTTTCTTGTAGTTCCAGCTCTTGCCCTCCGCTCTGTTCAAATCCAGCTCAGACTTCATTCCTCTAGGTGAGCGATGATTGTCCTCCATTCAGGTTCTTTTACTACAACTGTGAAAATCAACGCATAAGCTACTCTAATATAATAATTAGTGCGTTAATGCTTAATAATTTTCTTCTCTCCATCACAGGCTTTTCAGATGTGGATCAGACGTATGCCCAGCGCACGCAGCTGTTCGACACGCTCGTCAATTTCTTCCCTGACAATATGACCCCGCCCAAGGGTAACCTTGTCGACCTCATCACCCTGTAGCCACGCCCTTCTCACAATAGACCACACCCCTCTTTAGACCTCTCAGACTCCTCCCACCCAAAACAGAAGTTATTTTTCTACATTTTCCACCCGAGGTGTGCCGTGCCCACCAACTGTGTTTTCTCTCACAGAAATAATGCCACTTAAACATCACCGAGACTTATTTAAAATGTTTGAAATATAATTTTCTACTCTGGAGCGCCAGGGTTGTGCTTTTTTATCTTTGGGTTTATTTTAAAAAGGTGTCAGAATTAGGTTTAAATATCTGCATATCTGCCAAATTTTCGTTTTTTTTTTTTTTTTTTAAACAAATGTCTGCGTAATTTCAGTTTTAGCATTTAAATTTCCTTTCATACAGGTTCAAGCAGTTTACATCAGGGGTGGTTTTGATTTATAAACTGTGATCAGCATGGGTTCCTTTATGCCTTGCTGTTTTAAATCACATTTTTATGGACAAGCACAGATGGAGGCCGTAGGCAAAGATCAGAGCGCCCTCTTGAGATCAATTCTGTTCACTGTCAATGAGCACTGGCTTCCATCTAAACCTGCTGCTGCTGCTGCTGCTGCTGCTATTGGATGCTGCCATGATATATTAGTGCTTTCTTTGACTTTTTAATAATGATGAAACACCCATAATTAAGTTCTCATCCATAATCTTAAAAGGTAAGATTTGCTCTAGTGACATGTTTCAAGTGTAATGCACACATTTAGGTACACAAGAGCTGTTTTCCACTGTGTGTTAGTAGCACATGATCATTCATGGCAACACATTGTACTTTATACACTTAGCGAACACTTTGCTGCAATTAGACAAACTGAAGATGCGGATGATTTCAGATTTTTTGAAGTGTAGATTGCTGTTTACTTCAGGTCGAGGCTGCTTTTGTCTGAACTCATTATAGTCTAGTTCATACTGCTGGTACCAACTCAAAGGAGCCTTATTGGGACCACCCGAAGTCAGAAGAGACCCCTTTCTATTTATTAATGATATTATTAATATTATTCTAATTATTTCTTGGTGAACTTGAGCCCTGAATGTCATGTCTTACGTTCTGTCTCACTCTATGCTGTCAATATGTGCCCTTCATTCCGTACGAGCTTCCAGGTTGTTTACAATCTTGGATAGGTGAAAATATTTTGGAGGATAGTCTTCCATATAGTTCATCTGTACATCTAACTCGGTCTCCATTTGTGCAGTGTTAGTTTAACAGCAGTTATTTGTGGCTCTGTGCACGATTCGGAAGTGTTAGCCCTGCACAAAAATGTTCCGGTAATTGGATCGCTCTTAAATTTGCTGTCTTTTTGGCTTCGCCCACGCAGAAACCAAAGGCTCAAAGAACCTGGGACAGTACATTAAGCTTCACCCTGCTGATTGTGTCCTCCCAAGTGTCATATCTCAATTCCCCGAACTCAGTATTAGCTGTAATTAGGCTCTGTGGAGATGCACTGACGGCGCACCGTGGAACAGAAATTTGACTACTTTGTGATTTCCCAGATTATTTCTTTCCTGGCGTGGAAGCAATTAGGATGTATATGATTCAGAATCCAGGGCTTACTTTTGCCTGTTGTAGCTTTAGCGTTGTCTTTGTGCCAGGAAGAAAGTTAAAAAAACAAAACAAACAAACAAACAAAAAAAATAGGAATGAAAACGCGAGGATCCGCGAGATGGACGACACTTACAACCGGAGACTTTTTGTCGCACTTAATGCCAAATACGTTTTCTTGCTTTCGGTGTACATTTCTGCAGTGTCAGAGATGAAGTGACTTTTTCTTTTTTCTCTCTCCTGGAAATCCTCATCTCGTCGAGCCCCCCCAGGCGCATTGAGATGTCAGCACTACACTGTGGCTCTCATGAATGTGTAGAACCTATTAAAGAACTGCATTGTATGTAATGTACATAAAGAATAAAGATTGTATTTTGTTCAAGTTTTCTTAAAAATCGTCTTGGTCTTCCTTTAACGTAGACCTATAAAACTTAGCGTTGACTCGAGACTCCCCTAAAACCAGCTACTTCCAGCTTAAACCAGCAAGGACCAGCCAACCAGCCTGGGCTGGTTTTAGCTGTTTTTTTCACCAGGGTCGTGAAGGGAAAAAAAATGTTCTAATCTAAGTATCCTGAAAATAGTGTAATGGTTTTCCTCAAAAAATGTTTGGAAGTAATATTGCTTGAGCAGCAAATCAGCATATTATAATGATTTCTGAAGGATCATGTGACATTGAAGACTGGAGTAATGACGCTGGCCACTTTTCCAGCCTGGTGAGGCTGGTCTTAGCTGTTCAGGCTGGGAAACCACCAGCTAAAACCAGCCTGGCCAGGCTGGGAGACCAGTTTAAACCAGCTTAGACCAGCCAACCAGCCTAGGCTGGTTTTAGCTGGGTTTTTTTCAGCAGGGGATGCTGAAAATTTATCTTTGCCATCACAGGAATACATGTAAAATATACAATTAAATCAGAAGTTTGCGTTATTTTAGCAAAATTAGAGGGATTCCAAATACATGTTATTTTTTTTAATCTAGTTCTGACCTGAAAATTATAGTTTATAGTTTATAAAAATGATCCTGTTCAAAAGTTTACATTGATTGTTAATACTGTGTTGTTACCTAAATGATTCACAGCTGTTTTTGTTGTTGTTGTTGTTTAGTGATAGTTGTTCATGAGTCCCTTGTTTGTCCTGAACAGTAAAAATGCCTGCTGTTCTTCATAAAAATCCTTTAGGTCCCACATAATGTTTTTTTTTCCCAGAATTTTTGTGTATTTTAACCCTTTCCAACAATGACCGTATGATTTTGAGATCCATCTTTTCACACTGAGGGATTTAGGGACTACTCAACTATTACATAAGGTTCAAACGCTCACTGATGCTTCAGAAGGTAAAACCATACATTAAGAGTGGGAGGTGAAAACTTTTGAACAGAATGAAGATCTTATTTATAAATATATATTTTTCATTTAGTACTGCCCTTCAGAAGCTACAGAAGATGCATGTTTCTTAGAAGACAAAATAAGTTTACACTAATCATCAAATTCAAAGAGTTTGCACTCCACCCACATTTAGCAGATTCTGCAAGGTGAAGGATCTGAGGATCCTCAAATGCAAACTGTGTGTGTTTTGCTTCAAGAGAGCAACCATACATTTGTGTTGTGATCTATCAAAGGTGTATGTAAACTTGTGACTTCAACTGTATAAAATGTTATTTTAAGTTGTAAATTATATTATAAACTTCTTTCAAAACCATTTGAAAATCTTAGTCACCAAACCTTTTGTTATCATTTAAGATGAAGTGACTCCGCATGTTATGTCAACTACCTAAGAAAACACACTTTTTTTAAAAAAAAACAACTTTTTATTTATATTAGAAATCATGGCCATCCCCATCCGATCTGACGGAGATGCAGCTTCCAGTGTATCAGACCCCTGTCGTTTGCACACAGCAGCAAACTGACTTCAAATACAGAATACAACTATAAATTCAACCTTAATACTTTGGTGGAAGTACAACAGCTAAACGGAGACAGCAGTGAATCCCTTATATTGAAAATTGGTGTAGTGCATGCAAATACAATAATTGAAAAAAAAAAATGTTTTGGTGAAATCAACATTAAAAGAAATTAAATAAAACATCCCCAAAGAAAAAGGGGATCAATACTAAACTGAACATTCTGATTAAAGACATTGACGCGTTATGATTTAATACCTGTAACTACACTTTAAGAATGTAAGTGAGTTGTGTTGGATTTAGTGTCAAATGGTTCAGGTTGACAAAACCAAAAACCTTCATACTGGCATGATTACCAACACAGAGACATGAGTGGTGCTCTGCTAATCATGGGGGTCACATACTTTTGACCCAGAGTCTAATTTACCAGGATGAATTATCCATTGGTCGAAGTGTAATTTAGTGCCTATGAGTGTTAATCTTGTCTAAAACAGAAAACAAACAAACAACTTGTATAAGAAGCATAAAAATAAGCATTATATACAAGCGCAACAATTACATTCTTAAGAAATAATACAAGGTTCCCACAGTCCTTTCTGGGTATCAAAAAGTAATGGGAAAAGCAATGGATATTTCTGTAGTGATATAATTTATGCTCCAACAATTCTGTTCTTTCAATAACATGATTTTTATATATAACGGAAGTTCACTGGTCAGAAACCATATCACTGAATATGCACTACTAGTCAAAAGTTTTTTCATGTTAAAGAAGTATTCTGTTCACCAATCCTGCAGTAACATTTTCAAATATTTGTACTATTTAAAACTGTAATATATTTTAAAATGTAATTTTAAAATGTAACAGTGACATGATCCCGCAGAAATCATTCTAATATTCTGATTTGCTCCTCAAAAAAACATCTATTATTATTATGTTGAAAACAGCTGAGTAGATTTTTTTCAGGTTTCTTTGATGAATAGAACGCTCAGAAGAACAGCATTTATCTGAAATAAAAAAACTTTTATCATCACTTTTGTTCAATTTAAAGCATCCTTTAAAATAAAAGTATGAATTTCTATAATTTCTTTCTTTCTAATAATGTTTCTTGAACAGCCAATCAGCCTTTTACAATGAATTCTGAAAGACCATGTGACACTGAAGTCTGGACAAATGATGCTGAAAATTTGGATTTGATTGCAGGAATAAATTGTTTTAAAATACATTCAAATAGAAAGCAGTTATTTTAAATTGTACATTTTTTTTTTTTTTTTAATTGTATGGTTTTGGCTGTACTTCGGATCTAATAAATGCAGGACGGGTGAGCAGAAGAGACTTCTTTAAAAGCATTAAAATCTGTCAAATCTTTTGACTGGTATAATGTGGATAAATGTGAAACTTAACCCTGATATTGCTTATGGATACAGCATCATAAGGCATGTTCTCGATGCAAAGGCAGTGAAATCGATGCCTTATTTTGGCCAAATTCTAAGGCAGGTTCACATTTGGAAAATGCAGTCCAATGAGGAAAAAAGTTCCAAGATGGTGAGCCAAATCTAAATTCTTTTTTCATTCAATACTAAAAATTGGAATCTGTTTTAAATTAGAAGTGTGCTACTTTACCTAATATTTATTTACCTTAATATTTTGTTCATTCAATTGTTTATTAGCAAACTATTGGTTTTGAAACGCAATCTTAAGTGTGCTGGAGAAAAGTTTAAGGCACAAAGGGAGGCCATAGATTGTGCATTGACATTCCATTTACACAATTCCCCCTGTTCCCACACACAGTGACACACAAAACTTGAACCTTTTCTGCTACTTCATAACATACTCATAGAACATACTTGACATTCAGCTACCGAATTACAGCATATATACATCCAGGCACCAAATGAAACCATTGTCTTGATAGTGTGTTGATAGTCTTTATGTCAATCTCTGCTTTCTCCCATCTACCTTCTAGCCGATCCCAATCTACCGTTATGAGAGCAGCAAGGTTTCCATTCAACCTTCCATGCCATTACAAGTGTGTGTCTTCTTCATCAGGTATGTCCTCTTTCAGCAGGTTGTCTATGGGGACGATCCAGCTGTCGTTGAACTCCCCGTTCAATGTCGTTTTCTTCTCTTGCATCTCCGGCTGTACCTCCATCACCTCCAGTGTGGGATTGTCATGATAACCGTTCTCCACCGTCTGCAGCTCTTCCGTCAGGTGTTGCTGTCAAGGTAGAAGTACATGTTGGGATGTTAAACAGTCTAACTTGAATCATTCAGAACATTCATCATTCCTAGATGAATTTATTGAAAGTAGGGCCCGTATCAAGAAAAGCAAGCATTTCTGATTCATCTTTGTGTTTAGAATTGAGCATTACCTGGTTCTTCCTGTAGGATCTGCGATGATAACTGCAGTACGCAGCAAAGCAGCACAGAATGAGCACCAAAGCACCACAAGAAGCCAAGATGGCGATCAGCGTGTCTGGCATCGTGTCCGTGTTTGCTTTATTGTTTGGATCCTTTGTATTATTGTCTGTATTTCCACTGGGCTGTTCTGAAATTTTATAGCTTTCTGGATTTATCGTTTGGTCAGCTGTAAATGGAAAAGGAAGTGAATTACTCTGGAAATAAGTAATTTTTTTTTCTTATTAAAGATAACTGAACATAATATGGCAGGCACTGAAGAATCCAGTGGATCCTCCATATGAGGCTTTAATCTATTTGGACGCCGTGACATTTCCCTCACCATCAATTGTAAATGTTGCAATTAATTGTTTGTCTTGAAATTTCAAGATCACCCTGCAAGTTCCGTTCATTTTCTGACCCAGCATCTTCCAGGCTTCTTGTGCGATGCTCACCTGTGCAAACAACAAAAAAAATTATAATGGTTGCACTCCATGTTCGACTGCATGTTTTGACGAATTTTTAAGGACCAAGAAATTGTTTTCTGGCTCAATTTGTTTAGTACGGAAGCCTGTTTCTGCTAAGAAATAAAAAAATGAATAAAAAGGTAACAGCAAGTCTGAACTGTGAGATAAAAAAGTATGAGATTTCGGACGTCTTCCTCAGTTTACATCTTAAAGTTCTGTCACTCAGTATAATTTTTTTTCTCCTTCATGGAATACAAAATAGAAAAGGTAATTGTAACTTTTCATCTCGTAGTTGCGAGTTTATATCTCACATTTTCAACCTTTCCTAGTTTACACTACCTTTGAAAAGTAAAATTTTTAAAGTTGTTAAAGAAGTCTCTTCTGCTCACCAAGCTTGCATTTATTTGATGTGAATATATTTTATTATTTATTATTTGATTTTGATGTGAATATATTTAAAAATGAAATTTATTCCTGTGTTCAAACTAAATTTTCAGCATCCTTTGTCCAGTCTTCAGTGTCATATGATCCTTCAGAAATCATTCTAATATGCTACTTCGCTGTTCAAGAATTTTTTTTTATTGATTCTTTGATCAATAGAAAGATCCAAAAATCATAATTTATCTGAAATTTAAGCTTTTGTAATATTATACATTATACTATTCGAAAGCTTGAAGTCAGTATGCTTTTTCTTTTCTTTTTTTTTTAATTATAAAGTAATTATAGAAATTAATACTTTTATTTAGCAAGCATGCTTTAAATTAATCAAAAGTGATGATAAAGTCATTTATAATGATACAAAAGATTTCTATTTTAGATAAACGCTGTTCTTCTGAACTTTCTATTCATCAAAGAAACCTGAAAAAATTGTACTCAGCTGTTTTCAACATAATAATAATAATAAATGTTTTTTTTAAGCAGCAAATCAGAATATTACAATAATTTATGTAGGATAATGTGTCTGGAGTAATTATGCTAAAAATTCAGTTTTAAAATCCCAGGAATAAATTACATTTTCAAAGATATTCAAATAGAAATAAATTATTTTAAATAGTAAAAATATTTCAATTTTACTGTTCTCACTGTACTTTGTATCAAATAAATGCAGGCTTGGTGAGCAAAAGACACTTCTTTAAAAAACATTACAAATCTTACAAAATATTTTGACTGGTAGCATATAAAAAAAAAAAAAACTGGCAGAAACAGACTTCCTAATAACAATGTCTTATATATTGTTAATAATGTCTTTATACATTCAGAGTTTATAGAGGTTCTTGATATTGACTTTTTAGTGAATTTTAGGACAGAAATGAGCTTTCCAGGACTGAAGTGTTTTAAAGGTAGGAGTGGGATAGGGGTAAAAGTGATGGTACAGTATTTCTTGTCATCTCAGTGGAAATCTTTGTTAAACAACCAATAGAAATAATAAGACATTTTTAGGGTTTGAGATTGTTATTGTCATTCATGTACTCACCTTAGTGCTGCTGCTTAGATCAAAGGTATTCTGCAGAAGAGAAAATCAACAAGATCATGTACAGTATCAGCATCAAGAATGTAAACAATATATAAGATAAAAACATGAAGGTTAGTATTTTACATTAAAATTTGGGGGGCGAGTAGAGGTGCTAATTGTAGTATCTTTATTATTTATCGGGCTTGCTGTGTTTGAGGTGGTAGTTGTTTGTGCTTCTGTTGTCCCAACACTTTGAGAATCTGTAGATTTGGAGTCTGGAGCTGAAAAATAACATGAAAAGGTGAAACTTTTTAATAGTTCAAACTAAAATTACTTTCTGTCATCCTTTGCTCACCCTTTTGCCATTCTGAAATCTTTTTTATTGCTTCCGTTGAACACAGCAGGATATATTTTGAAGACTCAATGCATATAGTGACCGTTATTTGTTCTTCAAAAGTGCTGCTTTTGTGTTCAGTGGAAGCAAGTAAGTCATACGAGTTTGGAATGACATGAAAGTGAGTAAATAATAACAGAATTTTCTTGTATTTCTATTTATAAATTTTCAATTGTTGTTGAAGTTATGATTGTACTATACTCACAGGTTTTGGTAACAGCTGGTGTTTGTGTAGACCTGAGTTGGGTGGTGCTATCTTCTGTAGAAATGGTGGTTGTAGGTCTATTTGAGTTGGTGGTCCCTTGGTTGGGATTGGATGTGATGACAGGGTCAGGTGTATTTTGAGGACTGTTGTTGGAGGCTGTAGTAGCAGGGCTTGCGTTGGAAGTGGTTGGTGTAATTGTTGTGGTCTGGATTGTGCTGGGAACAGTCAGTGAGGTTGGGTTAGGGCCTTGGTTAGCCATGGTTGTTTCTTGTTGAGAAGATGTCAAAGATGTGGTAGTCTGAGCTGGTGTGGTGGTTTGAGCAGCTGGTGTAATGGAATCCGGTGGCAAGGCAGGTTTAGTGGTCTCCAATTGGGCAGGTGAAGTGGCAGCTTTAGTGGTATCCAATAGTGTGGAAAGAACGATAGTTGTAGGGGAATGTTTTGTGGTGGGAGGATCGGTGGGTTTAGTGGAACCTAGTGCAGTGGGAACCACTGAGGGGGATTGAGTGGAACCCGGTGAGGTTGCATCATTAGCATTGCACTGCATACTATGCAGGAGGACGCCTATGAAGAATAAGGAAAACAGACAGTTAAGAAAGCATGTAAGAAAATACTGCTTTGCAGAAGTGTGCAATTGCTATAACACAGCATTTTAGATACACAGTGGCAGTGCTGTAAAATCCTTTTGAATATTATAGAATATTAAAGCGTTTTTGTGTATTTGAACTCTTTCCAGCAATGTTATGATTTTGAGATCTTTTCGCACTGAGGACAACTGAGGGACTCATGTGCAACTATTACTGAAGGTTCAAATGCACACTGATGCTTCAGAAGGAAAAACGATGCATCAAGAGCCAGGGGTGTAAACTTTTGAACGGAATGAGGATGTGTACATTTTTCTTATTTTCCCTAAATATCATATGTTTTTTCATTAAGTACTGCCCATCAAAAGCTACAGAAGATACTTACATGTTCCCCAGAAGACAAAATAAGTTAAATTTACCCTGATCTTCAAATATATTAATGCAACATTTTTCCTTCTTCAAACAAGGAATCTATGAACAACTATCACTAAACAAACAAAAAAAAAAACAGCTGTGGATCATTCATGTAGCAACGCAGTATTTTGAATAGGATCAACTATTATTTTCTCTTGTGGACTATATAAATGTCTTTTTTGAGAAATATCTTATTCAGGTCAATATACTAAATAAAAATAACATGCATTCTGTATGAACCCTCTTATTTTGGTCAAATAATTAACATTTTGCAAATTCTGCAAGGTGTATACTTTTGACTTCAACTGCATGGAGCTATTTCCTTTCCTCTTGAGGTGTCAGACAACCTTCGAAAAACAAACATGTTGTTAATTATTATTGCCAAGTATGTTACTATTCCCAACCAGCTTCATGAATTCGGTCAATCTTTGATTTTATGTTTTATTTTTTGTTTTTATGCACCTCATGTTGCTATTATAATGTCTTGAAGTCACATCATAGTGGGAGTTTATGTCTGTTTTTAGTGAGCTGGACAGGACACTCCATACAATAACTTAGGAAGTAACACACCTACTGTTATGGGCGGAACCACAGATGCCAAAACAATGGTGTCCAAATCTGCTTCATAGTCTCTTGAGGCTTAAAACAATAGCCTTTCCTTATCTTGCGGCTCTTAAGTTCATAATTATATATTTGGTAATTGACAGATTTCTAGCTACTGACCCAACATTTATCAGAGTTAAAGATGCTTGGCTATTATTTTACAAATTAAATCCTGTGCAGAAAAAGAAAGACAAAACAAATATAAGCAGATATCTCTTTTAAAACATTGCTGGCTGATTCTAGACACCACAGCAACTGTTTTTTTTTTTTTTTTCTTTTTTCAGTCAGTTCAAGACTTTACCTGCGTCCCAATACTAAATAGTATGTGAAATTAGAATAAGTATATTCCAAATCATAGTATTTCATGTAGAATTTTAAAGTGTGTGCTTTGGCGAAGGATTCAGTTCAAACATGAATAAAAAGCATTAAAAACTACAAACATAGCAGATCTGTGCGACCTACAGTTAAATAGAGGTTTAAAGGAAACCCTGGGTATTATGACATGTATGATGTCTCTTACTGAAGTATGTAGTAGAAAACCCATGAAAGATTTGCATTATTTAAAAAGTCATCATTTTATACATATTTTGGACTATGTGGGCTGCCATTATGAAGTGAAATGGTTGCACTCGGTAAGCTACTGGCACTACCTGTTGCTATTTTTACTGCAACACAATTCAGAATACACAACTCGGTAAATAAAATACTAATACGTAGACCACAGCTACTGAAAGAGTGTACAGGTGGCAATGGATGTAAGTGTAGGCTTAAACCAAATGCAGTACCATCAATTTTTCCTACAAGGAGTATTAAATCCGTGCTGAGAAACTCCTTCAGTGGCTGCGGCATCCAGGATGGCATCTAGCGTTTCTTGTCTCTGCCATTTGTGAGCTCTTTCAGTAGCTGTGGTCTACTAAAAGCCTTAAAGGCATCAGGGCTAAAGTAGAGAGTACAAAGACGTAAGTCTTTAGGGAGTTTTCTTCATCCATAGACATCTTTCCATTCTTTTCTCCTCTTCTTATCGCTAGGAAAAGCAGTAAAGACTTTTCTTCACTTTTCTTGTTGCCCTTTGACTGAAAATTACAACGAAAAGCCGTACAATGTGGCATTGTATCAGTATTTTATTTTAAGTTGTGTTGCGGTAAAAATAGCAATAGGTAGTGAGAGTAGCTCACTGCGTGCAGCCATTTTACGTCATTGAAATAATGGCAGCCCTCATAGTGGATTTTTTTTAAATAAAGTAAGTCTTTCATGGGTTTCTTTTCTCTCCAGTACAGTAGAAAGTTAAATGAAATGAAATTTGGATGATGTTTACTGTGACAGGATGATTGACAGGCAAGTTTGTAGGGACAGTGTGTCTAACTATTCTACAGAGTGGTCCCTTAAAGACGCAGTTCTATGACATGGTAGAATGTCCCAAACCTGTATACTTTTTCTGCACTAAAAGTGTACATACTTTAAGGACGTAGTATAAGTAGGCAAACTGGGATGCAGCATTTATGTAATACATAACTTTAACTCCTACATTTACACAATTAATTCCAACTGTTTGCGTTGTTCCGGATGCTTTTTATCAGAACTGGCCACCCAGGATGAAGATCTTGTGAATCCTGACCCACTGGGATGTCAGAATAATCAGTAGTGGTTGTTGTAGAAACAGGGCATTGTTGCTGTTGGGATGGGGGGCAGTGATGAGAGGCTGTTTATTTTGGTTGGTGACTCAGTCTTGTCTTTCATTTAGCCCTCAGTCTAATCACTGTCTTATCACTTAGCCTTGCGTCTCCAAAAATATAGCTAATCAGCACGCTCAAGACACAAACTAAGGCTTTTCACTGCACTCCATTGGCCATTGTTTTTAAGAACTCAATTAATTGGAATTGAATTGAAATTAAGTTTAAAATGCACATTTATTGGAGTGATGGAAAGTGTAAGATTGGTGTTTTGACTCTTAGCATCTTTCATTATCACCCCGTGGTTTCCATTAGTTCCATCGTTTAGGATTAACCCTCGTTGACCCTGCTGTCAGTTGCAGTCTGTTTATTACCCACTGACAGGGCTTCTGGTCATAACACTATCAATGTAGAGACGTTTGGAGAAAATGCAGACATTTCACCTGTGTGTACATCATACTTGTGGGTAACCCCTCACAGAGACATATGATTCGCTCTTATATCTGTCCTACAGATTCCCACACTCTCACTGAAATCCTAGAGGTATCGTTTCAGCAATCCCAGATAACGAAAGCTTAGCTTAACTCTAAAGACTGGTATCAGATCAAAGGTGCATTTAGGTATAGGCTAAAATAGTCTTTTTCTCCTTTGAGCTCATTCATTGTGTCTCTCAGGATTGTAGTAAGAAAACAATCCTGATTAGAAAAAATAGACTAGATTTCCATTGCTTGGAAATCTAGTTTGAAATTATTATAATTAGAAGGGGGGAGTTGTAAATTGTTCCTTAATTGCCTCTTGTGGATTAATAAAGTTGTACTATATTGTATTGTACTAATTACTTTGAATAGGACGTGCACACTCTCCGTCTACCACCCCCTCCCCAGTTGTGTGCAGGACCTCTTTGGGCCCCTAGCTTGCCCCCTCTCCCTATGATGGTGTCCTATTCAGGGGTAACTGAACAGGCCTATCGGCCCAATGGAAGGGGGGTGGGGAAGATGGGGATTGGGGGCTCCTTTATGGAGCTGAGTCACAACTAACCCCTCTCTATTGAGGTGAGAAGGGAGACTGTGAATATAAAAATGCACACAGTGAATGAAAGACGGACAGAAGAAAGAGGCTGGACAGAGGCCGAACAAGGTCAGCAGGCATTTATGTGCCTGACTCAAACGCATTCCTTATAACACAAACTATCGGATGTCATTATGGCATACGAATAGAACTGTATCAGGCTTTTTGAGGACTAAATACTCAGATTGTGAAGTATCAAAGACTGAAGTGCCACATTTTTTGAATAATGATGAGCTGATTTCAACTCATCTGCTGGAGAATGTGTTTTTTTTTTTGTCTTGGTAAGAAAGATTGGCTGTTAATGGTCCAAAGTATCCATGATAAAGTGAAGGTAGAGATAGAGACGGGAGGCCGGGTTAGAGGTTGGATTAGAGAAGGGAGTTGAAGATCTTGTTAGTGCCAGTTGCAGACGTTATACATAATAAGCAGACAGAAGGGCCATCTTTGCAATCTCAAGATACGGAGGCCAGTCTCTCCCTCTCTTTTCCTATATAAGACGCTCCCACATTAAGCAAGGAATTACATTACTTCTTGGTGCCATATTAAGGCCCCATGAAATCATAATTGGAGTTTTAAGTACATGAATAGTTTCTAATAGTTTGAGGACATTGCGACAGTTGGATCAAAATAGTTGAAATATGATCAAAATGAGTTTATATCTCTCAGTTCCGACTTCATAACACACATATGTGAGTTATAAAGTCGCAATTCTTAGAAATAAAATCTTAATTCTGAAAAATAGTCAGAACTGCAAGATAAACTCACAATTCTGAGTTTTTATATCCCAAATTGACTTTTTTTCTCAGAATTAAGAGTTTATATATATATTTTTTCTTAGAATTGAGTTTATATCTCAAAATTGTGACTTTTGCAAGTTTAGAGCTCGCAAAAGTCACTTTTATCCTCAGAATTGAGATATAAACTCACTAATCTGAGAAATTAAGTCACAGTTTTGAGAAATAAAGTTGTAATTCTGAGAAATGAAGTCAAAACTGTGAGATATAAACTCACAATTCTGACTTTTTCTCAGAATTGTGAGTTTGTATCTCAAAATTGTGACTTTTTTTTAATTACGAGTTTATATCTTACAATTATGACTTTTTTTCTCAGATTTGCTAATATACGAGTTAATATCTCTCAGTTCTGACTTCATAACAAGCAGTTCTGAGTTATAAGTCAGAATTGCAAGGCAAAGTCGTAATTCTGAGAAATAAAGTCAGAACTGCAAGATAGAATCACAATTCTGACTTTTTATATCCCAAATTTTCCTCAGAATTGTGAGTTTATATTTTCTGTATTTTTTTTTCCTCAGAATTGAGTGTTTATATCTCAAAATTGTGACTTTTGCAAGTTTAGAGTTTGCAAAAGTGACTTTTTTCCTCAGAATTAATATATAAACGCTGTAATCTAAAATAAAGTTGTAATTCTGAGAAATAAAGTCAGAACTGTGAGATATAAAGTCACAATTCTGGCTTTCACAGAATAGCGAGTTTATATCTCGAAATTGTGACTTTTTCTCAGAATTGTGAGTTTATATCTCAAAATTATGACTTTTTTCTCAGAAGTGTGACCTAATATCTGGAAATTCTGATTATATAACACACAATTATGAGTTATTAAGTAGATATAAACTCACAATTCTGAAAACATTTCATTCCTTTGTTCCCCCCTAAAAACTGGACTTTATTACTAGCAATTGCGAGGTTATATCTTGCAATTCTGACTTTTTTTTCTCAGAACTGTGAGACATAAACTCGCAGTTTTGAGAAAAAAAGTCAGAATTGCAAATACAAACTTGCATTTTATTGTGGTATAAAATTACCGTGATTTATACATTTTTGGATCACTGGCTTCTAGTTCATAGCTTTAATGCAAACTACACTGGCTATTTAAAAAGGGACGAGCCCGCTATACCCCACCCAAACTTCCCTTGCAGGAAACACCTCAACACAGGACAGAAAACCCACGCATATCGCTTTTTATTGGGGTCTTTAAAAAGCATGGTTAAACAATATAAATCAGTGCTTCATTCTGTGAATAATCTTTTTTATCAGAAGAAGTTGGATCATTTGGCTGAGAGAGATGTAGCGCAAGAGGAATGAAGCAGAGGAGAGAGGAAATAAGTGCCACACCTTCCCTGGGAACAGGGATGTTGACAGAACACTTTCCTACCCATTGTTCTGCACTTTCCCAAGCCTTGTGTAAGATGGCCCTGTCAGGCTGCATCTAGACCAGAGCCTTGCCAGAGCATACTTTAAATGGTTTATTTTGCCTGATTTAAGTGTTGAGGCTTTCTTGACAGTAAAGGATAAAGGAAACCTTATGCAACACAATGAAGCCGTCAAAACTCACACAGGGAGCCTTTATAAATATCGCCTTTAAAGTTCAGAAAAGCTGAGATTACAGCATCCTCACTACAAGAAAGCCTCGAATGCAATTTCAAACAATTAATCAGACCCTTTAGAAAAGGCTGACTGAGACCAAATGGAGTCAAAAATGCTTATGATTCTTTTTTACAAGGTTGGCTAAACAAAACAGCCTTTTCTAATGACTGTCAGGCTGATGTTGGACAAGCAGGTGCATCGCACTGATAATTAAAGAATAACAGTCCTCCCTCACATCCCTCTTGAGTTGAGACGCACTTCATCTGTAATTGTGTCGCTGTTTGTAATTTCAGCAAAGCAGCTGACAAATCTTGAGTGGCACAGATGCTGCACTTCCCAGAGCTCTTTGGAGGATTGCCACTGTTACATCTACATGTACACTACCAGTCAAAAGTTTTTGAACAGTAAGATTTTTAATGTTATTTAAAGAAGTCTCTTCTGCTCACCAAGCCTGCATTTATTTGATCCAAAGTAGAGCAAAAGCAGTAAAATTCTGAAATATTGTTTTAATATTTATAATAACTGTTTTCTATGTGAATATATTTCAAAATGTAATTTATACCTGTGATCAAAGCTATATTTTCAGCATCATTCCTCCAGTCTTCAGAAATCATTCTAATATGCTGATTTGCTTTTGTAACATTATACTAATAGAATGATTTTTGAAGGATTGTGCGACTGGAGTAATTATGTAAAAAATTCAGCTTTGAACTCACAGGAATAAATTACATTTTAAAATATATTCAAACAGAAAACTGTTATTGTAAACAGTAAAAATATTTCAAATTTTTACTGTTTTTGCTGTGCTTTGGATCAAATAAATGCGCAGAAGAGACTTTAAAACATTAAAAATATTACTGTTCAAAAACTTTTGACTGGCTGCACATGCGGACAGGTGCGGTTACATGAATAGCAATTGCTGTCAGCAAAATGTTTTATGATAACCATTTTTGAGTCATAAACATAATGCTGAAGAGATTAGTAGCTGGTGTGAATTCAGATATGAATTTTTCATTAGTTCATTTTGTCAGAAAGAGTCTGAAATGCCCAAAAAAAAAAAAAAAACGCAGCTAACGAAAATATGTTCTAAGAACGTTTCACTAAAATGTTCACTTTTTTCGAAGGTGAAGTTTAAATTTAGAATGTTGCAAACATTATGAAAATGTTACTTTTGAACGTTCTCTGAATGTTTTAAAAAACGTTAACGTTTTCATAAAACGTTCCATAAACAACGTAAATGAACGCTTTTGGCTTTTGATAACTTATTAACGACCAGATAACTCTGAACCAATGTTGTAATAACATTAGTACTGGCAGAATGTTTATTAAAAAGTTCAGAAAACGTTCCTTGTTGGATTTTTATGTAGTTTGAAAAACACCAAGCCTTCATAAACATTACAAACATTTATAAAACTTAATTTCTAATACAATATTGTTTACTTTTTGACTAAAAAATCGCCACTTCTGTGAGACCTGAAAGTCTTATCTCTATTCCTGTAAAGGAAACTGAATAGGAAGCTCACACATTACGGTTTTAAACGATAAATTAATTAGAATTTTCAAATATCTAAAATCAAGAACCGTTTATATTCAAATGAGTTGTTTGAATTACCAAACAAAACTTACATAAACTATTTATATAAACCTATATATCACGTTTTTAGTTATTAACGGCTACATTGAATTAACATTTACGCAGCAAACGTAACGTAAACTCACCTAATACAATGATTGTCCGTGTGATTGCCATTTTCAGTCCGTCAGTTTGATGCTCGCTGCTCCGTTCAGTGTCTTTCCAAAAGTTTTGCCTGAAAACGTGGAGACCCCGATCGGTTCCGCTTATCGTCTCGAGTTTGTATCTGAACTTTTATTGCAGCTGGTATTTTTTTTTACTCTTAAAGCCAAGAGGAGTGCTTTTGTTTGCGCTGCTTCTTCTCTGCGGCTCTTACCCCACCCTGAGGGTCTGGGCTGGGGATTTGGGGGGCAAAGTTTTGGTGTGTTTCCTTGGCTGCGCGGATTGTGTTGTATTGAATCGTCTGGAGTGACGTGCTGTGCTGCTGCTGCTGCTGCTGTCACGCTTGTACGGCGGATCTACTCTGAGCAGGTCTGAGATGTTTCAGCTCACGCAGGGGGGACCCAATAGAGAGAGAGAGAGAGAGAGAGAGAGAGAGAGAGAGAGAGAGAGGGCTGGGCAGGCACAGGACTGGCCCATGAATACTACTCTCGAGTTATGTCTAACATCATGCATGCCACTGTATTGCATGTCAAGTCCTGATCTTTAAATAAACATCAAAGGATGTGGCCAATTTAATAATAATAATAAATAATATTATATAATATAAGAATTACTTTTTTAATAATTATTACGTTACGTTTAATATATATTTCTATAAATTATATTGCATATTATATTAATAATAATATATTATTAATTGTATAACTTTAATATAATGTTATAATAGTTAATAATATAATAAAACATTTTTGTTCATGGGCTAGACCCATGAATAATATTGTCTAATTTTTGACTTATGTATGTTTCTAAATATTTTATGGTGTTGCCAACACAATAATGACATTTTTTATTTTTTTTTAATAAAAAAAATTGTATATTGCATATTATATTACTACAAATATGTTATTTGTTAATAATAAATATTTTCTCCCTCATAGTAATAATAATAATTTCAGTATTTTATTATAATACCATTGCCATAACATTTAAATTTCAATAATATATTTTATAATTCATAATAATAATATTTTACTACTTTAATGAGATTTTTTATACCTTATTATATTTTGATAAATATAATATATAATTTCTACCAGTTGTATATTGCATATTACTAATATAATATTACTAATAATATATATTTTCTTAATAATAATTTTCTCAATCATAGTAATAAGAAGTTTAATATTTTTTATTATAAAAGAATAAAAACTGTACATTTTATCAATATGTTTTAATAACAACAATAATAATAATAAATAATAATAATTATTATTAAATGTATTATACCTTATAATAACTATAATATTATGATAAATATAATATACAATTTCTACCAGTTGTATATTATGAATATAATATTACTAATAATATATAATTGGTTAATAATAAATATTATTTCCCTCTGTAATAATAATAATAATAAACATTTTCAGTATTTTATTATAAAATAAATAATAAATACATTTTAATTTTTATTTTATAAATGTAATAATAATAACCATTATTATTAATATTATTATTATTGCTATGATCTTTTTTAATGAATATTTTTTCTCTCTCATGGTAATACTAGTAATAATAATAATTTCTGTATTTTATTATAAAAAAAATTATTATTAAAGTAATAATAATTATTACTACTACTACTACTACTAATATATCATATTTAATAATAAATATTTTCTCTCTCATAGTAATAATAATAATAATTTCTTTATTTTATTATTAAAAAAAATTTTATTATTAAAGTAATAATAATTATTACTACTACTACTACTACTAATATATCATATTTAATAATAAATATTTTCTCTCTCATAGTAATAATAATAATAATAATTTCTTTATTTAATTATAAAATAATAAACATTTTATATTTTATGTATTTTATTATCAATTTAATAATAATAATAATAATAATAATAATAATGTGTTATTATTGTTATTTAATTTATTATACCTTATTATAATTATTATACTATGATAAATATTATATATAATTTCTACCAGTTATATTACTATTAGCATATAACATTACTGTTAATTACATAATTTGATCAAATATTGTTTTGTTCAAAATTGTTGTTTCTTATGTAGCAAATACTGTAATAAATAAAAAGATTACATTTAATTTAATTTAATATAATTTGCTGGCACAATAACAAAATCACAATATGCATCATTTAACTCTATCGTCTTGCACTTACAAACTTTGTAATGTCATTTTCTTTAGTTTTTAAATATAATCAGTTATATTAAATTGCCTCGGATGGCAACAGGTCCCATATTTGTCAGAAAGCGAACGGGTTAATTAGTCTGAGAAAGCTATGTGTAAGTGCAGCTGGTGTGGAGTTTGTGAAGGCCAGATCTGACAGTGCCAGCACACACCACAGTCACCGAGCCAATAACCATGACAACCAGACTTCAAAAGCTCCTGTTTTAGTCTGGGAAATTCATGTTTACTTTTAAGTGCCATAAAACACAATACCTCCATTCAATTTAAGTTTCATGAACTGTGACCTTTTGTGACCTCCACTCTTGGCCATCTACTTATGCTCCATTAATTATAGCATTAGCTCAGTGTGTTGGTTACTCGGTTGTAAGCAGTCAATAGGAAGCCTTAGATCAGAGCAGTGACACAACTCCTGTCATGTCATCTGTGATTGTTATGAATGGTAGAGGGGAAATGTTTTGGGTGCTGTACAAAGGCAGATAAACACATGGGTGTTGGTCGTACTTCCTGGGCGTCTCTCTGTCCTGAAATAGCTGCTGTGATACCCTGTTTGCCCTCTTAACGCTCTGATCATAAAACTTGTGGGGAAGCAAATTGGTTTAAATTGTCTTTCAAGCACTTCTGTTCTTTATACGCTTTAGTGGAGTCGAGCCGTGTGTGTTGTCAAGTGTAAATGCTTCACGATTCTCACAATTGTGTTGTAATGCCAGCAGCTGGGCAAAGGAATGTGCTGTTTATATTGGTATTGCGCTTGAAGTCCATGTTTTTTTATTGCTCAGTAATCTTATGACTCTGGTAGACAAACCTGTATATGTGAAGATTCATTTAGCGTTCTGTATCCACTTTATTTTTCCCATAGTGGGCGCAGACGTTTGTAAATTTAAAGTGTCTGGTTTCCGGTCTCATCCGCTTCCAGTTATTTTTAGCTGCACAAAACAGCTTGTTTTGCTGTTTGATATTGCAAACTTGTTTGTTAATGTATTATATTAATTATGAACACATATAAATACACATTCACAGAAAACGGCTTACCTCTGCATTGAAAAATAAGGTGGATACACATATACATTTTTGTCTATTTTTATTTTATTATATTTAATGCATGTTTTTACGTTTATTTGCATATTTATTTAGACTTGCAGTTTCTACAACCGATTTTTGCCTTTTATTTTATTGTATTTAATTATTTATTTTGACTATTTTTGTAGGCCATTTTTTCCATTTTATTTTATTTTTTAGTTGTATAAATTTTGACTTGGCCATTTTTACAGGCCATTTTTCCATTTTATTTATTGTTTTATTATTATCATTTAATTATTTATTTTGACAGCAGTTTCTACACACTATTTATCCATTTTATTTAAAATTTTATTTATTTAATTATTTATGTTGACTTGGCAGTTTCTACAGGCCATGTTTCCTTTTTATTTTAAATTTATTTATTTAATTATTTATTTTGCCTTGGCACTTTCTACAGGACATTTTTCCATTTATTAAAAATTTTATTTATTCAATTTTTTTTTTGACTTGGCCATTTCTGCAGACCATTTTTCCATTTTATTTTATTTTTATTATTATCGTTATTATTTTTTCAATTTTATTTATTCAGTTGTTTATTTTGACTTGCCCTTTTCTACAGGCCATTTTTCAATTTTATTTTACTTTTATTTCTTTTATTTTTTTTCCCAAAATATTTTATTTTTAATTTTATTTATTCAATTTTTTTTTTTGGCCATTTCTACAGGCCATTTTACATTTTATTTTATTTTATTTTTATTTATTTATTTTTTTCCCCAAAAGATTTAAATTTTATTTATTCAATTATTTATTTTAACTTGGCCATTTCTACAGGCCATTTTTCAATTTTATTTTATTTTTTTCCCAAAAGATTTTATTTTTAATTTTATTTATTAAATTTTTTTTTAACTTGGCCATTTCTGCAGGCCATTTTCCATTTTATTTTATTTTTATTCCATTTATTTTTTTCCCCAAAAGATTTTAATTTTATTTATTCAATTATTTATTTTAACTTGGCCATTTTCCATTTTATTTATTTATTTATATATATTTTTTTTCGTTAGATTTTTTTAATTTAATTTTATTTATTCAATTATTTATTTTTACAAATATATTCTACAGGCCATTTTTCCATTTGATTTTTAAATTTTATTTATTTAATTATTTATTTCGACTTGCCCATTTCTACAGGCCATTTTTCCATTTTAATTTTAACTTTTATTTATTTAATTATTGTGACTTGGCAGTTTCTACAGGCGTTTTCCATTTTATTTAGATTTTTTTTATATTTATTTTGATTTTATTTAGTTATTTATTTCGACTTATTTATTTTGACTTGGACGTTTCTGCGGACCATTTTTTCCATTTTATTTTATTGTTTAGTTTTTTTATTTAATTATTTATTAATTAAATGAGCAGTTTCTAGAGGCCACTTTTCCATTTTATTTTATTTTTTATTTTTTTATTCAATTATTTATCTTTACTAAGCAGTTTCTAAAGGCCATTTTCCATTTTATTTTATTTGTAATTTTATTTACTCAATTATTTATTTTGACTTGGCAGTGTTTCTACAGGCTATTTTTCTATTTTGTTTTATTTTATTTATTCAATTATTTATCTTGACTTGGCAGTTTATAAAGGCAACTTTTCCATTTTATTTTCCATTTAATTTTATTTATTAAATTATTCATCTTTACTGAGCAGTTTTTAAAGGCCATTTTTACATTTTATGTTTATTTTATTTTATTTACACAATTATTTATTTTGACTTGGCCGTTTCTACAGGTTATCTTTCTATTTTATTTATTGATCAGTTATTATTAATTATTTATTCATTTATTTATCTTGACTTTATTCAATTATTTATTTTGACTTGGCAGTTTCTACAGGTTATTTTTCTATTTTAATTATTGATCAATTATTATTAGTTATTTACTCAATTATTTATTTTGACTTGGAAGGTTCTACAGGCTATTTTTCGATTAATTTTTTTAAAATCTTATTTACTCAATTATTTATTTTGAGTTGGCAGTTTCTAAAGGCCACTTTTCCATTTTTTTATTTTATTTATTCAATTATTTATCTTTACTGAGCAGTTTCTAAAGGCCATTTTTACATTTTATTCTATTTTTTATTTTGTTTATTCAATTATTTATTTGAACTTGGTCATTTCTACAGGCCAATTATTTATTTTGATTTGGCCATTTTATTTTATTTAAAAAAATTTAATGCATATTTAAAATTTTAACATTGTTTTTTACTTCAACCACAAAATTCTGCATGGGCAAACACTAAATTTATTTGAACTTTTATGGTTTAGTTTAATTTCTAGAAAAAGTTGACTTCACAGAATAACAGAGTATTAAAACTCCACTCACACACACATCCAGCTCTATCTTGTAGCGTAATGCATTTGAATAACTAGAGAACTTTGTTGGTCCAGATTTTCAAGGGTGCCCTTCTGACACTGTTCGCGGTGCGGCGAGTGACGGAACGCATGTTAAACAGCTCAGGGGTCGCAAGGCTGGAGGCCGACGCTCTCACGTCTGGCTTCACGCCTCCCATCCATCGTTAGCTCAGTGGCGCGAGGGTTTTGTCACAGGGAGAGCGCGCGCTCACCCTGCCTCATTAAAGAGCCACAATGGTAAGAGCATTCCAAGAATGCGGGCGCTCTTTCACTCTCGCTCTTTAGATGCGCTGAGACGCCGTGCCAAGCACTGACAAGGCAGGGCCAGACCTCCCCCATGATGAATACCATTTCTAAAGCTTCTTTATTGAATTTATCTTTAGATTTATGGCATGCGTTCTTCAGATATGTGGGAAGTGTGTAGTGTGTACTGTAGATGACCAGCGCTTACATTCCATGTTGCAGCTATCTGAGATTGGTTTTGTGATTAAAAACACAAGCAGCTTCAAATGTTTGAATATTTTTAAATTCATTCTGCAATGAAGACAAATGAACTAAGATACTTCATTAATGTGCATAGAGGGCAGGGTGTTAGTAACTTTTTTTGACTGAAAGAAATGTTTTTTTTTTTTAAGCTGAACAAAACAGAAAACATGACCATTTGACAAAACATCTGAAAGGAAAGAACCAAAGGCACATATATACAAAGAAAGAAAGACAAAAAACACATTAAAAACATATGAATAAATGAACATATAAACAAACTATTAACCGCATTAAATTTTTTTATGTTATTTATTATTTATTTATGTATTTTTGAGTTTGACAGGTGCAGTACCCATTTACTTTAATAAAAGAAAAAATATTAAAATTAAAAAAGATTTTTATTTATTTATTTTTTACTTTTCATTTATGTATGTATTTATTAATTTGGTCATAGTTGGACAGGCAGTACCCATTTACTTTGGTAAAATAATTTATTTTTATTATTTATTTTTGCTTTTTATTTATTGTCAAATATGAGTTTGACAGGTGCAGTACTCATTTACTTTGGTAAAAGATTTTTTTTATTCAATTAAAAAAGAATTTATTTAATTTATTTATTTGTATTTATCTAGTATTTGTGTTTTGTTTAATTATTTAATTTATTTATTTGTTTAGTTTTTTTTATTTAATGTTTTATTTATTTATTTATTTATTTATTGAGGTTGACAGGTGCAGTCCCCAATTATTTTGGTAAAAGAAAAAAAATATTTAATTGAAAAACATTTTTATTTATTTTTGTTTGTTGCTTTTCATATGTATGTATTTATTTTTTTATTTGGTCATATTTTGAGTTTGACAGGTGCAGTACCCATTTACTGTGGTGTTCCATGAATTTACATTTAATTTAATTTAATTTAATAAATTAAAAATTAATAACTAAAGTGATATTTTATTTCATTTTTATTTTTATTGTATTTTTTATTTATTTATATTATGTATATCATTATCGTTATTATTATTAATATTTATTATTTTTGGCTGAGTTTAACAGGTGCAGTACCATATTTGGTAAAATAAATATATATATATATATATATATATATATATATATATATATATATATATATATATATATATATATTAGGGCCGGGACTTTAACGCGTTAATTTAGATTAATTAATTACACAAAATTAACGCGTTAAATTTTTTTAACGCATTTTAATCGCACTTAATTTTGCACCGCGGAACGTTTCTCACTGGATGAGTTTCAGCGGACAGATTATACTGGAGCACCAACTAGCGTTCAGACCAAAGCGACCAAAGGAATGCGCATATCACCGCAGCACATCGAGCCTCAAGTATCACCTCAATGCTTTTACAGAAGGTCTACCTACCT